>NC_071983.1:10089136-10442184 GCF_026283585.1 Hylaeus volcanicus | reverse complement strand
GCATATGATATGCGAGGAGGTGGCACGAGAAGTTGATGGTACGTATCTTATTCTATCCGAATTTTTGGTTTTGGTATCAGTTAGGAAGTTTCAGGAGATGTTAGGAGATGCTACGAAATGTTGGATGGTGTTGGGTGGTGTTAGAGTATGCTAGGAGATTTTAGAGGAGGTTAGGAGATGTCAGAGGGTGTTAGGAGGTGTAAGGAAATGTCAGGAAGTGTTAGGGGATGTTAGATTGTATTAGAAGGCATTAGGAGTTTTTGGAGTTGCTAGAAAATGTTAGATGTTAAGAAATGTCGTTGGGCCCCTGCGACGAGTAGGACATCGAGCGACGGGGAGAACTGTGGTGCCATAGTTCATCAGATCCCGCCATCAAAGGTTTGATGGTCGCCCTAGGTTAGGGGGAGCCCAATTTGTGTCCGTAAGAGTTCTCGGGACTCCCCCATAACGCAAGATGTGGCACCGCGTCTGAAGGTCGCCGTGGAGGTTTTAATGGGCATAACCCTATACTACCTCCAACCCGTTACCCTGAGTGGGTGGCAGATTTCTGTTATCAGATTTCCTCCACAAAAAAAAGAGAAAAAAACGAATCAGAGATATTAGAAGTTGCGTTTAGGTTGCGAAAGAGGCGTTTAGCCATAGACTACAGACTCTAACAGTTAGTTAGTTATTTATTTACTTTGGATTTGTTACATGGTTCGCACATACCCAAAGATGGCGTTCGAGGTACTCGTTTCTCCCCTCTTGCCCACCGAAACTTGTCACTTTATGGGGAGTATACCTCTCCCCTCATCTTTTAACAAAATAATATATTACAAAAATAAAAACAGTCTTTTCTGTTAATTTTATCACATGTGTTTCTTATATCTATATCCTATTCCATACCTTAAAATTTCAGATTGTTTAATATTAACATTGTGTTCCCATAGAGAGGGATGAAGTTATTTTCTTTACATTTTCGCTTAGTCTACATCTAAGTCTAATTCCTAGAAGAAAATTGCGTTTACATATAGAGTGTAATTTCTTTTTTTTACCTTACATATATATTCTATAGTCATATTCTTATTAGCCTGTATTCGATTGTTTGCTTATGTGCTTACATTATCAGACTCTAGACAGATGTATAGAGTTCTATACGGATTCTATAGAGATGTATAGACTCTATACAGTTTCATGAATTTGCAATGGCAACGTAATATGGCGAACGTGGCTTCACTCCGGGTTCAGTCAGAGATGGGCAAACCCGATGTTTTGAATAAATCTGAAGTTTAACGATGTGTTTGTCCCGTTTCCTCCTTTGGAAAATTTCAAAAGAGGAAACGAGACAAACATATCAGCAAACTTCAGATTGATTCAAAGCCTAGGGTTTTGCCCATCACTGGTTCAGCTTATACCCTATATTCCTATGTCCGTGCATAGAACTTGTTATTTTCAATTGTCAAACATCCACTGCAATAATAATACAAATAGATCGTTATTCAGAGTTCTTATTCCTAATTTATTATTCAAATAAAAATTGTATTCGTGTATATTGTATAGAAACTTGTGAGAGTCCACCATTACCCGTGGCCCTCTAGCAGCGAGCAACAGGAAGTTTCGACACTTCGTAAATTAACGAGCAATATGTCTTCGTAAGTCCATTTAATTATAGCGTCGTTCGTGGCGAGTCGGCAAAGAAGCAAGGCTCGGCTAGCGACTTCGCCGGAGCCGCAAAATAGTTGTCAAAATGGCGGGCGAAGGTTCTGCAAGTGTGAATCCAAATTGCGAGGTCGTTCGCGGACAAACATTCGAGGTCGGCCCGCGTTATACGAATTTGTCGTATATGGGTGAGGGTGCCTACGGGATGGTCGTGTAAGTGTCTTCGAGTCAATTCACTTCGTTACACCTGAGAATTTTGGGCTGTCTGTCGACTGGGTGACAGGCCGAAAGATAAACAATCGGAAACAAATTTGTCACGCTAATTGCTTCGTTTCATGGTTAGATTCTCGTTCCTCGACGCGTATCGAACGTTTTGCTCGTGACTTGACATCGTGTGCAGCCGCTATTAAGCGCTACTCATCGTTATGTATCGTTGCCTTTTGGCGCCAGTTTTAAACGCGATTGTCACACCCTTTCGAACCCCCTGCCCACTTGCGTGCAGCGTCACGACTTCCTTGTTCCTTGTTGCTTATCACTCGCTTATCGGTCTTATCAGCTTATCGTTAACGAGATCGCGATTACTTCCAGAAATACTTTAATACCGTGACGAATTTCTGTGCCATACAATTTATGAACCTGAGAAATATGCTGTCTCGTATTATTCCGCGAGAATAGGTTGTTCTTTTGACAGTAGAAAAATCTAGGTCTTCATTCTTTTTAGACGAAATCGGAGCGATGTGATTTTTGATTCGTATTTGTTTCACTCTTTTTTATCAAATATTTTTTTACGAATACGTAACATTCGATATTATAGTTAAGACTATATCGTATTTAATTTACCGAACGTATTCTGTAATATTGAAGAACTACTTCCTGCATTGTGGTTACTGATTAGGGGCCGAGTATTACGTGAATTTATTATAGCATTCTTTATCACAGTCAGTCCCATGAGTTCCATAATTTCACATTTTCTCTTGTTTGTGGAAAGAAATAATTTTCCACGCAAGAAAAGTATTTCTAATTTATTTATACTCACTCGTAATATATAACTTTAAAAGAATTGATACAATATTTTTAAATAAACAAAATATGTATAGGTTTTGTATTCTATATAAATATTTTAGAATTTTCTTTTTACAGATCTGCTTATGATAATGTAACAAAAACAAAGGTAGCTATTAAAAAAATTTCACCCTTTGAACATCAGACTTACAGTCAAAGAACTTTAAGGGAAATAAAAATACTGACCAGGTTTAAGCATGAAAATGTGAGTGCCTTGTTATCTACTCGTGGTAACAACTACAAATAAGATACAAGTCGTATTTACATTGTTCCTCTTTTGCAGATAATAGATATAAGAGATATATTAAGGGCACCTACTATAGAACAAATGAAAGATGTATATATTGTTCAATGTCTGATGGAAACCGATCTCTATAAACTCCTTAAAACGCAGGTTGGCGTGATAATGCTGCGGATTAAAGTAAACAGAGATTACGATACATTTAAATCTCTTCTTTTACTTTCAGGCTATTAGTAACGATCATATATGCTATTTTCTTTACCAAATACTACGAGGATTAAAGTATATTCATTCGGCGAACGTATTGCACAGAGACTTGAAACCAAGCAACTTGCTCTTGAATACCACATGTGACCTTAAAATCTGTGATTTTGGTTTAGCCAGAGTTGCCGATCCAGAGCATAATCATGCTGGCTTCCTCACCGAATACGTAGCGACGAGATGGTACAGAGCGCCGGAAATAATGCTTAATTCGAAAGTAATTAATAACTTAAATATCCAATTTCAGCTTAAAACGGTTGCGACAGTTTATTATACCTCATTGTCCCTTTCCACAGGGCTATACTAAGTCTATAGACATCTGGTCAGTAGGTTGCATTCTTGCAGAAATGCTTTCAAGACGAGCAATATTTCCTGGCAAACATTACTTAGACCAACTGAACCATATATTGGGTGTCCTTGGATCACCTTCTCCCGAGGATCTCGAGTGTATTATAAACGAAAAAGTATAAATTGTTCATTTGCATTGCTGCATTCGTAAACTCGGTCCCTTATTTTTAAAACGTTTTTTATTTCAGGCACGAAATTATCTTCAATCATTACCATACAAACCAAAGGTTCCATGGACGAGTCTCTTTCCAAACGCTGATCCACGAGCTTTGGATCTCTTAGATAAAATGTTGACGTTTAATCCAAACAAGCGAATCGTCGTAGAAGATGCACTTGCGCATCCTTATTTAGAACAATATTACGATCCCGCTGATGAAGTACGCATTCTCTTAATTAATTTCAATATCGGATATTCTTCATGTCTGAATATTAACGTGTAAAAATCATTGTTATTTCAGCCTGTCGCGGAAGAGCCATTTAAGTTTGACATGGAGTTGGACGATCTTCCGAAAGAAGTTTTAAAACAATATATCTTTGAAGAGACTTTGCTATTCCAGAAGAACAATCAGGAAAACGCTATGTAGTCTACTGGTAATTGTCTGCGTTCGCCTACATTTACACGGCTTATCTACAATAATCAACATTCAAAGGAATTCGTAACGTTCCAGCTGTCACGAGTGTGCAGGACAACCAAGAAGGAGGGGGACGCGTGTCGTCAGAGTAACGGAACTGTACTTCCTTTAAAGTTGTCTACTGATCGAAATAAGAATCGAAAAACTTTACGAAGATATTGGATCGAGAATTGTCGGTTCAACGATTAACAGGCGGAAGGGAGCGGTGAACGAGGTAAAAAAAAAAAAAGAAAAACCAAACAACCGCAGTGTCCGTGCATACACACTTGTACATTCGCATGTCTCTACCGAAAAACAAAATACAGTGTTTTTTTGTTACATTGAATGCATAATAATATTAATTTGTACAATAACTTTTATTTATCCCGAATTATATAGGTAACGCTAGTTGACGATTATATTGTTAATCACCGTCATACATTGTCTGTGATTTAATTGCCGAGTGAGTGGACGCAGTCGGTGTTCATGTACGAGATAATTCTGAGCCACGTAGCACGGCGACCGATGATAAAGTGAATGCGCACGACGAAAGAACTCGTGGAGAAGTATGCTTGTTTCTAAACCGAGTATACAGTGCCTGTGTCAGGGATGGCCAGAACGTATTTCGAAAAGTATTCGAACGGTGAATATCTGAATTTGTATTCTGTTCGTAGTCGAATGCTTAAAAGTATTTGCACGTTGTATTCGGTAGCTGTATAACTATGGAATACTTTTATTCTGTATCGTTGTCGAATGGCAGAATACACGTATTTAATATTCGATAAAGTACATGCGGATGTCGATATATTTGATTACAACAGAACGCAATCTCGGGTTGTTCCTCGCTTATCTAAGTACAGAATATATATGTATATTCAGTATTTTAGGCGTATCTCGGAGATAGGGCAAGATTTTCATCTAGATACAAATTTCGAATAACGAATAAACGATAAATAACTTTTTGTTCATTACTGATTGAATCAAAATTAAAACTTAAATTATAGAATGAAATTATTTTTCATAATGAACAAATAAAAGTTTATTAGATCGTATAAAAATTACGAATATATTGCTATACGGTATTTCTGTTCATCTGTTATTCGAACAAAATTTTGCCCGTCTCGGATGTACTTCAGTTGCGGAATCATTCGAATATGGCTATCCCTGGTACTGCGAAACAACAGCCATTAAAGAAGTCACCGAAGTATTTGCAGATAGTTTCCTTGTGTTATGTAACTCAGTGTCATCATTCTTATTATGGTAGCGCGTACCTTGCAGAAATTCTTTTCTGCCTTTTATCGGACTTAGCTTGTAGAGGAGAGGAAATGGAAGGAGGAGAGAGAGAGAATGCGAGCGCGTACGCGTGAGATGGAGCGAGTGAGAGGCGCAAAAGAAGAAAAAAAAACGTTTATTCATAGTTAACTGCATTCGATGCAGCTTCCAGTTCTTCTGAACCATTTAATTGCGTCTTGTTTCACAATCTACTGGTATTATTACACTGATACTGCCATTCTTGTGCGAAGCGCATGGTGTTTGTTTGAATGTATCCGTGTATTTTCTATACTTTTACATTTCCGATCTTTTTACACGCTAGAATACGTATCACTTTCTGTTTCTATTTTATTAACGATTTTGTGGAACTCCTATATATCGTTGTTCGAGCAATTAGTAATATCGTAGTGTATTCCTTTTCTACGTTTGTTTAAAACCAGCATCATTTTAGAGCCATATTTGTCTCTAGTGGAATGCGGTTTTCTATGATTCAAACACTCACCATGTGAGATAGATGTATGTAAACGTTCTTGTTCCGATTCATGTTTTTTCGCTCTAAGTGTACGTGTATATTCGAACAATTCTTGTTTAATGTTCGATATGCTCCTAAATTAATTGCGGCATCGCGGAGAGAAATGCGACGAAGGGAGAAAGACAAATTACACTTTATGTAGAAGAACGTGTCGTCGACAGTGAAAAGACAACCGTGTCCGATTGTGATAACGAATATACGAATTTCGGGTGATATCGAGGCACAAGTGAGTCGTGAAATTGTATCTAAACGAGCGATTAATTGAATTTCCATTTGCCTTGAATAGAGTATCTAAATACTACGCAAAACTAATCGAAAAGAATAAAAAAAATTTTTTAAGGATGCATTCTAGTTCGAAGCGTTAAAAGTTACGAAATATTTAAGAACCTTTCCAAAGGAAACAAATTAATATTAAATTTCGTTGGCACATTTATATACAGTTCGAGTAGCTCTATAAATTCTTTCATGTCCATCCGCATAATTTTGTAAGAGGTAGACGAAACTATCCGAAACTATTGGTTGCACTGCTTATGTTTTGAAGTAGAATTTCACTTTTCACCTAGAACTAAATTTAGAGTATACTTTTAACTTCGTCGAACCAGTATGCCTCCTTATGACCGACAAGATTATAGTGTAGTTTTCATCACGAAATCTTCAAATATTAATGACAATCGGATGACGAGGACACGCTTGGAACGAAAAATGAAAGAAATGTTATTCTTGTCTCCGAAATCAAAGTTCTCGATGTATCGTGCGAGGTAAATGATTGTAGATTGATAAAAGGTCAGAACAGAAGTAGGATGTTGTTAATAATAAGAGCAGGGAGAGAAAGAGAATGGAAGCGAGAATGATGCAAAGCGAAAGAGTAACAGGAGTGCAAAAAAAGAAAAATACGAAAGATACAGTGTTAAAACACTTTTGCCTCCCTCAACTATCAGATCTCACGTTCTTCGATGCATCCAATAAAATGTTCTTGATAACACGTCGATGGTGTCTATTCGTATTTTACTCGAGGCGTCGATAATCAATTACTTGTGGCACTCGCGACAACGCTTCGTTTGCCTCTGATTCGAATGGCATTCTGTTTACGATTTAACAAAAATACTCCAGTGATTATTGTATTTTTCACACTGGTGTCCTCTTCAATCTCACAACGCATTTCGTTTTACAGAGCCTTGAAGGGTTATTGGATTATCGATTTAACCTTGTTGCCACGCGTATCTTGAAGCTTTGCGAACGATTTTAATATCTCGTTAAAGTATGCAAGAGGAGTTTCAAGAATTTAACGAAATCAAGAACCTGCAATTCATGTCTTCGTTCTTACGTCTGAAATTCTGAAATTCCACGAGGATATATCCGAGAAGGAAGTTCCGATCACTCGAGGAATTTGAAAAGATCGAGAGAATGTTCTAAATTTTGAAACTGTATGAGAATATCGGGAGAAAAAGTTTTATTTGAAAAAAGTCACCGTTTACCGATTCTCTGAAACACAAGTCTTGTTTAATATTAACAAGAGTAGAGATCGGGAGACTCGACTGGGAATTTTTAATGTTTTTCTTTCTTTATATTTTGTAGACGTAGTCATTTGAAAGAATTCAGTTTACTTTTCAGAGAAGCACAGACACACAATGTGCGCGTTCCAGCAGCGGCAAGGATCAAACTCGTGTCTTTTTATACTTCGTGTCCTTGTAACTATAACTGTACCATTGACGTCGTTCGGATTTTTAGACGGTGATTTCATCCATGGAAATTAGTAATCAACCGATTACGTGGAACAACGCATTGATTTCCATTAGAAAAACTCCCTGTAAAGCAGTAGCGGCCAATATTCTTGTCTCTCTTGTTTATTCATTAATCGTTGAATAAAAATTAGAATTTGAATTATACTGTTCTATTTCACAATGGCCAATTTTATTCGAATAAAATGTTGCTTATCTCTGCTGTAAAGTCGTCTTTCATGCGAGCAATCGAAGAGGACACTTATTCGTTGAAATATGTGCCGGCTTATTAAATTCTTAATGTGTGAAGCGTTTCGATTCGTATTTGTCACGCGCTTGATGATACTGAAAATTTCTTGAACACTGGAAGCTTCGAAGCTGTCTCATTTTTCCCCAATTAGTTTCAACTAAATATTTCGTAATATAAAATGAATCGAAACTCAGGTATTTATTCTTAACTATGATCTAGCGTTAAATTCTTAGACGAGAATTAGAGATAGAAAACCTAGTAAAATTTTCAGTACATCCGCGCATCTCGAGCACGAATCCATTCAAGAAAGAATACAGGAAGAAAGCTCCAATCTTTGCACACTAATTTTCTTTCGATGGGATATAATCGTGCAATAAACTTTCGCATCAAGAGACTCTTCTACCAGTACTTTCAATTGAACGTGTAAACGTGAAAGGCTTAACGAATTCCAGTTAAAAGTTAATATGATTTTCACAAAGTCTGTAGAGAAACAATAATAAATGACAATTCTTTCTTCCTCGTATCCTTCCAAGATATGGTCTTTAAAGCTTGAATAATCTTGGATGTTAAGTGAACTTGACTGATTTTTGTCGAATCCGACGTTTTAAATATCCAAATCATTCTGCGTGTACAGTGGCTATGTGTCAGACTTTCGTGAATATATACACATGTATCTAAAGTTGATCCAAAGTCTCGTAGTTTTGAAAGCAACACCGTCAAGCGATTAGCACTGTGACCTGTTTGCCGAATAATTATCACGAGCTGCCTCGAGAAACCGAGGAGAAATTATTGGACCGGTCAGCCGATTCACGATATCGGTGTTCCAAATTCCCTTTTACGTTGAAACGAAGGTACTTGAATAATTTAGAAACATATTAGTCTGGAAATCGACGAATCAACTCTTAATCTCTTTTTTTCTGTAGACATAAAACTTATAATCGCAATATCAAATATTATGAGTTATCGCGATATCTTAATGCTATTTAAATGCCACAAATAATTGTCATCCCTGTGATCATGATATATCAAACACCGCGCCGTGTGCAAACGTACAAATCACCTGGAAGTATTATATTTTTTCTATCGTTAAGAACTGTTCAGGCAAAATTATCAATTTTCCATTTAATCGCGAAGGAAACATGAAGAAGGGAAACTAGTAACATTGGAACACCATTATCGCGAAGGAAAAGACACAGGATGCAAGTCGAATGCGAGCAACGATAGATCGTAGTGTTTAATATACATTGATAGAAATCTTATCAATATCATCAGGCCTAATATACTTAACGTTGCGTGTATTTGTTGTTGTTGCCGATTCATATCTTATATATCCGAATATTGAAAGAATATTTCGTCTATGGATTTTCAATGTTATACGTCATTTATGATAAAACAAAAAGAACAAAAAAAAATATATATATATAACGGGAGAAAGAGTGAGAGAATCGACGGTGGGGTGCGTCGTTCCGACATAGAAAAACAAAAACAGTAATTAGAAGAACATATTAACAGTTTTATGTAAGATAGGAGAAAGAGATCCTCGATATTTTGCACGATTGCCTTTTAACAAACGAGATTGATATTTTTAATTCTGCAGCAGAAATAAATAAGTAGGTAGTTGGCGAACGTTGAGACTAATTCACGATCGGGTAGACCGTTGCAAGTAATAAACTATTATAACCCACGTTAGAAAGTCAACTCACGGATAGCGAACGTAGTTAGACGACTTTAAATGATCATGCCATTTTGAATAAAGCACATTATATAATATAAATGTTCGAACGCTGAATGGTATCAAAAATATTACATCTCGTTTGTTAATGCATTAAATTACCTCGTGCCTCCAGCTGCATTCATAAAATTTAATACTGATCTTTGAAATGAGGTAATGGTATACAAGTAGCGAAGTATCGTTGTTCAAGATAATGAACAGTACAGAAACGAGATTAATTATTAAGAAGAAAGACTCAAAGTAACAATATAAAACTCCATGAATGCGGCTAAAGAATAATATTCCAATAATCCATTGTGTTCTTCGACGGGAAATCTTTCCTTTTTTTTTTTAAATTATCTTCAGCCATTTCTCCGAATAATTGTTATTCGTGTAAATGATGAATATATATATTATACATATATATGTATTGAAAATCGTAATTATCAATTATTGTATTTTAAATGACTATTCAAAGTATTATTGTGCTAATATAAAAGCGGCTTTATTGGTCAATTATTCGGAATCGATGTCACAATTATTCTTCTTCCTAGTTACTTGATCTCGATGGATCGTTTAATTAATCGTATTTTTTTGTTCGATGTGTAACAAAAAGTTCGTATTGCGATTAAGACGATTTAGACTTTAGAGGGCCGGTGAACTATCGTTATTAAACAGTACTTTTTTTGTTTACTTTTTTAAAAGTACAATTCTAAGAAATCACAGATCTCGAAATATTTAATTATTCACAAAATACATAAGGAAAATATACTCTAAATGCTCTGCACGTATCGTATTAATCGCGTAAAAGTTTATGTTTTATTTACACTTGTGTTGAGTATTTTGGAGTTTCCAGTTTTACTTTTGTTTTATCGGTTTTAACACTGAAATTTTTCAAAACAAATATAACCTCTAAAATTACATTGTTGCTTCAATGCACCATGCATTAAATATTCGTTTGCATACTTTCTTCTTTCGAGTAGAAGTTTACTCTTTCGAGTAGAAGTTTACTCTTTCGTTAATTATGAAGTATCCGAAAATATTTCTTCTCTTAGACGATATATGTATATTCTCAAATATCCAATGTTAGCATTATAATAGTATTATCATTATTACTATTATTAAAAGTGCTCGATGTTCAACGAACTACATGCGTAGACACGGACACACAAACGAATATTTAAAAATACATATTTCCCCATACCCAATGCGTGAACGAAAGTATGTTTTTTTTCGATTATTATCTATACTCGATAATGTTTATATACATTCCAGGAAGCACTCATTACCCGTTCGTTAATATTTTATACTGTTTTAAGAGTAGGAAGATGAGATCTAGTAAAAAATATTAATGTGTAACGCATTGGTTGCGTTAAAGACGTGCACAGCAAGAGTAAAGAACGTGGTAAGATTTTATATGTCGAAATGTACATATTAATTATACACTATCTTGGAAAATTTGTAGCTGAAGCTTGCAGCATAAAACTTTTGGCTACATCTGACGACTGTTTTTCAAATGGCCAATCACTGAAATTTATAATTGCATCCAATAACGCAAACAACTGAGATAACGCAATGTTGAAACATGATATTACATCAGTCGATTAATATCATTGATCGATAACTGCTATAAAAGTCGTATGGATCGCGACAGATTCGGCGTAATGAGTGCATTTTCTATATATCTATACACCAATTATAAAGTTTTGCACCACGCTGTACTCTTCACTGAAACATAACCATGTCTCACATTTCTGTGACAATTCGTTCGACTAATCAACAACTATTCCGTATCACTATCTTCTTCCGTGTATTTGTCATTTTTCACTTCTATCCTCAATGGGGAGCGTCCTCTCGCGTGAGCACCAATACGAGAGCGAAGATCACCGCTTTTCAAAGTACTCCTTAAATCTCGTACTTTCGAATGCCTTTAAAACATTGTTGTACGAGTCAAAACTATATTCATGTTAATTTTTCTGTAGATGTAGTTTTATTATTTTGTTAGAATTAAACGATCGCATAAAGAAATTAAAGAATATAGATTCTTTAGTTTTCTAAACAGTACAGAAATAGATATATTTAAAGTCAACATAGAAGACTCTCCTCAGACGCGGGACAGTAATGTGGAACAACTTAAAAAGAACACTTATAAATAACCTTAAAGCAGCCAATGTAGATCGAGGTAGAATGCAGGTGTACCATATCATATTTTTATAAATTTTAAAGTGGATAGAATAGATTACAAATGATGCTTCTGTCTACTTAGAAATTACTTATCTTGCGTTCTTTTTCATTTTTTCCACATTTATTGGTTTCAGGTACAATATTTCCGTATGTTTCAAAAAATCGAAGAATCTACATTAACTTCTTCCAAATTGTATATTAATTTCTTGCAATTCTTACCTATCCTTGACAGAGTTGTCGATAACTTCACTTTTTACATGGTTCAATCTTGCCCACACTGTAGAAGCAACGCGAGGTTTGTGCTGAACTACTTTTATCACGCTGCCTTTAGGTCCTTGGACTTCTTTTGCTGGTCTATCGCTATCCTCGTCACTGTAATCTTCTTCCTCTTCCTTCTCTTCTTCTTCTTCCTCCTCGTCGGATCCTTGCCACTCACCTTCTTCCTTTTCTTGGCTCTCATCATCCTCTACGATTTCACCATCTTCCTCCTATGTAAAATATACCCATAGTAAAAAATACGCCAATCATCCTTCTTTAAAAATGAGATTATGGCTGACCTCTGAATCGTTGTGTTTCACTGAATTCGGTTTCGTTACGTTTGTATTTGTTACAACTACTTGGATTGCATCACGGAATTGTGTTCCTGTTCTCGATCTACCGAGTCTCGATCGTAAATCATTGGCTCCACTTAAGCTGCATAACATTGTCTGCAAATGAACGATAATGTTTAATCAAGTCCTCGCTGTGTTCAGTATTTTCTATTAACAATTTACCGACTTGTTGTCGAAGTTTCGCGCGTCGTTTGTGTATCTTTTCTTCCTCGTCGTCTGCATGCATTCGCATTCGCAATACTTTACTCCTTTTACGCCATTCGTCTTCGCTGTCACTGCTACTTGGATTGCTTTCTTGTTCTTCCACGGTTGTTGGTTCTTTTGGAGAATGCTTTGCACCTAGTCTTTCCTTTACGCTACGCCCCTGATCTTTATGATCGTTCTTCGTATCGAAATCGTCCTCTACGAAATCATCGAGACCCCAGTTTTCCGACAATGCCCCCCACGGATTTTTTACACGTTTCTTATCTTTAGTATCGTCTTCCGGCTCTTCTTTGACTCTTCTTTTAGTTTGCTTGATTTGCTTGTACATTCGCTTGCGAGACTCTGTCAAGATTCCTTTAATACCTGTAAAAAAAAAGACATCAATGTAAGTTTCTCACATTTACTAAGTTATGTGTCAATACGTTACTTATATGGTGTGTAAAATTACCTCCAAAATTGGGGTTTCCATATTTTTTGTAATATTCACTCATTTTTTCCGCGTTTGGTTGCTTCTTATCAGCTCTAGTAGCGAATCTAAGAAATATTGCTTTAGATTTAGGGTAATCGATACCCTTTCTCCATAAACCAGGAGGTAAGGGACAATTGATATCCTTGATACTTATATAATCGTCTTGCGGTGTATCTTTTGTTACGTTTGTACTTTCATTATCATCGTCCGTTTCTTCAATACATTCTTCGGTAGCTACGTTATTCTCTTCGTCTGGACTGTTGTCGTGCGTCTTTATACTTCTTTGAGCGGCTTTGTCCAAACCAATAATTTTTTTTGATAATCCCAACATAGCTCTGGCTGCAGACAAGTTCTCTAACCATACCACGTTACCTAGAATACATTAAATATTAGTATAATGTTCGTAGTTTCGTATTTAGTTCATTAGAAGCCGAAAAAGATTCTGATTGTTTATAAGCATTAATATTAATATTAAAATAGTATATTCAACTGTTCTTACAAGACACATCATTAATCCATTCGAGGGAAGCTGGAGCATAGTCTTCAAAATATTTGAAAACATCTTTGGTGCTCATTTCTTCAGTTCCTCTCATATGTATCACATTCAATCTGATATTTTTGGTGTTTTCATTATCCTCTATAATGCCCATACTAAAAAGCAAGAGAATACACTGTACCACAGTTATCTAAACATTGTGCCTTGTCCACCAAACAGGGTTGTTCAAAAATTCAGAGACTCTTCTTGTGTAATATGTTTTATACATTTTGTTCTGGATTTACAAGTTGAATCTACCGGTAAGATTTATCTAACAATTCCTACCTTAAATGGCACAGTCCTAATCATTTTAAAAATTCTAAATCATTTGATAGTTTGTTAGTACAGAATTAATTTGAACTTGTTAGATAACCTTTACCGATAAGACCTGCTGGCAAACTAATATCTATAAGAATTTTCACCTAGAGTACAAGTCTTGCTCTTGATTGGACAAACTACTTTTTAATTTGTCCGTTAATCCAAAACGCTTAGCTCTCTCTTCCATTTTCAGTTTCTCCTCTTTGCTAAATATATCTACACCTGTCATAAACATACCACCACGATTCTCATAACGGCTGCCCAATTCCTTCTATCCGAATAAAACAAATAAATCACGTTAATTACTGTTTACATAACTCCTGGTTGGAGAATGAAATAGAGATATGAATAAGGAAACATAAAGCTTAAAAACAAAGGGTTGAGAAAGGAACTCGATCGGATTCTATACAAATTGCAAAACGTAATTAACGATAATATTTCTATACCTCTGATATTTGCATATTGCTTGAATTAAACGTTTTCACACTAGCTTGGTCAGAATCAACAGTTTTACTGTCATCCCCCGCAGGAACCATTTCCACATCCATAACCTCGACTAGATCTTCCATTTTTTAAGCTTTCGCTTCTACTTTATGACAATATTATGAAAACAACAGAGAAAACATGAAACACCGGTTTTTGGAATTGCTATGTATGCAACAAAACGCAAGAGAAACAACACGATAGGTTATGGTCAGTTATGGTGTACAGCTTTGACTACATAAACAGAGTAACTTTGAAGAGGCGAAACTCTATCAAACTTTAATGGTCTTTAGGGTCGAATGAATATGGCACTCATTAACCTTATTAATCACACAATTAACTTGAAATAGAATTAAATAATAAGCGTAGGAAATAATAAAATCGTCAATTTATCATTTTTTTAATTACTTGATAGTCCCAGTGGCGCCATCGGCGGGAAAACCCCCAAGTTTGTAGTGAAAATAGTTCCACTGTTCCTGCTAGGTGGCGCCACTAACTAAGGTGTCGATAATTATTGTTTCACATAAATAAAAGCAGATGAATGTTTAAATACTATATTAAAATAATATACTGGAGTGTTATAACGCAAGGAATCGTAGTATTTAAGCATTTATGCAAAATATAAAATAATGAATACAAAGGTGCCTGTTGCGACATCTAGCAGGAACAGTGGGAACTATTTTCACTACAAACTTGGGCGTTTTCCCACCGATGGCGCCACCAGTACCAAGATAAAATATTTAAAATAATAATAAATTGGCATAATTACGCACACGATAATCATTTTATTATTTCATATACTTATTATTTAACTTCATTTCAAGTTAATTATAAGGAAAATGAAATATTAGGAGGTTTATAAGTGCCATACATATATACGAAAATTAGTTCGACGTATTGACCGCTAGATGCCGATACGAATTCTGTGTCCATGAATCGAGCGAGCATACTTTTAAATTAAATATTTTATAATCGATAACCGGAGACAATGGGAACTACTTTCTAATTACTAATTTAGCAATCATTTCATCCAGTTGCGTTATAATAACTCAACAACACGACACAAATTATCTTATGTTTACAATTAATTATTACTAAGGTATGTTGTATCTATTTAAAGTTAAACGTTCTCTTAGTAGTTTTCCTTTTGGAAAGTTACATTCAGTTTGGTAAATCATTAAAAATTCAATCTTGATCAATGATCTACGTAAAGGGGTCAGCAATAACCGAAGAAGCCCTATCAGTATCTTCCGACGAGATTTTACAGCGTGTAGATAATATTATTTTTATCAATGAAGAGTCAGGTGAAATATATAGGTAAAATTCCTTGGCAACCCACGCGTGGGTCTATAACAGAGTTAAATCTAAATCAGACCGTAAATAACAAATTAAAAGATATAAAAGATACAAAGATACGATGTACAACGATGAAAAACAAATTATGTATTTAAATATTTTAAAAGTAACAATGTTTCTTCAAACTAAGCATTTTCTAAGAATTCGTATATTTTTATTCTGTATCGCGACTACTTGCGCAGTGTCTATAAAACGTCTAACATAAATTACGTGCAATTGTATATCAGGTGTACTTACTTGCCGTATGTAGAAGTAATTAGGTTTATCTGCTTTGGTAATTAGACTATAATCTAATGTCCTTTGATATTTTAGTTCGTTCAAACAAACTTAAAGACTCTTGAAATATTTTACATCATTTAATATTTGTATTTCATTCGTAATTTCAATTATTTTCATGGATGTTATTGTATATATTTACTGTATTGAATTTATTGTTGATAAAGTCGTTACGTATTATAATTTAGTGTACAATGTTTTAATACAAAATCTTTTATATTTTCTCTACCTTGTTTATCATTAATTTTTGTTATACTCGACGCATCAAGCTAATATAAAAAATCTAAAATTAAACAAACAATTCTTTCCTAACGTTCAACGATTCAGGAGCCGAATGAAATTATCGGATATACTTCCAAGAGTCAGAAGTAAACATAAACTCAATTTGTTTATCCTTGAAATAAAAGAGGCCTAAAAATGTAACAATAGTAGAATGAAAAGAATTATTCGATGAACCACTGTATTCGTGGTAGACCAACGAGCCTGATCGACAATTTATTAGTTCTCATTATCCCCAGTCAGACTGTGCTTTAATTGTTAGTCAGCTTTCTTCTTGAAACGACAGTTACCAAAATCCACGCGAATCTCGTCGAGCGTACACGTCTCGTCTCCGAGCGAGGCATTTAGTGATAAATTAAGGAGCGATCGCGTCTATTGAAACAGTTAGTCGCCGACACTGTTTTAACGTGGATCGCCGATCGATGTCCGTCCGTTTCGCGCCGAAGAATACTTCCGCGATACTTTCGGCGGCACCCGGAGGATCGACGGGGTTTTTCGTGGCGGTGAAGAGCTCCTCGATTTAATCCCGATTCCGTAACAGGGTAATTCGAACGTCAGCTACAATTTCAGAGTGAAAACGTGATTTAAGTATGGCTGTAAACGAGATGCAGATGACAGAAGTGGTAAGTGATCGGACACACTCGCGTGTAGAGGAAGAAAAATTGCTAGAAGCTTCTCGAGAAGCTTTCTGATCGAGAAGATTATTGTCAGCGTGACCGTCGGCAATTTTAGACTATTAAAAGCAATTAAAGCGCGGCACTGTTCTGTTTCGAGCAACTGGGAGCATCTCGAAACGCGTCGCTTAAAGATTTAGTACTATGAAAGCTTAACGCGATAAACATACAGGGTGTCCCAAAAGTCGGGGAGGAGCCGGAAATGCGGGGTAGCTGAGACTATTCTGAACAACAATTTCCTTTGCAAAAATGTCGGATGGGGCTTCGTTAAGGAGATATTAAGAGAAAACCCCGACCAATCAGAGCGCGCGTAGACCGTTGGAGCGCCCGCGATAGCGAAGGGTACGCGCTAGGCGGCAGCGTCAATGTCCTTCGATGCACGTCGAGTCACTTGTTCGCGTACAAGGGCGGCCGCGCTTAGCACATAGCCTTCGCTACCGCGGCCGCTCCAACGGTCTACGCGCGCTCTGATTGGTCGGGGTTTTCGCTTAATATCTCCTTAACGAAGCCCCATCCGACATTTTTGCAAAGGAAATTGTTGTTCAGAATCGTCTCAGCTACCCCACATTTCCGGCTCCTCCCCGACTTTTGGGACACCCTGTATAGTATCGTTTTATATTTTTAAATACAGTGGATACGGAGATTCACTGGAACTGACTCGGAGATACGTTATTGAAAATTAAAATAGAGCGCTTGACAATTTTTCATTTACTTTCGTAAAGAACGCTTTCTCCGATACGATTCTTGTTCTCGAAGCAATGTTTGTGTTGTAAGATGAACAACACCGTTGACTTTCATTCTGGGGACAATGAATCCCCAAATATGATCCAAACACATTATTGTAAACAATATACGGAGAACCTAGCGTTGTTCGTTTAACTTGAATTTTAATAGAATAAAATTGAATTTTGGAAGACGGACAATGAACAACAATTTTAATGAAATTGTTTGCGCGAATAGCGATCGAGGCCTAGGATATCTGAATCGATTTCCCTTTTCCCTGTGTAGCTCGAGGAACACTGACTCGTGGTGTGACGCGAATTTGATAATGAACTTGAACGATCGTGATCTTAAGAAGGACGGTAACGATTTATATTTAGATTCCAATGGGAACATTGAGAGCGCGAGTATTGTCCGCGTAGCGTGAACACTTCATCAACCGCAATTAAATATGTTTTCGCGATTAAAAGATACAATTCACCATCGTCGCCAAGGAGAACAGTGGTTATCGGATCTCGTGGCGTTTGCACGTGCTTAGTCGATTATCCACTTTACCTCTTGCTTACAATTTTTTCATTAGAAACTAGAAGAATTACAATTGCTGTATTTCATAGTCTACATTGCTAGTCGATTAGTTTACGGTTTCAGGTTTTGGTAGTTTCTGACCAGTTTGGAAGTGAACAAAACCCGATTCATCTTATTCTGTCTTATAATAAATAGTCGTACAAAGATTACAATTATAATTACTATATTTTATAGTTTGAATTACTAGTCGATTAGCTCACGGTTCCAGGTTTTGGTAGTTTCGGAGTCTGATCAGTTTGGAAGTGAACAAAACCCGGTTCATCTTATTCTGTCTTACAAGTAATCGTACAAAGATCACAATGATAATTACTATATTTTATAGTTTACATTCTTATAATAAATATTTCTCCAAAGATTTGAGATCTATAGTTCCAATAGTTTTTTAAAAATATCTTGGAATATTATCCAACGTAAACAGAGTTCCAAACTAGCTCACTCTTTCGCACGTGGCCAACTAAGCAAAAAAATATCTCACGACGATTTGATAATTTGCCAGCGATTCTGAATTAATCCCGACGATAACAATCGTTAAACAGACGATGAGAACTACGAGATTACACGTGAGACCTGGAAAATCACGACACTGAGAAAAGCAGCGAGATTTGTAAATCCATCGGGATTGATCGAAACAATTTGCATGAAAACACGAACCGCGTTACCTAATGCTGCTTCCTTTAATCATATCTTTTACTGGATATTAATACTGCAACGTAGTTAACCGTGTTAACGAGCGTGACGATACAATTACTGCGAGTTTGTTCTCCTACGTAATTGCGTAACCGAACTTATTATAATAACGAATATTTTCTGCTACCTCGCTGGGGATGCTGTCTAACCTGGCGTCTATTCTTGTTTTCCTGGGTCTTTCCGCGCTAAGCGTTGCGTTCGCGTTTCAACGGCTCGAATTGGAGACCTTGCGACGTAGAAAAAA
The DNA here is from genome assembly GCF_026283585.1 of Hylaeus volcanicus. Classification (NCBI taxonomy): domain Eukaryota; kingdom Metazoa; phylum Arthropoda; class Insecta; order Hymenoptera; family Colletidae; genus Hylaeus; species Hylaeus volcanicus. Next base: position 10,422,915 of record NC_071983.1, on the reverse strand, counting down.
TTACGACGTCATTATAAAAGATCCCGAACTCCGTAGGAGAAAAGCTGAAATATTTCTTGGAAGTAACGAGAGACCGCCTCGAACGTTTCGCGGCGCGAATTAGTTTCACAGCGCGAATTAGTTTCACGGTTGATTAAATCGCGCGACGTACGACGCTTTTTGTTGTTCCAGAACATACAGGGTTCAAACTTCAACCAGCAGGATGGTAAGACCGCCAGCAAAGGCAACAGAAAAACGAATCTTACCTACGGGATCGACGACGTTCCACCCTGGTATCTGTGCTTGTTTATGGCTCTACAGGTATTATTGCGATGCATTAAATTTGCAGTAGTTTAAGTATAATCGCTGGAAGGGATCTTGTCAGGTTGTAAAGTCGGTCGGACATCGATCTCTACAGCTTAAGTCGACCGCAATTAATAATCTGACACCTTTTTAGACAAGGACAGAGCTAGAGTTTTCGTTCAGGGCCGTATGATATCAGAATTAGGATGTTCACATTTCAATAACTTTTTTCTTCTTATGTATGTTCACACATAATTCTGTTGGCCGACTTATTGAAAATACTGTGGTAGGTAGGAACTTAGTTAACCAATCATCGTCAAGAGTTTTCCAATTTGGAAAAACCCGCGTAGCAAACATTAAGTCTTGGGGCCCCGGGGTGTAACGTGGACATGTATACTTTAGAGCCGCCATCACCCCTGTTGTCCTACGGATCAGTTACCTGGGCCAATAAAGCAATAACTACTGTTTCGGTTTACGACCTCACAAGATCCTTTCCAGCGACTATACATATACGGGCTGTCCCAGAATTAGTGTAAGAACCGGAAATGGGTGGTAGCTGAAACGATTCTGAACAACAGTTTCCTTGTCAAAAAACGTCGGATGGTGCTTCGTTTTTAAATTATTAAGAAAAAACCACCGACCAATCACTAGCGGCCGAGCAGCGCGCGTTCAGGCTAGCCAGCCAGTCCTGACTCGAGTCTATGCTCTCGTGGCTGAGCGCGTGCTACTCAGACGTTGTGATTGGTCGGTGGTTTTTCCTTAATAATTCAAAAACCATCCGACACTTTTGCAAAGGAAATTGTGGTTCAGAATCGTTCCAGCTACCGGTTCTTACACTAATTCTGGGACACCCTGTATACTGCTTCAGTTCCACTTTCGTTTCTAATCAGCTCGAAAGCGGAATCATGGGAAGAGCAAGACCTTGAATTTAACCTGAGTTCTACAAAGCAAATCTCTGTTGTAATCCTCGTGACTTACGGTCTAGATCTATCCAATAATCTCGCTTATCCTGATAAGATACATATTTGACTATGTTTTCGATAGTGTCTCGGCAGAGAATTTTCTAATCTCTCTTGCGAGCTTAACGTTCAAATTCCACTCAAACCACTCGCATTTTTTAACAATATCTCTCTCTCTCTCTCTCTCGTCTTATTGAAAGAAATAAGAAAACAAATATAGGACACGTTTTTACAGCACTATTTGACGATGATAGGAGCGATCGTCTCCATTCCCTTTATCCTGACGCCAGCCTTGTGCATGGCCGAGGACGATCCTTCCAGAAGTTACATAATCTCCACCATGATCTTTGTCACGGGATTGGTCACATTTTTCCAGACAATCATAGGCTGCAGGTAATACACGAAAGTATGTCAGGTTACGAATTTAATGCTGGATAATTTAACGCGTTAATAATTAATTTATAGTTCGCTACACTCCTTTGCGTGTTTCCCCTGATTAATGGGACCGGTTATGTACATTTATTCTGAACCAGTTTATTATGAATCATTTCAGACTATTGAAACAATAATAGTCGCTAGATAGGCGCAGGATAATTGCTTGCCAGGTTCATGATCACGACGATTGCGGTTCACTATATGTTCGATGTAATGTAAAGAAGAACTGAATGATCGCAACAATCTCGCTACAGCTATTTAATTTAATTACGACGTTTTTGTGTAATTCGGTGACCATTAAAGTAATCATTGAAAATAACCGTCCTGTCAGTCGATTATATCTTGTTAATAACGTATTACGGATTCTCAATTCGATGAAGAGAATCGTACAAGAATTCGCGCGGTGTCTAATAAATCAATCATCTCACCTCACTCGTGTTGCTCTAATTCGATGTACAAGTGACTTATAAAAAAAAAAAATAGCGTAGACTGCTTCGTTTTCATTACATCGAGCCCTCTGCTAAAATATTTTACGATATAACAGAGTCTGTCTACTTATTTTCCGAGTAACGAGTAAATTCTATTGTGCAGTTTCTGCAACGTTTACATAAATTTCAACAATGATTACGTTACTGATTTACGATAGACGATTAACATTCAAAGATTACATTTACACATTTAGTCTAACATCTCTAACAAGAAAGGCATTAACGCGACACGAAACTCGAATTAACATGTATTTGTAATTCAAAGAGAACGGTAAATGCGTACCGAGCAATTGTTAGATAATTCTACGTGTTTCGTTCAAGCTGTAATATTTACAACTAATTCCTCATGCTAATGCTCGGTGATTTTATCGTATAAACATTGTTTCGTACTCTCGTTTAGCAAGATTTACGACTCGTCAGCGACTTCAGGTTCCGGGAAAGAGTCACCCTCGATCCTTATTATAAACTTTACGACACAAGACGAGCACTGTTGTTCAATGCCACGAATTATGGGATGTTCATTCTTCCAGAATTTATTGCGCTTGGCTTTTCAAGCATTCTGTTACATAAAACGGATTAGTAGCGATCCTGCATGTTTATACTTCTAATTAACAGTGGCACTATATCTTACAAGCAGTGCGAATATTTACTGTAACGTTATTCATCTTTCCAGGAAACTTACTTCATTCATCTATAGTTAAATGAAGGATAAAATACAGGGTGATCCGTTCGCTAGTAGACACAATGGACAACCACAACAATAGCCGACCGTCGTGAAGTCTACAACGACGGTCGGCTATTTTTGTGGTTGTCTATTGTGTCTACTAGCGAGTGGATCACCCTGTATTTTTTGTAGTGTACGTTGTCGTATTACTCTACACTACAGAGTGACACGTAGAAAAGGGAATGCTGAAAATTGTAATTCAGCATTATCTACTAAACATATTCTGCTGGAATGTCTAATTGGTGCAAATGTCAGAACCCAAGAAAAACTTCCTGTTGATATTGAACAGTGTTTAAATGGAAACAAAATATTATATATAAAAGGAATACTAACTTATTTTGAGAAAATCAAAATAATTGAAGATGTTTGTTATGTAATTAATTTCAGATAGTAAAAACTGTTATACTGATGAAAACTAAGCGATATATGTTAAATATAATGTAATAAGACACAAAATGTAATAATGTATTGTAACGTGGTCGCTAATGACTAAATAACTGATGCGACTACTCATTACTTAATATCTTTTATACTAAAATTAAGCCTTCTACCTTTGATTAATGCTATTTCTAATATTTCTCCTAGATTGCCCCTGGTACAAGGAGGAACCATATCGTTTCTGGTCCCAACTCTTGCCCTGTTGAATCTCCCACAATGGAAATGTCCAGCGCCAGAAATTTTAAACGAAATGTCCGCAGATGATCGCACCGAATTATGGCAGGTCCGTATGAGGGAGCTCTCTGGAGCGATCGCCGTGTCCGCTTTGTTCCAAGTGGTCATCGGGTTCGGAGGTACATGAAACGCAATCATTTAAAGTATCCCCGTTAGACTCTTCGTCTACTCAGTATATTTTCATACACAGGAATTATTGGCTACCTATTGAAATTCATCACTCCACTCACAATCGTCCCCACCGTCTCGCTGGTTGGATTATCCCTCTTCGAGAACGCGGCTGACGCAGCGTCGCAACACTGGGGCATCGCAGCTGGGTAAGACTCTGAAACAAACATTTTATACAATTAGTAAAAATATATGCACATCTTTTCTAAATTCTTTTAACAAAATTTCTAAAACTACGTGTGTTTTTCTCCAGAACGATACTGATGTTAACCCTATACTCCCAGATATTGGTGAACGTGCCGTGCCCCATTCTGATGTACCGTAAAGGCGAGGGGATACGAGTCGTGTGGTTCGAGCTGTTCAAACTATTCCCGGTAAAAACGTTGATATCTCGATTAGTTAGAGAAATGATCAGCATCGAAAAGAACACCGTAAATCTACCTTTAATTGCCTCGTGTTCATAAAATCATATCTCGTTAAATAACAAAGTTAACAAAAATTCCTTCTCGCTGAAACATGAGCCTCACTTTACCATGCAATTTCCATATTTGAAATTTTCCATTCGGACGATAGTTTTGGAGTTAGAGCGCTGTATCACTAAGGCTAGGACACCCTGTACAATTCTACAGCACCCGAGCCACAACGAAAACCATGAGTTCATTTATATTTTAACAACTAGTTTACGTGTTTACCAAGTATTTAACCTTCTCATTTCTAAATTAGTACCGCGATATATTTTTCAATAACATTATTGATTATTTCTAACCCAATTCATTATTCCGTTGCTATGCAGGTGTTACTAACAATAGTAGTCATGTGGATAATTTGCACTATCTTGACCGTGACCGACGCTTTGCCTGTCGGTCACCCAGCGAGGGCGGACAGTAAAATAAAAATTATCAGCCAATCTCCATGGTTCCGTGTGCCGTACCCAGGCCAATGGGGCACACCTACTGTAACTCTGTCGGGTGTGTTGGGAATGCTAGCTGGTGTACTGGCCTGCACGGTGGAATCCATCAGCTATTATCCAACCACTTCCAGAATGTGTGGTATGGAATATACATTATATATATATAACGAATACTGATTTTTAGAACAGTATCGTTTGGATTAATACTATTATACTAATTTTCAGGCGCACCACCGCCACCTGTTCACGCCATCAACCGAGGTATCGGTATGGAGGGTCTGGGCACCATGTTGGCTGGTCTCTGGGGCAGTGGAAACGGCACGAATACATTTGGAGAAAACGTTGGAACTATAGGTAAACTATTTTTCCCAAATGCGCAACAATATACTTAAAATTGATGGTTCGCAGGAGTGACCAAGGTGGGTAGTCGCAGAGTGATCCAATGGGCGTGCGGATTGATGATCCTGCAAGGATTGATTAGCAAATTCGGCGCCGTTTTCATTATCATCCCCGAGCCCATAGTCGGCGGGATATTCTGCGTGATGTTTGGAATGATTTGCGCTTTCGGTGTGGTACAAAAACGAGAAACACATTCCTCTCTTAAAACTATCCCGAATAAAAATGTTGAAAATATTATTATTCTCCAGGTCTCTCCGCGTTGCAATACGTGAACCTGAATTCTGCGAGGAATCTCTACATCCTAGGCTTTTCCATCTTCTTCCCCTTGGTAAAATCATTTTCTGTAATAAAATATAATAATCCTATATTACTATACATTTTCATCTTTGTAGAATTAATCTCTTCGTTATAAATTTGTTCAGGTTTTGTCAAAGTGGATGATCAAACACTCCGACGTGATCCAGACTGGAAATGAAATAGCCGACGGAGTCCTCACCGTCTTGCTCAGCACGACTATCTTAGTTGGGGGTGTAGTGGGATGTTTGCTGGACAACATCATACCTGGTACGATTCACTCGCTTTAATGTATCTGTAATGTTTCATATATTTTCAACGTTAAAATATTCTATCTTTCTTTTCTACTTATCTAGGTACGCCCGAGGAACGTGGACTCATAGCTTGGTCGAAGGAGATGGAATTAAATACCACAACAGATGATAAAGATGATCAAGGAGAATACGTGCCCAATACATTCGATTTTCCGTTCGGAATGAGCGTTTTGAGAAGGTGAACAAATATTTCATACTTCAGAACTGAAGAAAGAATGCCTTTGTTATAATAGAATTAGCAATTTTATGTCAGAATTCGATAGAGCAATGAATTTCGAGCATAAAAGTATTAATGTACATTTATCCTGGAACTAATACTTTCCAAGATATTCAAGTACTACTTGCATGTGATCTTGAGTGACCTTAAACGACCTTGAATCGTAATTCGTCTCGCCCTGTACAATCACATCCATCTCACAATCAGCTGAAGGTTCATCCCCACCACAACCTGTACATTCGTTAGTTTGAATCATCTCGTCCATTTTATTTATGTATTTCCCCACAGATTTGATTCTCATACGCATTCTACCGATAATCTCTGTTACAGATGGAAATGGACGTACTACGTACCATTTCTACCTACATACAAGCCAGGGATCTATTCCTGCGGTCAGAAGAAATAGTGAATGTAACATTGGTTTTACGTTACTTGATATATTGCAACAAAACTTGCGATGGTATGAACGTTGGATGAACCAGCGTGGAAGAAAGGAACGGCTATTTGAATATGTACTTAATTTTAATGGAATTGAGAATAAAATAGTTTTTATATAAAGAACGATGAACTGTACTTTTTTATTTCCTCGCGAATACAACTAAATATTAAAGGTGATGTTTGAAAAACACTGGCACAGGACGATGAGCAAAACCATGCAAAACCCTAGGCTTCGAATAAATCTGAAGTTTGCCGATGTGATTGTCTCGTTTCCTCTTTTAAACATTTTCCAAAGAAGGAAACGAGACAATCACGTCGGCAAACTTCAGATTTATTCGAAGCCTAGGGTTTTGCCCATCTCTGCCATTGGAGATAGCAACGTCACAACGTGTTCGACACTTTAATCGTATATGTGGCGCGAAGTACTACGGTTGGCGAGAACATTGTTTGGAGACGTTTAAATGTCATCTCTAACAACAATTCGCGTAAAATCGAACAAACACAATCATGGCTACATCTACAGACATCGCTACGGTACTAAATACGTATACTGTTTTTATTTATTAACGCAACTTCGGCTAAGGTGCTATGAAAACATAACCTGTACTTAACCTTAAATACGTTAACCGGCTTATTTAAAATGTTACAGGAAAGTAAACTTTTTACTAAAATTGTACCTATTGTCCGCAATGTTTATAATTTTAAAAATGTATTATACTTTGAAATAAACTAGTATATACACCAGTGTACATGTTGCATTCCTTGTGTTAAAGTGTACTTGATATGTGATTTTTATCATGTATAGATTTACCTGTATAGAACCAATAAATTATTTACACGCATCTGTACGATCTCTGTAGTCAATATATTCACATTACAATATATGTATTGCACATATAGATCCGAATGCAGAGGTATCTGAACATGCCATTGGTACAGCGGTGCAAGGAAATAGCAACATTGATAGAGGAATCCAGTACAACAGAATTACACCATGTATTTCCAATACTGATCGATTCATTATTTGGAACAACTGATAATATTGGTTGGGGCTTACACAGCATCACATTTAAGAAAAATCCACAAGAATATGAAATGCTTTGTAACTTCCTTAACCCACAGGGACCAGTTTTCTCTTTATGTTATAAACTACTACCAGACTGTTACTTGAAGTACAATTTTCCAGTATCATATTTGCCGGTATGTTGGATACTTATTGTGTTATAATCGTAGAAGCAAAGAACATTAATTGTTACATTTTATCTTAGGTAAAAATACGTTCAATGCTGGAGGAAGGTGTAATACCACCATTCTACCTTGATAAAATTAGAGATGATCAGGGTACACGTGCTGTATCTGTGTTAAATATGAGTATCCTTTTTCTTATTTTAGACTAAAGATTTAAAAAAAAAATTTGAATAGATTACATCCTTAACATTGGTACAGATCCCTTCGAATATTACATCTTTCATTTTGCTTATCATTTAACAAACCCATGGCTACAAGTGCAGCAACAAGAAAATGTTTGGGTTAACTGGGAAACTGTTTATGTTCAATTAGCGCATTGTTACTTGTACCACTTTTTACCTAGAGATAATTCTCCAGTTTTGCCTATCATTGGTCCATATATTCGGAAGACACCTCAAAGAAAATTAGTGCAATCCCCGGAATCTAAAAGGTATACTATTTCGAGACTTAATGATAAGTTAAAAGTTTAAATCAAGAATTATTACAGATTGCAAACTCCGCGGCTGCTGAAAACATCAATATTATCGCCAGGATCTCCGAATGTCACGTTCACTGTACCGCAGCAGCAGTGTCTACCGCAAGTATGGAGAAGCGAGACTGTAGTTCAAGTTTTTCTCGACTTCTGGTTAGAATGCTCAGAAGAGAATCAGTTGAACCCACGATTAGGGACTACGTATGTTTCGTCCGTTCCGCGTCGAGTAAGTTCATAGCGAACAGTTCTTTATAAGATTCATAAGTTCACGTACAATTTTAATTACAGCATAGTATTCATTCTGGAGAACACATACGCCTTGTACGAGCATTCATAAAAACCTTGCACGAGTTTGCAAACAGCGCGATAGGCGATAAAAGTGCAATGGACGAATTGAAACGGTATTTAAAAATATTAGATAAATGCGTAAAAATAATCCAAATTTTCTACATGTCTTTGTCATTCACAGAATAATTTTGCCTTCTGTCCAAGGCAAGATCTACACATTCCTACGAAAAGCCATATATCATTGGCCTTTAGATAGTTCATTTAGATTAATTCTTGAAGCATGGTTGAGCTTTATTCAGCCATGGAGATATTTCCCTGGTATATCATATACAAAGGAAGGGTATGTGCATAGTTTAATGTAGGCTCTTGGAATACTATTGTAAAAAATTCCTTCGTTCTTTATAGTAAACCGGAAGAAGAAGAACGGGGAAAAATATACGATGCGTACAGGTGGATGCCCTTTGTTGCAAACAATCTATTAGCGTACACAGCTATATTTGAACAACTACTCCCGCGTTTCATGAGAACAGACCTCGTAGCTCCTAAAAATGCATTAATGTTGTTCAGGGTTACCAAAGTAAGCGAACGTTATGTAAACGATTGGAAGTGCAACTTGGCTCTACTTTATCAAACATGTATTTTACAGGTGTTTTCGCAACCTTATTTAGCAAAAATGATATGCGAGGTTGAGAGTCACATGGACGATGTTGGATTGAGTAGAAGTCGAGCATCTTCGAATCAATGGGCTTCGATTGTACGACAACAAATTTTAGAACTCGAAGGACCGACGTACCAATACGTTCCAATGTTTTCAATGTCTACCGCTTCGCAAGTATGTTAAATGTATAATCGCATTCTTATTGTTTAATATTTTTGGAATTTCTATCTTAGGTCGTATGTCTGTTGAGCACAATAAAGCAGGCACATTTAACCGCGACTAGTCTGATCGATGCATTAGAAAAGAAACGAAAAAATAGACGGTTTTTGTTAGCAATATGGGAGTTTTTCAATAACGAAGATTCTTCGGACGACATCAGTATAGAAGAACGACGTCGAGTTCCCATCTACTTGGCAAATGCACAGCAACAATTAATTGAAATTTTCGAGGTAAATACGATACAGACAAGATTAACACTTGTATTGAATGTTGCTATTTCGTACATATAATATTTTACAGATAAACGTAGAAAACATCCCTCAAGTAGCAATCGAAGCCGATCAAGAGTATCACGAGAGCATTTTATCGACATCCTTTTGTCATCAATCACAAGTATTAAATTACTTCTCTAATCATTTTTAAATAGATTAAAGAATTCTAATACGTTAATCTTATAGACGGATTCGAGCTTAGATACGAGTAAGCCAGGTGTTTTTGTATCCGTGCAAAAAGACAGGCAAACGTGTCAATACATCGAGTACATGGGAGATCCAGAATTACAGCCAGTGAGAAGCAACGAGTGTGCTTTCCTTGTTAGATATTTTTACAAACTTTGCGTTTACGTAAATATGAAGGTAAACATTACTTAAAAATATTTTCGGTAAAAATAATAATAAATATTTGAGATGAGGTTGTTTTACTTTGGTATGCTTCAAACAGTACCGACACAAGATAACCGCGATGTACCATCAGCGTGGTTTCTTTGGCAGTGTTTGCCGACAGATCTTACAACCACCCACCAAAGTTGTGAAGCTACCAAAAAGAACACAGGATGGGTTCTCCAGTGGTTACGAGGAACGTATTCCCCCTCGACTGAGTTTACGACCGCTGGCTAATTATAGTTTTCTCCTAACCATGTGTTTAGGAATATTTATCGCTTGGCTGACAAAGTACGCGGCTCAACCTTAATTGATGTTGCGATTATTTTTGTTACGGAGCTAATGTCGATCATGTAACCGGAATCTCTCTTTACAGTTACGGTGCCTTTGCATTTCTCGGATTCGTTTTTTGCATGTGGTTTGTATATATAATAGTACGCGCGACATTGGAGCCTTGGACTAGATGGAGCGTGGACAGATTTAGGCCCAATACATCGTTCTCCGTAACTCAATAAATACAATCATCGCGTTATTAAGGACTGACACGTGCTATTTTGTACGATATTCAAAGGTATTCGTAAAGTAAATTTGTATACGAATTGTAATTTTTCAAATATTTAAGCGGATATGTTTGTGTATAAAATAATTTAAAATAAAATTTAATGCTTTTTTGAAAGTACGAAAATACCATTTCTTAATAAAGACAATGTTGATCCTTCCTGTCCGAGAATGAGAGTAATACTGCGATAAGTTATCATTATACAGCTCGTATTGCGAGAGGTACAACACGTCTTCGAAATACCGCTACGAATGTCGCTGGAGTAATTACTATTTAATCAATACATGTTACGAATAACCGATCATTTCTGTGGATCTCGTGCTGTACATACGTAGACTGCTTCGCGTAAGTACATACGGGTGGTTCGTTAACGTCGGCATTGTGAGGCATGGAAATGATATTGGACTGCAGCGGCGACATTCCGCGTGAAAGGTATCGGTAAAAGAAACGGAAAGGTATAGATTACAATTTTCTCTCATTGAGGGAGCAAAGTGGAGTATGCAATTCGCTAACAGTATTCAAACTATTGTATTCTTTGAGCTAATTTATGTATGGAAGTTTCTCCTTTTTTCTCATTTACATTTTCATCGAAGTTTCGTACTCTCGTTATACGTATTCTCGATACTGTATATAAACATGTATCGCGTTTAACGAAAATAACTATACGTCGCGCGCACGTTCCATGAAAGAAAAAATCCTTTAATTGGCTCGTTACTTGTAACCCGACTCCAACAGCATTTTTATGTCTCCCTAGGCGAAAACCATGCGAATGTATATCCCGCCGAGTTAACTATTGCTCGTTACATTGTAATTATGCACGACGCTAGTCTCTCCAACATCAATCCTTCGAGCTACCACGGCATATAAACTCCTAAGCGTAACCAAAAAAAAGAAAAACCAATAATTAAAATAATAAATATAAATATTTTTAGTAAAAATCATTTTAAAACGTTGGATACGTTTCTTTAGTTTTCATCATTCAGTTTTCATAGTTGAAAATTTAGCGTACCCAGCGATTGCACCACTGCTTCAAAGTCCGCCATCAACTTTCAATCGCATTAGTCGTATTAAGTCGTTAGATATTTAGCGAGATGGGTGTGTTTACATGCCCCGTGGAACGCGAACATGACCCGTTTTCGGTCTAGATCCGTGCAACCGATATTCTAGCCGAGAGGCTCGACTTCACGAGTCAATTCAGTTTCGCGACGCGATTATGCATCCTTTATGCACCGTCAAACGACCTGTTATGCGCCTGTTACGAACAATAAGCACGATCGAATTACCTCGAATGGACTCGTTCACTATTCGTTAAGATCGCCTCTGTAAGGAGCACGTGCCCGTTAAAATCAATGAACATTAGGCGAGCTTCTATCGCAGCGGAGACTCATTCCTCGCGAGACAATTCCGTAGGCTTCCAAATAGGGATGTTCGATTCCGATTCGATTCTTTAGAAAATCGATCCTTTCGGTAAAAAAAAATCGATTTTTTGAATCGATTCTTTCACGTAAGAATCGAAGATCGATTTTTCTTAACAATAAAAGCACATTCACTCCTACATTACTATTCGAAAAAAGTATAGGAATAGCGATGAAAATATAAACAATGTAGAGTCTGCCTTCGGTGTAAGAGGACGAAAAGTAACAAAACAAAAGATTGATTCTTTACAATAATCGATGCCGAGCGGAAGAATCGTATGGGAATCTGTTTACAGAAATAAAAATAAAAAAGGAAACAAAAAAGCCGATTCTTTTTAAAACCGATTCTTGCAGAATCGATTCTTTGGTTTCGATTTTTAAGAGGAATCGATTCTCTCATTCCGATTCAAAATCGATTCTTTCCGGTGAATCGGACATCCCTACTTCCAAATTACCGAGAAAGCCTCTTTAAAAAACAGACGAAAGGAAATACTTGTTACGCTTTTGTTTCCGCATTGAAGCTGTTATTCAGGAAGTACTCCCTGCTCTGATAACCAATGTTACATAGCAAACCACGAACGAGCAAGTATCGAATAGCTACGAAGGTGAAGTACGAGAGCCTCGGCTGTATTGTTTACGCGCTCGAGTAGCATTAAGTCGTTGCATAAATTTTGTCTGGCGACATTGCGTTGTATAGTGGTACAGTGAAACGATGAAGATGCATTTAAACGCTGAATTCGTGGCTTGCGTTTACCACGGGACAAAACTTTCGCGGCAACCTAATACGTTTGTTGCATAGTTTCTTTTTCTGCGTTGACTTCGTCTGTAAGTTATTGTTCTTGGCGAGAGTATCTTCGAGAAGTACGGTGCGCCGAAGTAAACCGATCTCGTGTGAAATAGCGTATTTTGGTTATCACCGCGAAACCGGAAATGTCGATGTCGCCTCGTGGCTTCCGCATCACTCAGCCGAGCGCGTGTAAATCTATCGTATTTAAATGTACGTTGTATTCAGCCGCATTTAAAGGCGTGAACATTCTATCCTAAAAATTCTATTCGTTCAATCATGTACAAATACAAATTTCAAGTATAGAATAAGATATTTCACTCTCTATACGAATCTGTATGCGTTGGTCCTATTCGTGATTATTAGACTGCGGATCTTTATGCAAAATAAAATCTTCGCGAACGTGCCTACAAAAATTGAACCTAAATAGAAATTTATTTTATTCTGCAAATATTACAACGTGAACTTTACTTTCAATCTTTTCTATATTCTTGCATATTGTTTGCATTTTGTAATTTCCTGCGCGTTCAAATTTCCTATAAACACATAAAGATCCGCTGTCTAGTGATTATTGTTCGAATAAAATTTCCCTCGTTTCTTAGAAGTATGTAACTGCAAAGGTAAACACTAGAGCGCGGGTACAGCACGTCCTCGACATTCTGGTAAGAGTATGCCAGGTGTCAGATTTAAAAAAAAAAAACAAAGTATAAGTGACCTTGAAATGCCCTCTAACCCTTTACACATAATTTCGTTCAACTCGGCGTACGTTTCGAGGTACCCATTTACAAATTAAAACGGAACAGACTATGTGTCCATTTTCAAAAGTGGCGAGATATAAAACATGCACAGCCGATCGAATTGTGCGATTCCATTAAAAGTTCTTCCTTGGCTTTCCTTAACGTGGAATTCGCGGAAGCCGCCGGGTCTCTCTGCGTATCGGGCTAATTACGTAATTGCCACCTATTAGAACAATGTAAAAACAGGCAAAGGTCGAAGACACGCTTAACGCCACGCAAGCAATTAAAATACAACGTTAAGTTTATTGCGCCTTGTAATTCTCGCGTTGGCGGACTCGATCATCGATGTATTAGATATTTGAAACAGTTCAATCGAATCTTTCTCGACAAGACAATAAAATTGGGAATATATTGTCTTATGATTTTTCTACTTCTTTTTATTTTTTTTTTTTTAGATAAATGTACGTTGCAACGTTTTTTTTAGAAGAAAAATAATGACTGAAAAATGTGATTTTTCACTTGGTATATGTATACCTAACCGCACACATATACATCCTGCGTAAGAGAGAACGAAAAACACGCAGACTCATTTGTCCGGTTAACCTTGGCAGTAATCCTATCCTGTCTAATGTCGAACGGAATAACAAATACCTGGTTGGTTGCGAGACGATCTAACTTGATTGGTAGATCACTGTGTAAATAGACAATCTATTTCTATGATTTCCTCGATCAAAAGCTGCCACGGGCGCGATACTGGTCACGTTTTAATTTACAAAAAACAACAGAAAAAATACAACAACGTTAAAAGAAAGAAAACAATTCGTTCGTTTCCGATCGAAACCGAGGGTTGCAGTCGAATAGCACCCCGTTCGTTTACAATTTATTTAAGTATCGACGCGACGATTCGGCGATGGTATCGTTCGTATTTACGTGAATAGCTGGATAAGAAAGAATTTTCTATTTTCATAGCTAGTATTGCGCTTCGCGCATGCGTGAACCTAGGATGACCAAGGGCAGAGGAAATCTTAAAAATATGCTATTTTCACGTTTTCGTCGTAAAATTCATCAAGTGTCCAGTTAAATGGCGTCGAAAAAAACGCTACGAAAATACTAATTCGTCCGTATAAACGTACGAAATTCGATTCCGAGGTTCGTTCCCTCTGATCGAAGAAATTTGAGCTTATACTTGAAATTCGACACCGTCCTAATGATTTATTTGCCCCGTGTTTCGTTCTATTTGCAATCGATTCGTGGGTTACGCTATGTATTAAGGGGGCATTTCACTGTGAACGCACAAAAAGGAGCATATTTTCAATCATTTTTTTCTCAGGAGCTATTGCATAAAATTGAATGAATGTTTTTTCTCCTTTAAAGGTATGATTAAGGAAAGTAAATAAAAAAATTTTTTCTTGTAAAAAATATTTCGTCATTTTTTTTACAAAATAATATGCATGTGTTTTTGGCTCTCCTGGTAACCTGAAACAGAAAATCGAAAAAGTTTATTAAACTATGTCGTCACACCTATGGTCGGAACCTCCAAGTAGTTGATATTTTGATTTTTACTTACAATTACACCTGATTTACGGTACACAAAAAAAGGTTTTTTTTTTTCTCTTTTTTACTAGAAACGCTGCCATTTTGTTTATTTTCGATGAAATAAATAAGTGGAGGTTCCGACGATAGGTGTGACGACATAGTTTAATAAACTTTTTCAATTGTCTGTTTCAGATTACCAGGAGAGCCAAAATCACCTGCGTCAGCGGTTAACTTTTTTCTTGCACACATGCATATTGTTTCGCTAAATAAATGACGAAATATTTTTTACCAAAAGAAAATTTTATATTTACTTTCGTTAATTATACCTTCAAGGGGAAAAAACATTCATTCAATTTTATGCAATAGTTCCTGAGAAAAAAATGATTGAAAATGTGCTCTTTTTTTGTGCGTTCACAGTGAAATGCCCCCTTAAATCGTATAAATGGCCAACAATATTTGACGCCAAATAAAACTTTCCACTAACTAGGAAAACGACATTTGAATGTATGTATACTATTCGGTAAACCGTACACAAATGTTGCCAAAATAAAAGGCGTTTATGGCGGGCGCATTACTTATGAAACTCGAAGTCAGTCGAGTTAGCAAAACGAAAATAAAGTTCAGCGAAGTTCTGTCGCGTCGAAGAGATCGACGAATAAATAAACTTAGCGTAACACTTCGCGGAACATCACGAAGAGTTACACCGACAGAAAGGAACTTATAATTCCGTCATGACAGAAGGACGCTAAACTAATTCCTACTAGTTACTTTCCTCGGAGCAAACTTTCCGCCAGAACCGGGTTCTTCCGGTCCAATTCTTTCGAATATTCGATATAATTCGTATGCTCGAAGTGCGATAAAAATCTGTAAATCGAATCGTTCGAATTTTCAAATTCAAATTCTTCAGCTATTATACATGTCCGTAGACGCGCCACGTCTCGTACACGGAAAATTTTTGTCGTCTGGTTTGCGGTATTGAATGCTCGCTCGCAGTACGTTTATCCAATTACGAATCAGATAGGGACTAGAATAATGGCGTTACTTGACAGTTGCATGCGTTTATAATCGCGCATTGTGCGTTTGTGGTACTCCAAAAGAATGACCATCTTCCTAACAGATGTGAAACTAAAGTTATATGTATTGGGTTCTCCGGAAAGTCCATGTCGATTTTTGGTAGGTAGTACAGGTCTGAATATATCGAAATTGTTGAAAACAAATAACATGTATACATCCCTTAAAAAGTGGAAAGGTTGTGGAACAAAATGGCACCTATGTAATTCAATAAAAACATGTATATATATATATATTATATGCCTTTGAATTTTTCTTAGACATTGGCACGAACTTTCTGGACAACCTAACAAATAATTGAATACAAAGGTATTACTTTCTACACGTAATGTTACGGGATCGGTATCCGTAATTCGGCGACCAAAAAATTCGATCGAGGAGATTCATTCTCAGGTAGTGCTGTCAGCATAAGGGGTGTGCGGGATCCCGGTCGGGACGGGAATTCCTCCCGGGGGATCGGGATGGAATCCCGAGAATTTCAAAATCATCATACGCTATCCCGAATACATCCGGGATTCCCGTGAATTTCAAAATCTCGAATACATCCGGGATTCCCATGAATTTCCGGGATCCCGAAACCATTCGGGATTCCCGAGAATTCCGAGATCCCGTAAATGTTCGGGATTCCCGGGAATCCCGTACATTCGGATTGCTGGCATTTTCAAGAATAACAACACTTTCGGAAATCCCAGATATTATTCCATATCCCGTACATTGTCGGGATCCCCTATATTCTCGGGAATCCCGGATTTTTGCGAGATCTCGTGTATTCTCGGGAATCCCGGATATTTTACGAGAATCCCGAATATTCGCGGAAATCCCGGATATCTTCGGGAATCCCGAATATTCTCGGGAATCCCGGATATTTTACGAGAATCCCGAATATTCTCGGAAATCCCGGATATTTTCGGGAATCCCGGATATTTTACGAGAATCCCGAATATTCTTGGAAATCCCGGATATTTTCGGGAATCCCGGATATTTTCGAGAATCCCGGATATTTTACGAGAATCCCGAATATTCTTGGAAATCCCGGATGTTTTCGGGAATCCCGGATTTTTGCGGGATCTCGTGTATTCTCGGGAATCCCGAATCAACTCGGGATCCCGCATAAACTCGAGAATCCTGAATATTCTCGGAAATCCCGGATATTTTCGGGAAATCCGCACACCCCTAGTCAGCATCGATCTGGCTACAGATCGTCGCAGCTTCGTCTTTAAATGAAGTATAAAACGCAATCGCCTTACCTATCGAAGCATTCAGCCCGTTTCATGTTCTCTGCAAATCTAGTGGAACAGCATCATCGTCACAGCTATAGAGCACCGTCGATTTTCTTTCCCGAGTTTACCACTACCGCCATAACCTATAACCGCCTCCATTCCACCTCCACCGTAGCCGCTGTCCCCGTGTGTCACGAGGAGGAACTCAGTTACGCGGCACAGGGTTGAGAAGTCGGACGCGCGTTCTATCCACGAGCGACGAACAATGTCACTTTAATTCGCGATTATTCGGTAGTAGAAAGTGACGCGCGACCACCGTCGATCGTTGATCGATTTGCGACCATTCGCGACTGTTTCGTAAAAGAGCGCGCATCCTCGCGTTGATTGACGTTGATTGGTTCGGGACACGACTCGCGCGGCACGCTCATTGGTTATCGAATAAACGAATCGGTCGAATCGGCTGAAATTTGCAAATACCGAGCCGCTATACGTTTCGCCCGATATTTCAAACTATTTGAAAATCGTCGACGCGCGATTTTAATTGAAAGGAGAATCGAATCATCTGTAAGGATTAAAATATTAGTAGCTAGAGTGTTGTAATCATGTTCGGGGTCGTGATACACTAAGCCTCTATAAATAAAGATGGACGTAAAAGCTTAGAATAGAGTATTCGAGGTAGCTCGATGTTAAAACACGATCGTATCCGCTATTATTTATGATGACTCTAATGTTCCCTTTCCTGGAAGCTCGAACTTCGCGTTTTTAATCTACTGTTCCATTTTAAAGTTTGGTCAGAAATTAACCAGTGATTCTCAGAGTTTGTCCATTTGACGAAGGCAAACGTTCGATGGGCCCCTTCGACTACAATTAAATTAACGCATTTGAAGTCGCTGACGTAGTTTCACGTCATCTTTAAATCTGTTGCTGGTACCCGCTGACGTAGACATACGTCACTTTGTATTTATATTTCGAATCTACGTGTGGCGACGAGCACGATATTTATAAACATTTTTATGAATATACGTGAATTTCGATACTACAAAAATATTACGTTCATAAAATTCTTTAACTATTAATTATCTATATTGCTCAAATAAAATCTGTCCTATCTCTGTCGTCAGCCTTAGGAGTCAGAGGATCATAGTTTGAGAAACACTTGGTAGCTTCTGCAAAACATAAGCGTCTATGTAATATATAGGAAGCCAAAGAAAAACGAGCTTTTACCTGTGAAAGAGTGGTTCGAGGAAAGTTTAGGATGAAAACTTGGCCAGGTTGCAACATCACGAGTTGCCTCGCTAATCTTCCTATCAGCTGCTTCGTGTTCTGATGCGAGACAACCGCAACTTCGAAATTGCGTCGCGACGTAACCGCGATCGAGGCGATCGAGGTGATCGACGTCGATCCTCCCTTCATTAGCGCTCGAACAGAGGAACTTTAGTCCAGACCGCGTCCCTGTGAAATTAAAACTTTAATCTGTTCCTTTCTTCGAAGTTGGCGCGCCGTTTTTAATCATCGCATGTTCGGTGAACGGAAAGTTCCGATGGTGGAAATTGCTTCATAGGATTCTCTCGAAAACCCATGCATTTTTTTTTTTAAATTCTGAAGCACCCTTATAGGGATCCTCTGCTCTAGAACGTTAGTAGAAGGCTACTAAATAAAAAATATTACTTTTCCAAGGAAATGGAAAGAAAAAGAGTTCTTTGGTGTATATAACCTGGGTACGTATATTAAGCTGGCGTAGCCATTTCAAAAGGCCAATGCCAAAGTAACACGATATTTTTTTGCTATTTATTTGCTAATTATTTGCCAAAGAATTAATTTTTTTGCTCCAGCCGTTTTCGAAAAACTATGGCTGCTCTAGTTTAATATTAAGCTAACGTAGCCACATGTTGTATCATAAGACATAACAAAGATATCGATGCCATCTTTGCGCCATATTTATTTGCTATTTATTTGCTCTTAATCCACTGAATATGAATTTTTTTTGCTGCAAGAAGAGCCATTGTTTCTCGAAAACGGCTGGAGCAAAAAAATTAATTCTTTGGCAAATAATTAGCAAATAAATAGCAAAAAAATATCGTGTTACTTTGGCATTGGCCTTTTGAAATGGCTACGCCAACTTAATATACGTAGCTTGGGTAGTCGAGAAGTAGAATCGGTGGACCATTTCTCTGGATTTCAACTGAGAAGAGAAAACATTGTCGGCGCACTTTTAATTATTCCGAGCATTTGACGTGCCTTGAATAAAAGAGAAGGATTCCAAAAGCAAGATTTCTTATATAAACGGTTGAAACCCGTGAAGCATGACCCACCGTTGTCGTAGAATGAAACTCTGGTAAAGATAAAAAATTGCGGCGTTTCGTCAAATTTAATCCAGCGTAGTTCCTTCAAACGGAGCCGTTGGTTCTTCGCGATACTGACTCTCTCGAACCTGAAAAAGAAAGGAATGAATTTAAACAAATATTCGATTAACTACCGAAGCGGAAAGTTTAAACTCAACAAGGTTATACGGCCAATCAAACTGATTGAATTATTCTAACTATCGCAGCGATTATTTCCACGCGATTTCCACCTTCGACGTCGGGAGGAAGATCCATTGACTTTACAAGAATGGGGGTAATTGAAAATCCGATAAGGGCGATTCAAACTCTTCGGTCTCGCCGCGAAGAAGATGAACGCCCGCGAAACTTGTGACGGAACAAAATTAATGAGAAGCTGGTAGGCACAAGCATGCTGTTATCCACTATAAATGTTTCGACCTTAGGTTGACGAAACCTTTAGTTCACAATAATCAATAAAAAAAAGATTAACGTTTCACCCCTAACGAGATTGCTCTTAAGAATCTCACTTTAACCCTTAAATACCCTTAGTTTCAAATTAGATACCGGACTTTTAAATCGAATCGTACACTTGCAATTGGTTGGTTTTGAATATTTGGCTGTATATATGTTACCATTTGAATTGCATAACGTTTTTTTAACTCTTTGCGCTCGGGTCGCGCCTCTAGGGCGACATATGTAATTCAAAAGTGATTTTGTGAACGTACAATGTCAAATTCACTTACATCGGAATACAACTAATTATTAATTGAAATAGTAATACAATGAGTCATGAACGTTCGTAGATGTTTTTCTTCGAAATAGAGCTTTTAGTTTCACAGAAATTTATTATAAAAATGGCCTGGATTTGATTCTATAGAAAAATGCCTCGAGCGCAAAGGTTAAAAAAAAAATAAACGTCAGCTGTAAAAATTTGATACCTTTTTCAATTTAATTCGGAAAATCAGGCTTCTAAGTGTTAATTCTAGGATTAGCATACCTCCGACATAAACTTGATGTCAAAACTCTCTTATATATCTCTTATAAGTAACGACGTGCTTGTATCGATCAGCTTCTTATTCATTTCGACCTTCCAAGTAGCAACTAGTAACACGAATATTTTTACTAGCGACAGAGGACCGCGGCGTGACCCTAATACCTTTCAAAGTGGCTTGCGGCACGCGTGTCGGCTACGTGGAAGCACCCTCCGGTGAACATGGTCTGGAAGGTCGAGGAAGCTCGTAATAAGCTTCGCAACTGTGCGGCCGAAACGTGGCCAGACTCGAAACGCCGGCACAATGAACGCTCGTCTTCGGTTACATCGGTTCGGGATGGACGAGCCATTCCTTCATTCTAGAACGGAGTCCTCGAGGGCTTCTATAGTAGCTAGACATCGTTTGGGCATCTTTCGACGAGGTGTGCTATGTTTACAAAAGACGTAACAAGCTTTCAGGACCCGTAGGACCTACAGAAGCCATTTTTAGGATGTTTGACGCGAGATCTAGTCTTCCGTATCACGATAGCAAGACGAAAGATCGCTGAAAGATCTCTGAAAGATCGTTGACCGTGGATTCGTGACTCGACCTTGCGTGTAACCTTGCGCAGGAGGAACCGTGGCGTAGGTTGGCGGTTGGCGCAAACCGTAAATTGACACAAGTGGTAGCTCCTTGAGTCACGATAAAACCTCTCGACAAGGACTGAAAAATGAAATGTAGTTTATCGCAGAGCTCGTGTGCCATAAAGCAACGACTTTACAGAGTTGTATGATCGAGTACCTAAGGTGTCCTCTTTCGGTCAAATGGTCGGGTCCCAGTGTTGCATTCGCGGCAATCTGTACAGCTGCTAAACGGTGTCAAAGAGGTCCTCTCGCCCTGAAAGTGGAGCAAATATCAGTGATCAGCGCGCGACGTCCATGCAAATAAGCACCCTTCTTCCGGTCCTATTCCGAACGCCCTTCGCGTCTCTCCGTTAAACTAAAATCGATCGTCCTTTAAACGCGACGTGATCGTTAGTCTCCTTAGGGTGGATCGTCGTCCCTCGGAGTCCCGAGGATCAGAAAGGAATAGACGCGAACGAATCCAACGACCGTTTCCTCCGGCCGTGTTGACACGCAACTCGCGACTCCGTCGTCGAGAACGGAGCCCAAGGTTTTATTTAAAGACGCAGGCACCAGGCTCGCGTGACGCTCCAATTGTCGAGCATATTGTGTGTACAGAAATTGAGGGGATCCATGGAAAACGACGGAGAAAGCGTTCGTCACGCAACCACCGCGCGTATTCCGCTTACGTTACCCCTGGCAGTTTCAATCAGCCTACATCCAAGACAAATGACCGTCGATTATCATCAACGAGGGAAGATCGAAGACGTTCAACAATGGCAATTACTGTTCACGAGTTGCAAGATTCTAACGCGTCTCGGTTGAAAAGTCTGCAGGGACGCCGACGTGGGTTCGTTGATCAAGAAATAGGTTCGTCCACGGAATTACAGAGGATGACAGAGACTATAGCGGGAGGGGTACCAGCAGGGACGATCGAGACTCTCGTTTAAATTCTTTCGTTCGATCAAAATTCCGCTATGGAATTCTATAATCGATAGAAGTTACACGTTGAGGAGCAACCAATAGTTGGATACGATAAACGTTTACTAATGTTACACAGAGTTTCGATTCGTTACCCGCCGTTTAAATAGAATTCTGCGAATCTTTGGGTAACAGGGCTCCCTCCCAGAATTCCATGGCGATGGAATTTCCGTCGAATGCCACCGAGCTGGCCGACAATTTAACCGTGACAGCAGTGAACGCGTCGACGCGTTCGGAGCTTAATCTACCGTACACAGTGTGCGAGATCCTGGTGGCCGTGTGCGCGGTGTTCGGCAACGGTTTGGTGATCACGGTTTTCAGCAAGGAGAGGAAGCTCCGTCGACGCACCAATTACTACATAATCTCCCTGGCCACTGCCGATTTGCTGGTAGGGCTGTTCGCCATACCGTTTGCGATCCTGGCCAGCATCGGTCTGCCGACGAACCTGTACGCCTGCCTCTTCACCGTCTCCGTCCTGATCGTCCTCTGCACGATCAGTATCTTCTGCCTGGTGGCGGTGTCCGTGGATCGTTACTGGGCGATACTGCATCCCATGGGATACTCGCGGACCGTACGCACTAAAACTGCCATAGGTAAGAGACGACGATGACCGTAGGCCCTAGAAATCGGATAGGGTGTCAGGATGACCCTTCGTGAGGTTATATTTAGCTTCCGAAAGGAATCGTACGTTAGGACCATTGATATATGAATACGAAGAAATATGAATTCAAAAATATATTGTGACTCACAATCAGTGATGGGCAAAATCGTAATTGCAAATACGAATACGATTGTAGTCGAATGTTTTCGAGTTGTGATTACGAATACGATTACGACCGTATTTTTAAAGGTTTACAGCCATTGAAATTGTTTACCTCAAGTCGATGGACTTGTCCCCAACCCCATGGCTCCTTCGTTGCCAGTAAAACTTCCGGTGCTTGTCTCTCTCGTGTTTGCACTTTTCGAGGATTCCGCTTCCTTTTGCCCTGAACGTAAATTTAGATTTCCTGTAACAATACATCGATCATCGTTAAAAGTTCCGAACCTCGAACAAGGACGTACGGCCCACGCGAAATCGCAAGTAGTAGAAGTCAATAATCGAGCGGACCAAAGGTCCGAGGACTCACGAACAAAACTTTGATCTTTTACTTCTTACTTGAGATTTATTAATTATTACCAAACCGTAATCGTTGATCGGAGCTAAAGTACTAATTTTGTTTGATCTTTTAGTAGACGAAACGTTCGATACAAATAAATGGGAACGCTTAAAAATAAATTGCATTGTCGACTAATTGCATGCCCAAGGATAATACGAATTATGACTGTCGAGCGATAATAATTATGGATCAAATTTCACGTAACGCAGTAACGACGAAAGCTTCGAGGAATCGAACAGCAAATTGGGTAATCGTCGTCGCGGGTTATGCAATCCGACGGTCCGATTGAAATTGCTTCTTCGCAGAAACATTTTGCACGCGACCGTTTAATTAAGCAGCCGTAAAACAATATCAATACGGAGCCGCGCAATTATAATTTATGGAATTGTTTGCTCGAGGGGCCACCTGTTACATACGGGACCGAGCTTCACAGAGGTAATTCGTCGGGATCGAGTGCTACACACAAAACAATGAACACGGTATATGGAAAACACGAGAGGACACCTGCACACGTTGAAATATGCAGGATAATTCAGTTTGCAAAATTCGAGGACACTTGGAGAAAGTACAGGGCAAATGTTGATGTTCTTCTTCTGACGGAGATCTGGAGGACACTTCGTGGTCGCGGAGTGGTATTTTTTTTTCATCCTGAAATATAATTGCCGTCGAGGCAAGGTCGGTGATCTACTATGTTGTCCCAAAAGATTCTTTCGTGACAAAATAGTCGCGACAAAATGATCTCGAATGTTCCTAGGCTACGCGGTTATTAATTACAGCTACACCTTGCCCTTGTATAGGTTACTTCTTGGTCATATTCATTACTGAACGTACTGATTAATACTCCATCGTGTTTCTAATTACATAAAATTGTGAGGAGTCGTGAACGCTATCGTAAGTGCGCGCGATAATGAATGCCCATCGCGTTCCGCTATTAGAATACAGGCTATCAAGCCGTGTCACAGCTGATTAGACAACATTGTGCAGATGTGTACTCTGTAATGCCATTGTTGCCGGTTGTAGTTGCTATAGAACGTTACAGAGAATAGGTGTCCATGATCACTTACGTTTCCTGTGTTCCGAATGTATTTAAAGATACATTCAGCCCGTCCACATGTAACAGAATAAAGTTCGTCGACCTGCAAAACGTACAAGAGTAAAGAGTAAAATATAAGAGTAAAGTGAAACTGGTGGAGTAGAATGTAACGAAAACCAAGTTTAGAAACTTACGATCAGTTAGGTAAAAGCGTTCAACTGCTACGAACAACGAAATCATAAATTTCCCGCGAGATGCGATTTTCTCGGCTCGAGGCAGAAATACGGAATGCGTTTCGCGTTGCAACAGGTGGTGTTTGCGCTCTCGGCGCGTAAGACGTTCTAGAAACTTATAAAACAAAGTTAATTACGAATCCGAGTCTGCAGACTCCCTCGAGGAACTTTCTTCTATCGATTGATCAATTATCGAATAAACATTTTATTTTCAGTCACGTGTTGGGTTATTCGAAAGAGTTTCGCCGTCCTCGTGTTCGATTGCGTAATATTTTTATGCAATCTTTAATTAACTGTTCGATCGAGCTTCAACCAGTACAGGAGTCTGTTTTAGGGCTTGTTCTGTTACTCGAACTGTTGGTTCTATGATAGCGCTTTAAAACACAGTTCGAATGACGAGAAATCGATTTCTTCTAATGAATTACGAAGAAATTCGAAAAATTCCATCCCTATTTGATGCGGGCGCCGGGAGATGATATTAGTGCGCACCCAACCCGAACACATTGAACTGTTTCCATCCGTTCGATTTCCCAAAGGACATTCCTACCTCCCTCTATCCCGAGAAATTGATGGGAATCATACCTTTGTGCCTACCCGTTACATATTTCAGAATCGGAAAACGTGAAATAAGGGGCTACCGCCACAGCCGATCCGTGATTTGCGTTGACAAACCGAAGGATTCAGATTTTCAAAACTTTCGTACACGGGGAGAGAAAAAGAAAAGATGGCGAAGTACATTTACGTTCGCGAGTAGACTCTTAGAAAGTACATTTGTACAGGCCTAATTTATTTTATCTAATTAGCACTCTCTACCACTGTCAAATGACCGTTTCCAAACTTTTGTATACAGTTCCAATGTGCGATATAGAAATTATTTCCAATTGTTTCATGCGTTATTCAATTTAATTTCACGGAAAATATTTTTGAATTTAATTGAAAAAGTTCATGCGCCCGATCACAGTAAAGTGCGAATGAAACGTCGGTAGGTTTAATGTTAATAAATTTTAATTTCGTTTACTCCAAAATAGTCATCATGCTGAACAAATGTTTTTTCGAACAGGGAAAGATGAATAGCGGGTAATTTACGCCCTAGAGCGAATCCCCGTTTCGAATCGAAGCCAGCTGGCAAAAAATTAATGGCCGAGTGAGACGTTCCTCATTTCCCAGGTCAGCTAGCCGTGATTAATTCAAGCATTTCGTCTGTTTATGGCACGACTGATTTTAATTACAACCACGCTGAGTGATCTCTCAGTCTCTCCAACGAGAGAAAAAGGCGCGTTTATTACCCAGCAATCGATAATGTTCACGTGTAACCTCCTATCATCGACACATTTGACCGAGTTTCCAGTTTTCCCTCCAAAACACTCTACGCTAATCGTTTCGCCGTAAAACAAACTCTTAGGCGTCGATAATAATTTTAATTGTCTCTCAACAACAATTATCAACCGTAAATGTCGTCCCAGCTTATTACGACAGGGCATGGCATGCTTGCCTCTTATCTCCAGAAAGACCTGTTTGGAAGCTATATATATGTTGATATAAAAACTTCTATCAATTTTTTGTGTCTTCTATACATATATATATATGTAAATTACATGCTAAATCTTACAACTTGACCTGGAAAACCTAAAGCGTTTGGTATCCTCCTTTCCAGAGAAAAAGTATAAGATCGATCCCTGTGCTAGGACGCAGGCTTTGGGATGAGGATTTGAAATATGTTCTCTGGAGAAATATGCTCGGACTCGAGGTGTCCTTCAGCCTAAGGTGTCCACACCTTTAATTAGTTCCAAGCGAATATCTTTTATTTTTGAAGATCCTAATTCTTCTATGACTCGACGTATCTGAGAAACAATGTAACTCTTACAACTCTTATATATAAATTATATAACTCTTCTAAATGTCCACACCTTTAATTAGTTCCAAGCGAACATCTCTTATTTTTGAAGACCCTAATTCTTCTATGACTCGACGTATCTGAGAAACAATGTAACTCTTACAGCTCTTATATATAAATTATATGACTCTTTTAAATGACCAGTGAATTTCACTGAATTGCATCAAACTTCAAGCGTCTCCTGTGCATCCCATTTGTAATACTGATCGCGTAGCAACCCATGCAAGTCGAACAATGAAAGCGTAATGGCGGGTACAATTTATTTCAGGTATAATTTGCGTGTGCTGGGTAGCGGGAACCTTGGTCGGTTTCCTGCCGCTTTTGGGGTGGCACGCGGGCAAAAAGTCCAACGAGAAATGCATCTTCACCGAGGTGATGGATTACGATTACCTGGTGTTCCTTTACTTCGCCACGATCATCTTTCCCGCGCTATTAATTGCGGCCTTCTACGCTCATA
Source organism: Hylaeus volcanicus (assembly GCF_026283585.1). Lineage (NCBI taxonomy): Eukaryota > Metazoa > Arthropoda > Insecta > Hymenoptera > Colletidae > Hylaeus > Hylaeus volcanicus. Next base: position 10,396,079 of record NC_071983.1, on the reverse strand, counting down.
TATACAGAGTGGTCGTAAAACAGGTCAGATACTTTTATCGTAAACGTAACGGCAACGGGTGTATGCGTGTGCTATCCGTAAACATGACAACGAATTAATGAAGATCGCCACGTGCCCGCCACCCCTCGAAATTTACCTTTATTAATCGATTCGACTCCTCTCGCGCGTCACGGCGCGCCAATTAGCGTATCTCATAAATACACCAGCGATTAGAATGATATATATCGTTTCTATTAAGTGTAGAAACGAATTCTATGCCTTTTTAAAGTAAACTTACTATTTACTTATAAAGACAAATTTTCATTACAATTATTTACGTGCTTCTTAACTCTTTGGGGTACGGTGGGATTAAAAGTGTCCCACCTTTTTGATGGACCGTAATGCATGGTGGGACATTTTTAATCCCACCTCGAAATTTTGCAATAGCTGCATGTGTATAGGTGTGATACCTTTATTAATAAAAATATAACAATTTTGTTTGATTTAAAACGCAATGAAGTTCCTGTGCAACATGGGTCTATTTTATGACCTGAATTCCTGTGCCGCAAAGAGTTAACAGAAGAATTCTAGCTCGGGTACCTCGGGGTTGCTAAACCCGTGCTGTAGCTGCATGTTCGCATGCTACAGCCCCTGAGGGGTAATTGCTATGAAAGTTGGTACTCTAACAAAATGGCCAGTAAATATGTAAACTAGAGTTACGAATAATTATGTAAATGTAAAGGCACAGAATTAATTTGTACACTTAATAGATTCCGGTTTCCATGTTCGAAAAATTCAGAAAGAATTCCAATTACATTCCGTGCCCGTTACTTTTGATTCTACAAAGCCAGGCGTCGCGTGAAGGCACGGCGGAAGGCGTGGGCGTGACGTTCCGCGTGTTAATTATTTCTGGAAGAATTAATAATCGCAACGCGATGGCAGTTACAGCAAATCGTGACAATGAATCCGGGACGTCGGTCCGGAAATCAAACGACAGGGACGATGCTGCGCCTGCTGGGCGCTGCCAGGAAACGCGAAGTGAAGGCTACGCAGAATCTCTCGCGGATCGTCGCCTTCTTCATCATCTGCTGGTTCCCTCTGTACACCATCAACTGCGTGATGGCGTTCTGTCCGCAGTGCAAAGTGAACGACGTCCTCATGAACTTCTGCATCATCCTGTCGCATCTGAACTCGGTTGGCAACCCGTTGCTGTACGCTTACCATCTGAAGGACTTCCGTGCCGCGCTCAAGAACTTCATGTGGAGGCTCCTCTTTCCCCACAGCGACGTGAAAACCAGCGAGATCAGCGTGATACACGATCGAGGCTCGCTGGTCGGGTCCCAGAGACAATTTCAAAGACAGTTGGCTGGTCAGCCTCAACAGAGAGGTCAAAGATCGAGCTTGTTGCGCCAGGTAATGTCCGACAGGTGATTCGGTGTTTTTTTTTTTTTTTTTTTTTTTTTTTTTTTAACACGTTGATCGCCACGTCACCCGTACATAGGTGACAGTGCTTTTCATTGAAAAACGAAAACTATTAATTCTGAGAGTTAAGTGTCATAGAAAATGAATTTAAATGAAATACTCGAATTTTGATGAAGTTACAAAAATAAATACAAAAATAAATGTTTCATTACGCAGTTTCCAAAAGTCTGTGAACAAAATTAAATCGCAGTAGAAATTTTCAAGAGTTTAAGAAATTACCTTTCTATTACATTGTACGATCAATTGTTAAAAGAAATGTACGTATGTTAACAAAATTCTTATCCAATTCAAATGGTTTCATAATTGTAACTAATCCAAAAATGAAAAATAAAGGCACGATTTCGTAATAGTAGAGAGAGGTTGAAAAGCTCTTTTGTATCTCGAGAATAATGTTGCCGTTAAACTAGAATAATCCTTTCCTGGCAATCCAGCCGTTATCGGTGAACTCGACGAGTGCACTCGTAAAGTTCCCACTACTTATTGAAAATACATCGTATCTTATCAGGGGAATGGTTCAATGGGGTAATAATGTACATTTTGCGAACAGGTGACGGACGTCAGAGCGAAGGGATTTTCATCCGCGCCTCGGAACGTTTCGATCCGTGAGAAAGAAACTGCGAACGAAAACGGGTCGAGTTCGTCGCAAAGCGACAAACAGGAAGCGGACGATTGCCTCAACGATAACTCGAGCCAAAACAGAATCGATTCGAATCTGTCGGGGGCACCCTCTCGCGAGTCTCTGATGGAACTTCAGACTTACAAGACTATGGCGCCGCTTATTCCAGCGGAAGTAGATCGCGTCGAGGAGACGCCACCGTCGTCGATCTTCGTGATCGAGGCGGACGTGAATCGCGTCGATTCGATTCTCGATAAAATGGACGAAGAATCGATAGAAAGCAAGGACAAGGGCTGATAACCCTTCCAGATTCGAACGAATCTGAATTTGATCGCACTTTGATCCGATTTAACTCTTTGACTGCGCCGACTTCGGCCCTAGACGCACCGATACCAATCAAAGGGTTAACAATAACTCGATCGATGATGCTTCCATAGCCGATAATAGATATTATCGTTGAGAATAATATATGCATGATTGAAACAGACATTGACAAGTTTTTGAAAAGTGGACGCAATGTATCTTTGGTGTTAGTATCGTAATTCGATGTATGATATTTCGAGTCCCGCCGTTAATACTCAGATGTTACGAACGATTGAATTATTATAAGTAATTTAATTATAATTACATCTTGGTATTAGAAACGACGCACAGAATTTTCACTCGTGCGACGATGGATTCAGTTTCTCCGCCCTATTGCGTTAACAAATTGGACAACTTCGTCCTGTTATCGAGACTGCGATTACCCGACTGAACATACCATAATTTGAGATTAGATTTTACTCTTTGTTGTGTACAGAAAATATTAAAACGTTAACCCTGCTAGAGTGGTAAGTGGTCGACGTGGTTCATTTTTACCGACAACGAATAATATTTTTTCAAGGTTCACGAATATTGTGTTACGCGGACTCTTTCGACGTAGTTTATCCTATATAAATATCAATTGGAGGACGAGTATGTTTCGCAAGATCATAATAACATATCTGTAGTAACATATCTAAGACGAGTACCAACGATCTCACGTTATCTTTAATCCTAATACGCATACGATTAAAATTTATTGCGAAAAAAATCAATTCTCGAAGTCTTATGCGTGATGTAAAAATTGTCAGTCGACGAATGCGAACGAACAAGGCGAATCTCGACTCGAATTGCAGACATTTTTACTAGTTGTCGACTTAGCTCCTATAAGGTTGTCTGCATGTTAATGTTCATTCCGTATTCTGTATATTAAACATCAAATGAAATAAATGTCATAAAAATGGGCATCCACATTCTCAAGTGTTACTACTCTTTAACCTTAAGCTTATTCGGCAAACAGATTATGTCTTCAAGAAAGTATGTACGCGAAGAAGTAAATATGACACAAAGTTCCTTCGAGTTGCTAGTCTGACTCTGTCAAGCAATTATTGAAAATTTCGTATGAATACTTACTCTGAACCGTAATTGTTATTAATATTTGATCGAAGATTGAATGTTACTGGTGGGAATAGAAACATAGACGGTGCCACCGTCGACACGGGGATCCACGGAATGAATCTGTGAAACATGGCTGCCTGGTAAAATTCCCGCCAAAAGTTGTTAGTGGAAAGCAGCTGCGATTTGGGAGGCAACTGTTGCGAAAATGTTGTGTTTGCTCGCGTAGAACTAGTCTGAAACAAGAATTAATTGCTGGTTAAAAGATGGATCCAAGTGAAGTGGAGTTCCTTGGTGAAAAGGAGTTGGTCAGCATCGTGCCAAACTTTAGCTTCGATACGATTCACTTGATATCGGGATCGATAGGACCCTTTCGTGCTGGGCTGCCTGTCAAAGTTCCGATCTGGTTGGCTGTGAATCTGAAACAGCAACAGAAATGTCGAATTATTAATCAAGAATGGATGAACACCGATGAGCTGAACGAGGCGAAGGAGGAAGAAAAGTTGTCGAAGTGAGTGGGAACGTTCTTCGTTTTTCTTTTGGCGGGAAAAAGTTTCTCGAGTTACCTGTGACAAGAAATTTTTTTTTCATTCAGGTTATTTACAAAAATGCCGAGCAATCATTTTATGGACGAAGCGCAGCTCTTGCTGAGCGTTGCGAGTGACGATATATCTGATGCTGATAGAATAAGGACAGCAGTAAAAGTAGTAGACAGTTAATTATTTGGTAAAAAACAAAGTGAATCTATCTGAATAAATCTAATACATTCTTGAAACTACAGGACATATGGGACATAAGGATGTCTAAGCTTCGTACATCGATAGATGCATTCTTAAAAAGTGAAGGATTGCATGCAAAACTAGACCATCTAACTGCAATGGAAATAAACAGTGTGCGTCCATTACTGCCACATGCCTTAGATCAAATGTATAGGATTCAAACTGTACGTGTATTTTATAAAAGTGATGTTTCTCTTTCTACTTAATAATTAAAATTTATCTTTATAGGGAGGAAAGGTGGTACAATCTCAAAATCCAGAAACCTCGCAGAACTGATACATTATCATTTTTACATTGTAAATATATATGTACATAAATATTTATGAAACAATCTTGTCATTGACCTTCATTTCTTTAATCTTATAACATTGGTGATGGTTAAAAATAAGTTAAGCACCGATAATATACAATATACGAACATGATATAATAGTTTTATTATTTCTTACTCCTAAATCATTACATACAGTCACTAGCATATCAATCACAATTTCTCATTATCACTAAAGTGTAGTAAATTCGTATTTACATTGGTAGGTCTGTCTCTTGGACGAATTATGTGCTCCCACTTTTTTCACAATATTTACATTTCCTAACCTTATAATACACAGTCCTTTAATAATCTTTGATTTGAATTCTTAAAGGTATATCGCTTCAACAAACTTAACGTCGTTCGATTGAAGAACATGTGAAAATTTTAAATCGCGATATGGAACAATGAATCATTTAATTACGAAATGACACGTACATTGTACGGAAGCAGAGACGAGCAAAACTTTATTTGAATAAAAAGAACGTATCGCGATATATTCGGTACAATTATTTCATACCTAGATATCTCTTCATATTATCTATTTAAAAATGTTGCTCATCTTCAGCTGTAAGGAATGGAAAAACTTACGTTGCAAAATAAATGATGAGAAAAATTGAAAATCGTAGTAAAAACGTCAGTTTGACGGTACGAAGGTCTGTGACGCGATATGAACATTTTTATACAGATTCCATTGAAGGATTTCCGGCTAGGGAATTACTATTACCTTCTAACATTTTCAGAGATACTCTGAATCAATTTTACTATGGTATTACTGCCAGTTCAACGACCTAAGTACCACGTGTCCTGTATGTAAAGTACATACTTCGCGCTATCACACCAAGTACACGGCCGACGTTAATAAATATGGTTACCATTTATCGTTTACTGGACTGACATTACGTGTAACATAAGAAATGCGTATAACCACATCGATGTGTTTTACATGTAATGTAATGATATTAACTATGTTACCTAGAACGATAGTAATCGAGTTATGGTACAGGATTGGGAAACGGTTAACGATCGTTCGTTCAAACGGCCACGATTTTGCTAGGATCGACTTTTACCCGAATAAACATGGTATTGTCTTTGACGAAGTGCCGTTTCTTGACCATTTCATGGGAAACGAATCGAGGAAAACCGAAGCCAAGGGAGTCAGGCTCGCGACTGGGTCTCTGGAAGTTTTTCCATGTTGGGTCTGGTATAAAACTCTCAACGATATTGCACGCCTTCTCCGCGACCACCGTTTGGTCGAATATGGTGAAAGACACGCTGTGCGAGAATGGCCATCGCAACAAAGCATCGTATTCCCCGGGAAGAATCTTTATGTATATCGAAATGTGACTTCCTTCGCCGGTGCCGTTTCCATTTAAGAAAACGGATGCCTAAAAGATTGAATAGCGTTTAAGTAAAATTATTATCCAGTGTACTATTTAAAAATTCGGATATAAAATATTAATCGCAAGGTACCTGTAACTTATAACCATATTGACTAGTGTAGAAAGGGGGGCTAACCAACTCCATGCCCTCTTTGGCTTTCGCCTCGGACATTTTGGCAGTGTAGTCTGTAATCTTCCATATAAGGGTGCCCGTGTAATTTAAGGACAATTTACTGATGGCGGATTTGAGACTGGTTATCTGATGCTGCTGTTTCGTCACCACGCTGCACATCAGACTCAAGTGCATCTTTGCGGATTCCTCTAGGTGTTTGTCCAAAGAGAATCTGTTACCCTGGAACAAGAAACGACATTGCGTTGTAGTAGCATACGAAGAGTATATCAATTTGTAAGAAAGCGAACGTAGGGTGATTTCTCAACACACCTTGAAACGACAGCCGGCATCTTTAAAAGAACAGGACAAAAGGTGTGTCGTGCAATGGTCCTTCAAATGGATCTCAAGATCTTCCCTAGGTAGTACAGCAGTCTCGCATCGATGGGGACAAGCAACTGGAAAACGGCCACATTTGGCGTGATGGGCGCCCAGCGTGTCGAAAACGAACTCTTTGTTGCAGTAACGACAGGCCACCAGCCTTTTCGCGCACTCGCCCAACTTGTGCTGGCTGAGATGCCTTCTCTGCACCTTCATGCCGCATTTGTTCTCGCAATAGAGTGGCTCGTAACCGCACGTACCCGTGTGTTTCTGCAAGAAAACGAATAGAAACATTAGCAACGAAATTAGAAATCATTTGTATAACGTCGATGAAGTCTTGTATCAAAGTCGTTAAGAAAGAATAACATTTCAATTCAGAATTCAGTTATGTTAACATTATAACAGTTTCTACCCATTTCTAATCGACGCGTGAAGTCACCAACGACTCGGAGAGTATAACTCAAAGATACCACGATATATTAACAAGATAAGAGGTCAAGGACTCTTAGTAGTATAGTCAGCACTTCAAGATGTTTATACTGTGACTAAGTCACTGGTGACTGGCTCAACATATCGACATCTGTGACGCGCAAATTCTCAAGAATTACCACAGTAGGTATTCGAAAAATTCCAAAGATTTCCTTTCATCTGTACGCTTTTCTCTCTTTCCGTTCCCAAGTTGTACAGTTAATAGCTGGCACACGATCGCTGTTCTCTAATTAATGCAGGAGCAGTTACCTCGAGCGTGTGACCGGTGAATTCTTTGGCACAGAAGTCGCAGCGAGCTCGTCGCTGAGCGCAAGTGTACTTCAAATGGTCCTCCATGAGTACACGCGGAATCATTGCGCCGCATTTATTGCTGCAGGGCACCGCGTCGTGCTTGCATGTATTCAGGTGAGCCTAAACAGAACGGTACAAATATTTCAATGCAACGTAATACATTTATTTTATTTATACAAGATGGCGTCGTTTCAATTCAAGGAGTACTACATGATAACTCTAATTATTTACAAGGATTTATAGAGGACAATACGAACAAAATGATGCTTGTACTGGTTACATGACTGGGTTTCTTCAGTGTAAACATTTCATATAGGGAGTACAAGCTTGAAAATATTATTGCTAGAATTATGATATCCACCTTCAACTTTCTAAGTTCGTCCGACCACTTGCAGCCGTCCTTCTGATGTATGCAGTACACAATGGAGCCCATTATTGCCTTTTCTGCTTCCAAGTCCTGGAAATTCTGGAACACACAAAGCATACGGAGATCTTATCGACTGTTTCCCATGACAAAAAGCGCGAAGAACTTGGCCCATCGCGATAGATCCACGGAGGAAACATCAATGATTTATGCCGTGTACCGGTGCGCGTGAATGCTAAGTCGTGACCTATTAGCGTCATTCACAGATAACGTTGGGCTAAATGTAATCTGATTAACGATTAACGATCATAATTATCATCCCATTGAATGGGCAATTAATCGATACGATTTCAGGTTAATTAGTAATCACGGAATATTACAACTATATAATAGTATAATTGTAGTATAATTATTGGACTGGATTAACCTGGTTAATAGCGAAATTATTACATATTTGAATACTTTTCTAGAAAGTACGCGAATAGGCGACTGAATTAATCATGAAATGAAAACTGATGAATTATGGAACGCGTGCAGGATCGCAATTTGTTTTTGTAATTTGCTTTCGGTACAACTTTCCTTTCATCCGGAGATACTGAACCCGATAGAGTTAATGTTTAGTATCAATATATGATATGTATCATGTACGGTTTTTAGAATATTCGTAATACTATTTTATATTATTTTTAAAGTGTTCAACTAACGAGGATTCCACCAATGATTGTCGCCAGGTTTCCCGAAGGTAAACGAATCGCTTCCCCGTCGTTCGCGGTGCAAACGACTAGAACTGGACCTCTTGGAACATGGGTAGCGATTAAACGGGTAACAGGTAGTCGTTACCGAGCAGGTATGCCTACGACAGATCTCCGCGGCGGTCCAACAAATAATTTATTTGGCATTCCAAGGGTTCGCGATGCAGTATACAGTAATTAACGTAAGAAAAAGACAACTACGGGCAGTCTTAAACTAGCACTTTTGTTAACGTTTCCACCCATCCTCGGGGTTACCTATGAATATAAGTATCATAATTGCAAAATAATTTCGAGAAGGTACGTAACAATTCCCAAACAAAAGAAATATTCGTTTAATTTCAGAATCAGAGGGGCAATTTTATTACCAGAATAATTAATTTTTGCGATCGTGGTCTCCGTAGGTCATTCTGAAGACGACTCGGATTAGTCATGGCAAGGAACTGGTCGCTTAAAGCGGCGCGATAAAGGCAAGAATTATCGAGTTCTCTACTGATAAAGTTCACTAGGTCTAGTTCGCACGCACTGAACTTTCTCCGGATGCGGCGTATGCATACAAACGGATCGAGAATTCGGAATTGGTTTCGGAACAATGCAATCGGTTACGTAATCGTTCGCTACCATGTTCCCGAAGGTTCGTTAATTTATTCCAGTAATTCTCATAGTAATACGCTTTTAACGTGGCATTTAAATCGAATAGGGGATAGAATCCAATAAGCGTTCCCATGGTTTGTACATCGCGTCTGTTCGAGAATTCTACCGATGGAATTCAAGATGATTCGAATGTTAATTCTTCTTCTTAATACCAGAGTGAAATTTGCATAGCGTCGAGTTTGAATTACGACGATGTCACAATTTAACGTGTCTGACATTTCTGTATATTTTGCACAGGAAAGACGTTTGGTATGAAGCCATAGGGGAATGACGAAAGCTACCGAAAAATAAATTTGATGACAAATGATTCGATGCATGGAGTTGTTAACTAATAAACGTTGCGTTACACGCGACAAGTAACGCCAATTCAGTCCTGGTATAGATAGCTTTGTTCCGAAGCTATCGGCTCAGCTTTGGTTCCAAACGATAACAATCGACGCGTCTATCGAACGGCTGGATCGATTTATTCGAAGGCAGACAAGCAATATAAAACGGTTGGAAAATATTGGGCTCTCTGGAAAATTCCATGCCGATTTTTAGTAGACGGCAAAGGTCTGAATATGTCGGAATGGCTGAAAATAAATAACACGTGTACATTCCTTAAAAGGTGGATAAGTTGTGGAACAAAATGGTACATGCCACCAACGAATCTACACTAAATCCGAAAATCAACTAGCGATACAACTCCGACCCTACCAAATAGAAGACTGCAAGTAGCTATAACAAGATTGAGAATTGGTCACACAGATCTACCCCATTGTTATAAAATAACAAAATCACAGCCACCATTATGCACCTTTTGTGCGAGCGTCTCACAGTTAAACATTTAATTGAAGAATGTCAAGGAATACAGCACGATCTTGTAGAGTTGAAACTTTTAAATAATATGCAGACGATTCTCAATAAGAGAAACGAATTTCTCAAACTAGTAGATTTATTAACTAAATTTCGAATAATGATGAAATTGTAATTGAATTTTAGATATTAACGTGGTCACTAATAACCTTGTAGTTGATGTGACCTTAAATAAAGTAATTAAAAAAAAAATGGTATATATATATATATATATATCCTCTGTTTTGCTATTTATTGGGTTGTCCGGAAAGTTCGTGCCTATTTTTAAGAAAAATTCAAAGGCATATTTGAATTTTGATGTATATTTAGTGAATTATATATATATGTACCATTTATATATATGTATGTATATACATATACATATATACATATATACATATATATGTACCATATATATATGTGTGTGTACCATTTATTGAATTATATATATATAAAATAAAGTAACTAAAAAAAAATGGTGGTATATATATATATATATATATATATATATATATGTATGTATGTATGTATATGTATATACATACATATATATAAATGGTACATATATATATAATTCACTAAATATACATCAAAATTCAAATATGCCTTTGAATTTTTCTTAAAAATAGGCACGAACTTTCCGGACAACCCAATAAATAGCAAAACAGAGGATCGGAGGCGTCCTCTAATAAATCTGAATCTATCCCGTGTCAGGCATTCCCTGAGGAGCGGCATGCTTCCAAGACGGTATATTCCGATCCTTTTAGAATTTTCATGCCGCGTTGCTGCTTCCAGGAAGAACGCAATGACGGCTGCGGAGTCGTGACGGTTTTCGGAAATAGCGAGTTCAATAATAACCCTGATGCAGGAGGTGCCCCGTACCGAGAAACCATGCGGGAGGCGAAAACGGGAATAAATTTAAACGCGTTATGTCGTGCTTGGAAATCATTATTACGGCTATTAATACTCGCGCGACAGATCGATATATCTGCTAGTCGGGTGAAATAATACCAATCGGATCTTATCTCTTCGTAGTTAATTTCTACTTCAAACGTGGGCGTTGAAGATACACCGTTTGAAACTATTAGAGCCCGAAACTATTATTTAAGTAAATTTATTTTAAAACAGACGCATCGCACTGGAAGAAAACTTAAATTCCTTACGCGGTCAGGACTGGTTGCATACAAATACCAGTGGAAAGGGTTAAGGTATTACCTATGCAACTGTTTCACTCCCAGCGATAGAGTCATTTGAGTAGGCGAACCTCTATTGTGAACAGTGTGTACACTTGAGTACTCGGTAGAGATATCGCTCCATTAGCCCTCAAATGATAGGGCGTGGTCAAGCGACCAACTGTTCTTTCGGACCCCGCTAACTGATTGATTACGGCAGTCGTCTGTGTGAAACTGCCCATTCGGTTGGGGCTGAATAAAAAATGATCGTACTCGAGAGATCAGGTTGTCGATAGGAGTGTCGGTGGGCAGTTATCACGCGCATTGTTGCAGTCAATCGGGACTCAAAAGCTTCGAGCATTCTTTGATCTTTATAACGCTCAACCTTTTTTGGGTTCCATTGAAAATTGTGGCTTTTTATCGAACCCTCCGATACACAAATAAACAAATGAACTCGATACATACTTTCTTCGACTTTTTTCTAGCGATAAAACTAAAGACAATTGTTGATGTTAGATTACACTTTGAGCTATGGGAATGGAGGGGTTACACAGGTTCAGAGGAGCGTCCACTTTCGTGTCAGGTATTTCTTCCGAGGTGGATACACCCGGTATATACGGAGACGTCTGGTGGTGCCTGCAAGTTGAAACCTGCACGACCGGCAAGGTCGAGGAACCTAACGCAACCAGCCGCTGCCGGCGAGATATAAACACCGCCGGGAATGGAAGAGACAGACCTACCTCTTCAGTTTCGAGATTGCGAAGAAGAGGAGGAGGAAGTTAAAAACAAAAAGGAAAAATAAGAGAAAAATAAGAATGCGCCGGCCGTGCCACGATCCACGGGAATAAAAAATACACTTGCACTGGTCGCGATCGAGTCTTGATCCCGCTTGACTCTCTCGCAGTTCCTCGTTTCCTTTTGGCAACTTTTTCTTCCAAAATGGAGAACGCGTGACCGCGCCTGTGTATTTCGATGGTCACATCGAGGTCCTTTTACTCTTTAAACATCATTAAGTCGTACACCAACATTCAACAAGATTCTTTCAGCTATCGAAATTAATTATATTTAATAATCTAGGATAAGATAACGGATGATACCAAGCATTTTCCTACCTCTAAGCTTCTACAAAATCGCGCTGCTACGTACTTATTCCCCGACAGTGAAAATTTTTACTTTCGAGCCAGAACAATTGCCACGGATCATTCCTTTATTCGCCTTAGCCAGACGACTCGCGATAAATCACTCGTTCTCTTAATTACTTAACAGTGAACTTGGCGAACAACGTTTAATTAGCGCGATAAAGATACTGTTACGCGGATCCATGGATTCGCGAAGCATGTGCCGCGAGTTCAAACGCGCGTCCCGGAACAATTGAAAGAAACACACGGGCCACGAATTAATTAAAACAAAGAGCGTCCAATTAAACCGGTCGGGGCAGCGATCCCGCCTTGCGCAAGTTCCGTAATAACGTCGAAACGAGACCGTGCTTTCTCTCTCGGAGGGGCCATAAGCGCTATAACCGATGGAAAATCATATTACCGAAAGCATGGGTTACGTAAGTTCGAAAGTTCGACGATGCTCGTCGAGAGATCAAAGATCGAGGCAGTAGTTCGTTTTTCGAATTGACTACTGCGCGTAAACTGGATGTACAGAAGTTTACCTCCTCCGTTTATCTGTAGTCTGAACTAGGGATGTTCGACTCCGATTCGATTCTGTAGAAAATCGATTCTTTCGGTAAAAAAAATCGATCTTTTTAATCGATTCTTTGGTATTCGATTTTCCCCAGAAGATCGATTTTTCTTAACAATAAAAGCACATTCGCTCCTACATTACTGTTCGAAAAAAGTATAGGAATAGCGATGAAAATATAAACAAAGTAGAGTCTGCCTTTGGTGTAAGAGGACGAAAAGTAACAAAACAAAAGATTGATTCTTTACAATAATCGATGATCGAAGAATCGTATGGGAATCTGTTTACAGAAATAAAAATAAAAAAGGAAACAAAGCCGATTCTTTTTAAACCGATTCTTGCAGAATCGAATTCTTTGGTTTCGATTTTTAAGAGGAATCGATTCTCTCATTTCGATTCAAAATCGATTCAAGAATCGATTCTTTCCGGTGAATCGAACATCCCTAGTCTGAACTTGTTTGCTAAGGACGCCGAGTTCATCGTGGGATATCTGTTGCGAATGATTCGGTCGTACACGTTTCTTGGATGTCCCTTTTTCGCGATTGCAGGGTTCGTCGAATTAGAATACCCACATCGAGCATCGCGAAAAAGCTGACATCACACGTTGGCATCTCCAGTGCTGTTACAGGCGGTTACAAGTTGTAGTGACGTCACGGCGAAATAACGGACACGATCTTCGCGTACGTTCCACTTATGCTCGAGGACGACCATCATCTCCGCGCTATGCGGTGTCACATGGAATTCTCTAAACCTAGACGGTCGCTTGAAAACTCTATAGGAAACGGGAACGCCGATTCTAAAGCAGTACGAGCAAGTGCTGAACCAGAAACAACCGAACAAAATAACTTTAGCTAACATGGCGTCCATTAGCATCTCCATCTTGAGCGAACACTTGGACATATAATTCGACTCGATGATATTTCGTATGTTGACAACATTGGTATTACGGGATATTTATTTTATCTGTTAAAGTAGTTTTGGAATATTTTATTCACTTGAATAATTCGATTTATCTAAACGAGGCTTCTTTTATTTATTATGCTGTTCCTGATGACCCTTTACAATGTTTTTTTCGAAAGAACATCGAGAGGACAATCGGCCTGGAATTCACAGTATTTTAATGAAACGGAAAGCAGTTTGACGAGCGAATCAGATATTCGAAAAATTCTCCGCCGGCATTAGCGATGCACGAACGTGACGGTTACACGCTTGAATCTCCAACGGACGAATTTTTTCCGTGACCGTTGGAACCACGCGACCTTGACAAGTCGATGGCCAACGATTGCCATATATCGTATCTCGAAACGTTGCGTTAGTTCGTCCACGTTCAAAAATCTATGAAAAAATTGTTTTCCCGATTGTTTTACGTTATCGTCCAAGTTATACCCTCGACGAAACCAGTATTTTCCAAAGGAATTAACAAATAATCGAGGCAGAAATTGTACCTTTCGACATCGCGAAAATGAAACAAAATGGCGAAAGAAGGAAAGTAAGTTGTTTCTTTCCTTTTCACCAATCATCGTTGTACCGCCGAGGTACGTTTTGATTGGGAGCTATCATCTCGTTCGTGTCTGCGTAACACGTAACAACGATCAGAAATTACGGTTTCTTTCATCGATCCAGAAGTTTTTCCGTGGCGTTTTACGTTCGGTCGGATGTTGATCCGCGTCGAGGCTGACGGAATGATCGCGTGCGAAAGGAAAACTTCCTGTCGGTTACATGCTCGCATAGTCCTGTAAACAGGCCACGCTTGGAGAACAGGATAGACGTGAGACGCCATTGAGCGATTTCCTGGTAATCCGCACGTGACCCGTGAATTTCACACGAAACCATGCTCTTTTCGGCAACCGTAACCGAATCAAATCTTGAAATCAAGGTTTAAAGCGACCTCGGCCTTGATTTCATACACAAATTATTGTATTATTCTTCGTTACATATTGCATTTAATAAATATGTATATATACAGAGTGTTTAGGCTATCACTAGCCAGCGTTTTTCTCATAAATGGTACATATGACAAAAAACAGAGAGGAAAAAGTGATACAGTTTCTTATGTGCAATGTAACCAGGTAGATAAATCTTTCGTATTTATACTCTTTTCTGAGAAATGAAGGTGACCGTCAGTTTTTTAAATGGAATGGTATATTTTTTATACAAAAATATGGTAGAGTATCGAATTCTAAATAAGAAAGTATTGACCTTTATTACCCGTAAACCTCATAGGTAACTCACTTTAAAATTCGAGTAATTTCACTTTATTACTTGAAAATGTTCTTAACGTAATATCAAGATGGAGATTCAACCTTGTTACAGATTTCCGCAGGAAAGCGATGTGTACAGGCATGGAGCTCCTGATGAAGTGCTAGGTGACAGGGATGATGTTTTTCTTTACGAAGAATTCGTAGTACACTTGTTTGAATCTCCATCTTGATATTACGTTAAGAACATTTTCAAGTAATAAAGTGAAATTACTGGTTACCTATGAGGTTTAGGGCTAATAAATGTCAATACTTTTTTATTTAGAATTCGATACTCTACCATATTTTTGTGCAAAAAATATACCATTCCATTTAAAAAAAATGAAGGTCACCTTCATTTCTCAGAAAATAGTACAAATACGAAAGATCTATATACCTGGTTACATTGCACACAACAAACAGCATAAATTTGTCCACTTTCATTTTTTTGTCATACGTACCACTTACGAGAAAAACGCTGGCTAGTAATAGCCTGAACAGCCTGTATATTCTAGGATTCTCGAGAACCGTCACATGCAGATTGTGAAGAAATAAGTGCAACCAAGGCCAGCTGTTTAAGAAGAACTTTTAACACGATATGATTCAAAATAAAAATACTGCCAGATAGTCTTTTATCTCGCCTGAACCTCTCCGCCTTATCTTATCGTTTAAGAAGAATCTACGAACTTCGGAATCCGGATCTTCCGATGTCCTCAGAGATCTCTTCTCTAATTTCACCCCGCGGACGTTCGCGATTATTGTCCTACATCCAATCTAAGGCAGGAAGTATCTATTCTTCGCGGTAATGCGACCGAGTTACGGATATCAAAGTCTCCTCCGATAGTTACGTAAATAAGCAAACGAGATACCAAGTCCGTTACCAACGTTAACTGCCGTCGATGAGCTAAAATTAGACTTTCCATTACTCGTGTTTACCGACTGACCCGAGCCTTCGGACAATATAAACATTGCAGTTTCGAAAACGTAACTGTCATACCGCAAGCAAATAAACAATGTTATCCGCACTCCTTGAAGGTGAGATTGCTTCGAAGATGAATCTTCGTTAAGAAAACAAGAATAATCGAGAAATTCTACGTAAAATTCTACGTACACACTTGCTAAATTTAATCTAATATTGTTCAAAATTCATAGAAAGGAAGAATTCATTTGGACCAATTGAAAGTGTTACGAGAATAGTATCATGGGAGGCCTCGATGGTACCGAGTTACTCGAATCGTCGAGTATCCACGAAGTACCCGGAAACGAGCGCACAACAGCGCTCGAGAGCTCGGTATTTGCCAAGCTCTATTGAACGTAATTTCAATCCGCGATTACTGTCGCGCCAACCTATTCCCGAAGGCGGCCAGAACGAGAAGTTCATTACGTTGGAATGCGCTCGAAACAATGCACGAAGGAACAACAAACACCGCAGAAAACTTCCGGCCTGCAGTGAAGGTGGGCTCCGTGGGAAAAGGGGCGGGTCCGCCTTTAAATTAACACGCGGTAATTACCACGGCTCGTAGTCATCCGCGTTATCTCGCATTCCTGAACGGAGGAGAGACTAACGCCATGCAGTCTTAATAAAAGCAGACTAAAATCTAGCGGCTCTTAACTCGTCGCGGGCTAATTTCGTGATAACGCGAAGGAACACATCACAGGGGTCGATTAGATGCGAGACACTTGCATAGGGAAACTGAATGGTCATGTTAACAGTAAACGTAATAGAAGTGATGGAAGAAGAATAAAAGTAACACTGGTTTTTCCCGTTAAATCGTGCGACTGACACCGTTGAATAAACACGGAACGATGGTGGTTCGCTTTGCGTTTCGCTTTTCATGCTGGACGAGTCCCACTTTCACGGTGGCGCCACACAATGTGCAATATGCGCTCGTAATTATGGTTAACGGTCGACTGAAATACCGACATCGTAGCGAACCAAATTTTTTAATGCTCTTTTCTCCATGCTAACCTAACATCGAGCTATCCTAAAGCGAAACTGTTGCTATCGCGGGACAGAGAACCCCTGCTTCGAGAGAGCGTACGATTGATCCAATGTGACAACGAGCTTTTCCAAGTATGCGTGCCAGTTCCTGAAGATCATGCACCCGCGAGAGCCGCGACACTTCCTGGCGACGACTTCCTGTAACATTGTCATCATACTTTTCGCGGAACTTTCGCGATTGTCTGGCTAAATTCTCTGGAATGTTGACGACCTCGTGCGCATTCGGGAAATACTTCTACTGTTGCGCTTAAAATTGAATCTGGACGCTTTGTGGATTACCATGTAAAGGAGGGTGTTAAGAAATGCCCATTTTTGGCATGAGCCTGGAGATGAAAAATTCATGTAGGATGTTTTAGGGTGTCTCCCAAGGAACAAAAAATGTCGGTATCACTTTCCCGTGAAACGATGGGAAAGTGATAAGGACATTTTTTGTTCCTTGGGAGACACTCTAAAAGATCCTGCATGAATTTTTCATTTCCAGGCTCATGCCAAAAATGGGCATTTCTTAACACCCTCTTTTGGTTCATCTCGAAATGCTTTTGACCTAGCAAGCAATATGCATTAGTCATTAAACGTAACGTACATCCGATTTAACTACTCATTTTTACGAGTTCCCTAATTGCGTTGAAGAGCGCCTGTACAATTCCTGATACCTTAGCGGTGCGTGGTCGAGAGTTAAGTGTTGAGGTCGTGGACTAGACAACATGTGCTTCGACGCGCATGTATTTCCTATTGCACTTTTTGCATTACATCGTTACCCTCTTAACCTATTCCTCGGCCTCAATCGAACGGTGCGCTCTGTAAGTCAATTATATAACCCTATTCCACTGTATCGTTTAACACCATTGTTTCTCGCACGTGCTGCGGTAAAAGTATTGCAATGTAGAGCTTATTAACACGAATTCTTGCATCGAGAATCGAACCAATTTTGTAACATTTATAACACTTTTACTTAATACGTTATTACTACAGACAGACGTGTGCAGAATAAATCTACATACCTAGGAAAAGGGGGGAATATTCTTAGAATAACTATTAACGCACTCGAAACTAGGGATGTTCGATTCCGATTCGATTTTTCGAATCGATTCTTTCATGTAAGAATCGAAGATCGATTTTTCTTAACAATAAAAGCACATTCACTTGTACATTATTATTCGAAAAAAGTATAGGAATAGCGATGAAAACATAAACAATGTAGAGTCTGCCTTTGGTGTAAGAGGACGAAAAGTAACAAAACAAAAGATTGATTCTTTGCAATAATCGATGCCGAGCGGAAGAATCGTATGAGAATCTGTTTACAAAAATGAAAATAAAAAAGGAAACAAAAAAGGCGATTCTTGCAGAATCGATTCTTTGGTTTCGATTTTTAGGAGGCATCGATTCTCTCATTCCGATTCAACATCGATTCAAGAATCGATTCTTTCCGGTGAATCGAAAATCTCAACTCGAAACGTGACTGCATCACTGTATCCTACGACGAGTGGTCCTCGACATGGGACCGTAAAGGGTTAAACGAATCTATTTTTCGCGAGAATTAAGTCCCATCGACACATAGCCCAGGAAACATGCGAGAACGGAAAGCAGAGTCGGTGCCACGATGGTACACGAAGGAGGCCGAGCGTGTTCGGAAGCAGCCGAGGCCATCTGTTACGCTCGATTCCCACGCTTCCGCCGTCGCCTTTCCCCGCCTTTGGACCAGTCTTCGTCGCGTCCTTTTCTTCCTTGCATCCGACACCGGCGACTCTTGTCCACGGTTTATTTTATATACCCAGAGAACACCTCGACATCTTTAACCGCGAGTCAGGCGTTCCTGCGAAGAGAGAATTAACTTTTGCCCATTACCGCGGAGACTTCTGTGCCCCGACAATTTCGATCAACTAGAGACGTTGACGTGTTAAGTAAAAGTTACGACTCGTCGTCTCATGTAAACCGGGCCGAGCAAAATGGTCGTCTTTTCGGTCCCGCTTCGTTCGCGACGTTGTCACGAAAACAAGTGTCTCGCTTATACTACTCTATATGCACGTGTGGAACTCAAATAAATTGAATATTTTATATATTAAGGCGGGACTTTGCCTGTGTACATTTCCAACAAGATTGGTCGACGAACCTAGGTTAGCCTCGCTTTCTCCAGTTTGCTCATCAACCGTTCCTAATGCTCGAAACTGGTCCATATGCGCTCACGGTAAATCGAGTGGTTTTTTTTTTGCCAGTAGAAAATCGTGTACAGCGGGCAGAAGAGATATTGCGAAGTTACAAATTAAGCGCGAGCAAACGGAACGATGAAAGGAAGAATAAAGAGGTTATAGCTTCTATTCTATGTCGGTCGACACCGACTACTGTGCTCGAGACCCGAAACAAGGGTTTCGAATTTCGACCCACTTGAGCATACCCTGCGAAGGCACCTTTATATCCATTCGTCGACTACATAGATACGATCGCCTTTCTACTTTAACTCTATAATATATGACGAGTAAAACTTGTTAGTTTTTATTGGGTATATTGAAAATAAAACTTCCTTATGAAAAACGAGGAAGGATATTTGTGAAACCAAAAACTCTTCGTACACCGGCTATCTCCATGATACGCGATACAGTTAGTGCAAAAAAAAAATGGAATCCCCGTCACCCCGAACATAAAGAAAAAATGGTTGTAGATAGGCGACGTTAAGGCACAAAATAAAAATAATTCTCGCATCGCCGTCTGCCTCCGAAATATCAACGTTGCATTTCAGAAACCTTCAACACGTTCACTACCAGACTAATACTCTTGAAAATTTCTACTGTGATTCAATTTTGTTTACAGACTATTGGAAACT
Source organism: Hylaeus volcanicus (assembly GCF_026283585.1). Taxonomy (NCBI): domain Eukaryota; kingdom Metazoa; phylum Arthropoda; class Insecta; order Hymenoptera; family Colletidae; genus Hylaeus; species Hylaeus volcanicus. The sequence continues at coordinate 10,376,328 of NC_071983.1, read as the reverse complement.
GTGTAATGAAACATTTATTGTGGTGTTTAGTTTTGTAACTTCATTAAAGTTCGAGTATTTGATTTAAATTCATTTTCTGTGACACTTAACTTTCAGAATTAATTTTCGTAGTTTTTCAGTGAAAATCACTGTCACCCATATATGGTTGGACGTGGCGATCAACGTGTTAACCATGTTTCCAACAAAACTAAACATACACGGTAGAACGAAGGAATTGTTATTTACATTTTAGATAAAATTTCTCGATTGTATTGGTCGAAGTACGTCGCAGGCTTTAATTATTGTTTTGAGAACGAGTCATTCGACACGGTGCAACACGTTGATACCTCGAATTAGTTTGCAGAGGGAGATGTGTCGCTTTCATGGCGTGGCACGTGCCGCCAGGCGTCTGCAGTCGCCCTATTGTCATCTTTCCAGAGGCTGTGTTTACACAAATGAATCTCCCTCCCCCTCCCCAGGACGACCCCGCAGAAAGTTAGCACTCCCGACCACCAGTCACTGTCTACTCCCTATTTTTAAGAGTGTTCGCACAAAAGGAATCGTAAACGTGGCGCACGTGTGTTGGCAACGTCAAGGGGGCCCGGCAATGATGAAATCGACCGCAAAAACAGATGAATTCGATTCCCCAAGTACGCGACCGATACAGTAGGGGGAGCTACATTGACAGTGTCAAAAGACTTGCAACGACCCCCTCGATTAACCCATGAATAAATTCGATTTAGTACATCGCATGAAGACTGTATAAGGAGATCCAACGTCACAGTGATGGGCAAAATCCTAGGTTTCGAATAAATCTGAAGTTTGCCGATATATTTGTCTCGTTTCCTCTTTTGAACATTTTACAGAGAAAGAAACGAGACAAACACATCGGCAAACTTCAGATTTACTCCAAGCCTAGGGTTTTGCCCATCTCTGCAACTCCATACGAAAGTTACTAGAAAACTGTTATCAAAATTCCGAGCTTTAAGTTATGAATATTTCTACTACTGGCGGCGCTAGACTACGATATATATATATATATATATATATATATATATATATATATAATATAATTTTTCTTAAAAATTGCCACGAACTTTCTGGACAACCCAATATAATACTAATGTTACCAAAATAAAAAATATTGAATTTCGTTACACATCCAATCACAGTCGGTCAAGCGTTAACGCTTGGAGGACTAAAACGTTGTTGGTTAGTGAAAAGCACGTTTACTTATAATTGAGAGCTTCGAGGGCAGATTTTTCGAAACAGTATGCATACCAATGGAACAAAAGATGGCCTACAAACAAGGCACACAAAGAAATCGTTCAAGCATAGAATACATTGTACGAACGTTTTTGAAGAGCGACAGGGAAACCCTCCGTCCAAGATTTATAGAATGTTTTATGTTGTCAGTCATAAGAAGCACGTATTTACATCGATAAGAGCCAATATGCGATGGTACTCGACAGGGGAGCTCTCGTAGAATGAAATCAGTGCCAACAACGCTATGCAATGGCAGAATCATGAATGGTCTTGTTGTAAACGATATCGAAACGTAACCCTCTCGTTTCCGTTTTGTCCAATAATAGATTTCCCCCATTCGTGGTTTCCCTTTATTCGCCATGAAGATTAAATTACGCGAAAGGCGACGAAGCTGTATATAATAAACTAGAAAATGTAACAATTAAAACCGAATCGTTATTATTCCTAATCGCTAGTAACTTTTAATTAATAGTCGTTAGAAATAGCCAGCTGGCCATAACCTCTATTTCCCCTCGAGTGTCAAACAATATCAAACAATATACTTCTCAGAATCGAAACTAAACATCTAACTGAAACTTCTAATTAATCATGCACGTTGTGTCCTTACGAGTTTGTTTTGTTCCAACATCAGTCCACAACAATCGATGACGTGAAAGTAAACAATCGCCCGGGTACGGTACACATATGCGGAGAACCGAAACCCATAACCAGCGATTACCCGTGGCTGGTTGAAGCGTATAGCAACAGACCGTTATCTGAAACACGTACAACGATAAACTCGGAACTCTACCCCGGTATAGTCCAGGAATGACCTGCCTCCTGCACGTTAATATGCTTGACGCAAACTATTTGCAAATTAAACGTGACACGGAAACAATTATTTTCTTTGCTTCATGCTTAAAGACCGAAAGCAACGATGGTTAGAGAATGTTTGGTTTTAAGTTACAGTTTCTTTAACACTTTACCGACCGGTAGCCTATTAATCGTCTCTTTTCCATGGCAAACAATACTTTCTTATTTATTACTGAGATAGCACGATCCCATTATATGCTTCCATTAATATATGGATTATGAAATATTATATAAATATAATATAATATAACACTAATGTTATGAAAATAAACAATATTATTGAATTTAAGTACATATATGTCCAAACGCTACCGGTCGGTAAAGTGTTAATGCCATGCTTAAACCTGTCCCCCGTATTTAATACAAGTTGAAGAATTATCGTACCATGAAGTCATCGTTTACGAACCCTGTTGCCGTGATGAAAGAAAATGGTAACACGCGCACGACAGCTTAAAGATAAAAGGAGAAAAAAAGATTGCCTCTAACCTCATCGGTAATTATCGGCGACTTGTCCATGTTGTCGTTGATCGGGCTGGGTGGCGACGTGGGGCTCGCACTGGGGCTCACATGAAACCCCTTCGACTCCTTGGCAGGCCTCTGGGGGGATACCCGCGCGGGGAAGCTCAGGGTTTTCGTCCACTGCGACAGACCACGCACCATCTTTTCTTTGTAAAATTTCACCGACAATACGTAACGTATATATGTATGCGTGTGTCAACGGGGACGCTCCTAAGTCGGCGTTCAACACTCGCGATTATTCAACGAGACCGATACGAACAATGTCAGCATTTGTTCCACGCGGATTCTGTGCCCGATCGATCGTTCACGGAACTCGAAGTCACTTTAGAGCGTTAACCGGCCCGCTTATAAATATTAATTAGCGTACGAGAGATTGGCTGGCATGGATTCGTATCGCGACACGCATGGGAACACTCGAACCGCACGTGCGTCAGCCAAACGCACGCTACGAAGTTTAGTGACAGACTGCCTTGCCACTCCGCGCTCCGATCGCTCGGTTCTCTCCGCGGAGCAGTCGCGTCATGCCCGCTGGACCAAGCGCGCTGATTGGTCGATACGATAGAAAGCGACAGGCTCTGCGCGCCTGACAAGGACAGACGAATGGAAAATGGCGAACGGGGTAGTTCGCGTTAGCGATGGGTCTGATATGATTAGATATCGTTAAACAAACAATTTTATAATGACCGATTATTTTATTTATGAAAAATAAGTAGATACGTTTGATTATTTGATTAGAAATCAGATGTTGCGATTTATTATTTATTATTTTCCTTTAGTAAATTAAACATTTCTTTTTAAAAATCAACGTTTATCTCTCGAGGAGTTAAATGATCTCTTATGCTAAGAATAACTTGTATCAATAAGTAACTTATTTATTATTAGATATAATAATTGTTAATTATAATAAATGTCTAATGTTACATTATTGAATTGTGTACGATTCACTTCGCTCCATTACTGTTACAACATCAACATCTAAGAAATTAGATCGTCTATTTATATAAACACTACCGCGCAAAATAATTGCGTGCAAATGACGAAAGAAACTTTTGGAACAACCTAATAATTATAGTACTTAATATCGTTCCCATCGCTAGTTTGCTTAACGGGAGGGAACAGGACAGAGCGAGCGAAAATCCCGTGCGGCGAGTCGCGACGTCGATACAATTTTCAGAAATACCTCTGTAAAGGATCGCCTTGTTGCTTCTCGACTCTCTTCCTTCCAGTGAACGAAGGGAAGGAAGAGAACGAGAAGCTCGAAGGCATGTTGTAGGAGAGACGAGGACAGCAACTAGGGAGAGACGGTGAATGAAGGAACGTGTGAAAGAGATTATCGGATATGTGGCACAAGTACGGTCGACTTCTACCTTCATGCATCGCGGTTTAGAAATCGCCTGAAGTTTTATGAAAACGATCCGATCGACTCGATGAAATAGATTAGCAGTCATTTCTACAACAAAATGTAAATGATCTAATGTTTATCATATGTAGGAATATTCATGTAATTATCGTTTGGTTAGAAGTCTATCTTGCCTGGTCTAGGCCCTAGAGTCTAAGGCAAACAGGTAACCGTTCGGTAAACGTAGATCGAACTATACCTGTGTTCACGACACGACAAGCAGGATTACTCGAGGAGTGATCAAGGCAGGTAGCGTAGCGGGTGTACGTTAAAGCAGTACTTTTACTGGCACCCTTTCGAAGACAAAGAATTCGACCGCTCGCCGGGACGGGTGATCGGCAAAGACACTCGTGTTGCTAAGTTGAGGTTCGCAACGGTGGTGGGAAGGAAAACGACATTATAAGGCCCAAGTGGCGGGGCATGTTCCTTACATTCAGCCGCGTTCAGTCGTATGTACGCGGACAGGATCTAGCCAGCTGCGGCCTTCTTCGACCTTCCCCCCACCAGCCCAGAATCGAGCCTTCTGACCAGATACGCCAACCGGTACCGGCGTTCTACCAAAGAACATCCGCAAAACCACCGACTTCGAAGTTCGATCTGCGTGGGACAGAAGACAGTGAAAAATCAGGCGTCTCGACGACTTGCCTTTGACATTTGTAGAGAGAGATATCCCATGAAAACGCCCCGAACGAAAACATTTTCTAAACTCAACCTCATTCTTAGTAAATACAACTCTCTTTTCTCTTCAACGCTACGCAGTGTTAAAATATATACAGTGGGTGTAGAAAGTATTCGTACACCGATCAATTTCCAAAAAAACTGTGTAAAATTGTAATTTATTAACTTATCTTTTATAAACAATGACATTCTACATATTCTCGGAAATCTCTAGAATAGATAGATTCCAAAAAAAAAAAAATAGCTATTCATGTAAGTTGCGAAATTAACAAGAAAAGAAACAATTGATCGATGGTAATGTTGAAGCAATAAGTATTCGCACAACTGTTTAAAAGTACTTTACTGGAAATTTGATGTTTTCTAATTCGCACGGAGCAATAAACTAACGTGTTTACGTTACAAACTCTACTGTAAATGGTTCGTCATTAGAATCGTACAAATACTTATTGTTTCTATACTTTTTTTTGTTAATTTCACAAATTATATTAATTAGTAAATGTCGTTCGGACTATATCTATTTTAGAGACTTCCGAGAATATGTAAAATATCATTGATTATAAAAAAGGAAGTTAAGAAACTATAATTTCACACAAAAGTTTTTGGGGAAACTGATCGGTGTACGAATACATTCTACACCCACTGTATTCATGCATTTACTCTGTTTATAATATCTCAAGTCTTGTATCAGCTTGTTACCTGCTGTCGATCCGCACCCCTTGCGGGTCAATTTGAATTTTTAATTCACCGTGCCCGCATGGCCCCTAATTCACACCATCTGTCCCCGTTTCCTGGTTTCGCTTCCTTCCCCCGTCGACTCTGGAAATTCTTCCTGACCGTCGGATAAGCTAACCATTGTCGATCACCCCTTCTCCGTGGGGTGTGTCTGTTCTGAATTTTGTCGCTGTCTCTCGAATCGCGTCTAATTCAGGCCACGTTCGCCTGAATCGCTACCAGTGGACTCTAATTGGATTGACATATGTCGCGTACCCGAGAATATTCGGGGTTCGTGTCACGCCAACCCCCCCTATTTCGAGGAATTGCTATACACTCGACGGCACAATGAAATCTGCCAAATGACCGTAACGGTTGTTAGGATGATTGGTGTTATTACGTGTTATGTTTGGTATACCTAAGCTCCGCTGCTCCGCCAGGGATTCACTCTTGGAACCATCCGCCGTTTAGTTCCATAAATCGCATTGTTCTTGCTGGGCGGTTAATGATACACCTTGTCCTTGTCTTCGCCATTCTAGTTTTGTAGTCGCCTAATATACCTGGCATTTCTCACAGTGGGTTACTCGTGTAAACACTGCAATTCGTGTCCTACGAACCGTGCGTCATAGCTTCCGTAATCTTCGTCAAACTTCCGAAAATTTCCTTGTCCTCCTATGCTACTTTCTACATTCTTTGGGGCTATTATATGGACACAATAACGCGTATATTGATTCAACGATAAGGTATTCGAGCTCCATTTGTCTCCAGTTCAACTCCTGTCATTCCTGGAGTAGAGTGATATTAGTTCTTGAATAGTTTCCAATGATAGAGCGTATTTGAGCTTTTTCTATATCGTTCGATTGCTATGGAAACGGGAGAGATGTCCCTCCAACGCGTTTCGAGGTCTTTTTCTCCAACCATGCCGCAACAGGTGCGCCAGGTCAGGTCGTATTAATTCCTCTGAAGACGTACTGCAATTCTACGGGCCTGTTATTCAAGATCGCGCACCTTTTCGTGGCTTTTTATGCGACGGGCAGGTGTCTCTCCCCTCCTTCTCTAGATCAAAATCTTCTCCCCTCGGGCTTAACCGTGCGCGCCTCGGTTCTCTTTGCTTTGAAATCTCCTTTCACGGATTTCAGAACACCTCTTCATTTTTACTTTCAGTATCGGATTCAGGAAGAATTCACGTTTAGAAACAGCAACCTATGATTATTAAAAGAAATATATACTCTGTTTATGTATGTACGTGTGTTAATTCTCCCTTTTTTTTTTTGGGTGGTTAGATCCAATCCAAAACACAATATCGTCGAAGACAGCGAAATCGCAGCTGCACGCAGACTCGTTTTCTACAAGCACGATTCAGGCCACTTTTGCGATAGAGTGTCGCAGGCTGCTGTAATTGGTGCGTAACGTTTCTCGTGTCAAGGGATCCAATATCCTTAATAACCAGTCTCTCCGATTTCCAAACACGTCCCTTAGTCACGGCTTATCGTCACCGTACGCGTCAGCATGATGAACACCCTCCTCTAATGGAAACAGAGCCCGCTGGAAAGGCCCTCTCATCAGTGTCATCCCCTTGCATCAGGATCACACGTGTAAACGGGGGTCGAACGTCGCAAAATAATAAAATTAAACGCCATAATTCACTGTCAGGTTCAGGGACACTTCGCGATGGCAATACTCGGGTCCTCTATTTTGAAGAGCTGCGACAGTCCACTTAAAAAGAAATTGTGCGCACGCGAGTTAATTAACATTCTCCAACATCTTCGAGTACACCGAAAAACAAAACGTCCTGTTATTTCGAAACAGAAAAGTGGACTTGTATTGTTTGCGTAATGAAGTGTTTATTTAGTCTTGCAAACACCCTCTTGGTGTCGAAGGGCGTACATCGTACTTCTCGAAACTTCCGGATCCTTCAGAATATCCCGAAACTCTGAAGCAATCGTCATCATCGTGCAAATTGCAATTACGTTCACCGCGTAAGCTCGGCGCGCGTTACGTTGACGTTCGGTCCAGTTTTGCATCCGGCACAGGTAGATACTGGGGAAAGGTCGAGCGACTGGCCTGAATAAGTTGACGGTTACGCAATAATTGTGGCGCACACCGTTTTTTACAGTGAGAGGCTGTACACCGAGGTCCTGAGCACGCTGACGGAACGAACAGGACAAAGTTGAGACGAATACAATTTTTGTACGTTACAGAACATCTCAATCGTTGCTCGAACAATCAGTGATGGACAAAACTCTAGGCTTCGAATAAATCTGATGTTTGCCGATGTGTTTCTCTCGTTTCCTTCTTTGGAAAATGTTCAACAGAAGAAACGAGACAAACATATCGGCAAACTTCAGATTTATTCGAAGCCTATGGTGCATGTCATGGTGAATGTTATTGGAAGTCAACACCTGGATGCTTGAGACTTCCTATGACAATGTTTTACATCCTTATACAGCTGATTAATTATAGTACCGAACACCGCTATATACGAGCAATCTAATTTTTAACGTGGAGCATCGTTAAATTCAATACCTCCTGGTACAGCGAACGAAATCGATGAAGTTTGGTCGTGGATCGATATTGGCCACGGCAGATCGGCCAGAGTTAGGTTCGGTGGTCTCTGGAGGGAACAAAGAAGGATTTTTCGAGGCGCCGGTGCGAGCAGCACCTGGAAAGGCGACGGGAGGGACCACCATTCGGAGGATAGGAGCGGCTGGAGAATAATATCGGGAAGCCTGCAGCTGTCACAGCAGCTGCAACCCTCCTCCCTTGCTCAAAATCTGACCGGCAGCTTTTCTGCCGCCTCCTCCTCCTCCTCTGCCACCTTCCTCTCCGTGCCCGCGTCACCTCGTTCGCATGGGCCAACTCCTGTTTCAACCTTCTAGCTCTCGTTCCACCGCTTCGAAAAAGCTCAAAAAAATCTCCGCTGATTCTGTGGCTCCCCCGACCCCTTTCACTGTCATCCCGACTACGAATTCCGAGTGCGTGAACTTTCAACCTCCTCGGGAACTATTTTCCAAATTATAGTTTTAATTTATTGTAAGAGGATATCAAGACGGATATAGATTAACACGAATCTCTACTGAAAGTAACTTTATTCGGGACGACCGACTCCCACAAAATCCGCCGGGCGACTGACTGTGCTCGTCAACGGTTAAACAGAAGAGCGACAATGATCGTATGCCGCCAAAAGAATGCCGATTGGCGAATTCTTACGAAACAAAGTGCGAATCGAAGCCGAGACACCTCTGCCCGATCTGTTTGCGATCGATGAGCGACGATGGTTGTGCGTCGTCAAACTAATTCTGATCAGCTACGTAATTCTTACATTATAAATGAAATTCTCTGACCTAGCAATGTCGCGCTTAAAATTGGCGAAGACAGAGAAAGAAATATCCAACAGGGGATTTAAAATGATACGAGAAAGTGTAGCAACGGAAATCTCTAACAATCACTGTTGTTAGCTGCAATTACAAACAATGATACGTTCATCGTACCATTCTTTAAGAGAATGAAATGCAGGGCATTTCGTGCTGGATAAATATCCGTGAAAACGTGGAACGAGACCGTGGAGGGAGGAAATGAATGTGCCCTCAGCACGTTAATGGGCCGTTCTTCAAAGGGGGCCCCCTTCGTTTCCGTACCTTCGCGAACATGTGGGTGTACCTAGGCTGAACCCAATCATCCCCTTTCCAAGTTAACCACCGAGACCATCCTCTTCTCTCCTCGAGGAGGAATGCGCGCGTCGGTCAGCTGCTCCTCGTGTAAAACTAAACTTCCTGCGCCACGTGCACATCTGCTCCCCTTCCAACAAGGTGGGGGCAATCTCGTGGTCCTGGATACGCGTGGCAACGCATCCAGAAAGTCGGCCGGGTTCTCGATGCCACTGGGCAAACGAAAACATTCCTCGATAACGCGAACGTGTGACATGGAACGCCGTTTCCCTGCTCTTTCGAATTCGCGGATATGTATCAGGGTGGTCGAAAAGTAATAACAATTTTTGTTGCTGGCATTTATTTGTTAAGGGGTTAGTCGCAGTCAGGAAAATCAAAACGGGCACTTTCTTGTGTATTTTTTTAAGATATTAAATAATAATTTTTATTAATGACATTTAAATATATGACAAAATATGTCTTCAAGAACTATAAACAAATTTTTGTTTGAAAAAAAGGTTAATTCATTTCGTCACCCATTCCACACCCATGGTGTGGGTGGTCGTGATATATATATTTTCTAAATCTACCTTTAGTTTTGTTTTCAGGTGCCTGTTATGACGAAATGAATTAACCTTTTTTTTTCAAACAAAAATACTTTTTCTAACACTTTTTGCCAGCGTAAAGGCAGTCGTTCCCTTTTTAAAAAGAGTCCTTCGATTTTTCATTGGAAAACTTTTCCATGTCGAAGGATTTTGATTACTTTTCGGTCCCTCTAATATTTATAGAATTCGCGCTTTCTGTGGTAAATTCGTCATCCGCGTGACGATTTTTCTGTCTGAATTTGTTGAGCTCGCATCCCAACGTAATTATGAATTAAGCGAACCTTCATTATTAACCACACTTGTGTAAGTTTTGTAAAAAATAATGTCCCAGCTTCGAGAGCTGAAGCGATCCGCCGACCACCTTTGACGATGATTAAGTTCCATTGTCGAATGATCCCAAGCAATTTTAGCATCGTCACTAATAAAATTATAACTCCCGTCGCAAAAGACTCCGCGCGTCAAGTTAACAATTATCAAAGAGAATATAACGAGCGTTAACAGACTATTCCAATTTACAATCCTAATCGCATTAAAGCCGACGCCAGGAATTAGTTTTCCTCGTTAAAAGCAAGACGAGTCGGAGTGCTAAACCAAGTAAGGTAAAAGAACCAACGGCGGACACCTGTAGGGCTTCTTTCCCTCGAAAAAAAAAACAACGTTTCCTTTTCTTCTTATTTAATTATCGCAGCAAATCTCTTGGCTGGTTCGTGACTTTTCCTTTTTCTCTCTCTTAAGATGGAAATTGGATTCTCGCACATATTTAAAAATATTAATAGTTTAGGAGTCTACAGGAAAAATAATGGATAGTCGACCGTTTTACCTACACGACCAATCCCGTACTCTACGTTTCGTGTTCTCGTTTGTTTCCTTATAATAGCGATCGTAGAATGAATAGAGAAAGGGTTGACCCTTTGTTTGAGAAAAGAAGAAATTAATTAAACCAAGGCGTTTCGAAATTATCGTAACAATAATGGTAGATTATAAACTAATAATTATTAGAACATACTCTTCTTCTAGGAAACCAGAAAGGTCCTAAGCACGACAGACCAACGCGAATTTCAAGTACATTTGCATAAATTTAATGGGGTAATTCGTTATCCAGACGCTTCACAGGCTAAGTATTCTTTTCTTACGTACCGTGCGCTCTATTCTTATGATCCAGGGAGTTGGTAACCCCGACCGGAAGTCGGAACTATTACGACCGGTTCTCGAGGGTCCGGGGACTATCTGGTGCAATTACATTGTGCCCTGCACGGAGCCATCGTTACGAAACGCGACCTTTTCCCTGGCGCGTTTTACAAGAAATCCGTTCGCGAAATTCTTCGATCTCTCTCTCCCACGTTCGTCCCGGCGATAAATCCTCGGCGACGTTCGCCTTCTACGAGAGGAAGGTTCAAGTTTGCCCGTGGAATCTATGGATTCCGCTCGAGCCGCGCGATTAACACGAAACAGGGACCGCGACGACGAGTTGAGTTCCCAACAAATTGTTTTCAACCGCGACTCGCCGTCTCCGTCGCGAATTTCTCGACCAGTGATGAATCTATGCTCCTACGGTGTTGACATTTCTTTCGCCGCTTGAAATATTTATTCCTATTGCCAAGGGGAATCTATCGCGAAGCTGGTAAAGTTTCAGGTGCTTATGGAATCGATTCTATACAATAAACGTGTTTAGACTAACTGCATCTAAAACCAGAGATAACATTGATAGGTAGTAGATAAGAGTTAAGTTGTTGCGGTCGATACTTTTTCTAAATTTAAAGCGAAAGAGAGCTAAGTGGGGGTCATCGAACCCTTACGTAAACAGAGATAGGTGAAAACACAAACACTCTCCTGATGTTGCTAATTTTAACGAAGTAGTTATATCAGTTTCGCCTGGCTTTAATGCGCGCAATACACGTAATTTCGCATCCAGGGAAATTATGCACATTGCGTCCGGTAACGGTGCTCGTTTATAACATGATAACACGTTTTCACTGTTTTATTCTGTGGTTTTACTAGTTAAGAATCCAAACCATCCATTTCCTAATAGAAAAAGTGTTAAAATTACTGCTTTCATTTAACTTTACGTAATTGTCCGAGTAATTATCGAAGTTAAATTAATTCGGTCTACTTCGAGAGCCTTATTCGTCCAGAGGACGCTTACGCGACGCTGCGAGTCGTTAGAATTCCGCGTAAATGGGACACCCTGTATTCGCGTAGTTGTGTAATCGGCCTTACGGATAAACGGACACACACACTCGCGTAAGTGCATTCGCAAGCAGGGAGGTTCGTATCACAAAACGGCCAAGTGAAAGGATAGGCACGAGTTCATCTTGTGTCTCAACCTCCGAGCAGCCTTCTCGAATATATCCTTTCGTGCTGCAAGTGCGTCAGCTATTTCGCACGAAACAACAGCTACAACGCGCGACGCCAGATCGTGGTTCGATTAATTATTTTTTTACAAAACGGCCACGAAACTTTTTCGTTTCTTTCGTGTCGATAAACGATGATATATTTCGGTCTTTTTTACACGGTTCTTTGGGATCCGACGTGGCCGAATAAGCCAAAACACCGGGGTAACGATAACAATATTTATTATTAACGGGGTGCTACTCGTCCGCCACCTTTTGACTCACTTCGTAGCCCAACTTCTTCCTCCGACCGATCCGAGGTTCTAGCGATCGTTACTTTTATTGCCAGGTCTCGAGTCCAGTCGCGCACAATGTACATTCCATCTGATAACATACACTCAGAAAAGTTTACCTAACGTGATACACAGCCCGCCGAGTTCTGTGGGCTCATGGTCTAAATACAACACCTTTTCAAACACCTGAATTCTCGGCCCGGTTCTTCATGGTCGATACTAACTATGGATAAGAACTCCGACCGAAGGTACCAGCGCTCGCTCCACGGTTCATTGACTACCAATCCGCAAACTCATGGCTTCTCTGCTCGCCTATAGAAGTTGTTTTGATCGTCCAGTTCGAGTTGAATTATTCAAATAAAAAGAACAGAAGAATCTCCAATTATTTTCAGTAAGTTTCTCCTATGATTGTCTATGCATCTCCCTACATATTCGCCAACGATTCCCAGAAAGAACGCAATTTCGTATATGGAAAAAGACGAGCATTATGCAACGTCACGCGGCTGGTCCCAAGACCGTACGCGGAATAGCAATTCCGTGAGCGTCGATGGAACGCGAGGTGAACATCTTGACGGAGTGCGGAACATCTGTTTGCCCTGAAGTCGAATCGCTGCGTGGCTTCGACGAACGGGAGAAAAAAAAGCAACGTTCCAGGCTGCGAATGGTCGCGCAGTTCGAAATAGCGACGTGCCAAAATCTCGATGCTCGCCAGACGCGCGGCTTGCACCGCTGAAAAGATGCACCTGCACGTTCGACCATCACCGACCAGATGCGCCTCGCACCCGTCTCGAACTCGAACGTGCCTTTCTTGGGTTAAATGTTCGCGAATTTCGCAAGGAACGACTCGTGTCTTCGATGATCGAAGGAAATTGGGGAGTGAACAGTTTCGCGATGAGGGAGGATTTTTAGATAATTGGGAGGATGAGTATCAGTTATCAGTTGGTTGTATGACCAACTGATAACTAACGGATAACCAACGGAGATATCACGTTAGAATCATCCTCACAAAAACATCTTACTCATAACTTTCGAATTCTAACCGTTCTAACCTCTTGTACCCGCTTACTCATCCTTGCACTTTGACCGTTGCTGACTATTGCGCCCGAAATCTGTTATTCTAGCCTACATAAACTCCTTGCATTTTGGCCACGACCTCTGATTCTGGTAGTTCGTAGCTACATGCGTACTTGCTGTTACAATTCAATAAAGTCTCTATAATAAAAGTGTTGCGTCTTTAATCTCGGGACTCGGGATCCAACCGTAGCTGCATAGTAGTAGTAATCTATGTAGCATATGAAGAATAACATTGTATCTTGTTCCATTATGCTATTATACCTCGTATCATCGCCATCTTCTCTTGTTAACAGTGTGCAAGGAACGAAGGCTGAGATGCAACGAGCGAGGTCCCACGAGAGAATTCACCAGGTACCCGAAATCGTCACCTCTCAGAAGGTTAAATTCACAGTATCCACAGGTTTGATAAATCAACAACTCCTAGATGAATACCGATACATGACTCTTAACGAAATAGTTGCTCTCAAGGACTACAAGTTCAAGCAACGTGGAATTAATTATAATGTATTCGCCCACGCTGTTTCCTGCTAGTTCTGGTTAACTGGCAACTCCATCCTTCGATACTTTCTCACAATTAAGAGCCGATGTCTGCTCGTGCGGGTTTCGTTCGATATCGAAAGCCCTCGATACGTATTAATATTCTCCTCGCGTGCTATAAATCAAAACGTCGGACGGGGACGTATGTATGCGGGTTCGTTAGAGCATTTACGAGTCCATTGGATAAGTCAATGTCGGACGGTTTGGAAATCGCGGAATCGCGGAATCGTGGAATCATTCGAATTAATCGTTACTTATCGCGGCGGAATAGGATATTTTACAGGCTCTCGCACGGACTTCCCATTCTTCTTTCCAAGAGGTTTTTATCGGGCAATGGCGTACGACCAGCACGATCATAACGCGTCCCGACGTCTTCCGCACATGGAAACCAGAGTAACCAGTGCAGCGAGTAAAAAGGTACAGCTGTCACTGCGCGGCAGCTGCAACGCTGGTGCATCGGGACTAGCGATGGGAATAACGCGATTCCAAGTCGTTCACGGTCATTTCCAATTTTCCGTAAATCCGCTCGAAATTGCGAGACCTCGAGGACGCGGGAATGAGACTAATCCCCTCGTTTCGAGCGAGCAATTGAATGGATAGTTCAAACAACGTAATCCTTTCAAATTGTTTATGGCGGAACAAAGTTATATATGATGCCTGTGGCGCTTTACAAGTATCCCTCAAACTATCCTATCCTATCCTATCCTCAGCCTATTTCAAAGATTCTAGAGTTCTAGAAGGTTTCAAATACGCGCACTGTTGTAGACACGCGACCAGCTCGACGAAATCACAAGAGCGACGCATAGAAAGGTAAAACAGGCATCCCTAATCGGTCAGCCACGATCGTTCCAACGCTACGGCTGTTTATCGGTCAGCGGCCAGCATTCCGTGCATATGCAACTGCACACCTAAGATGGATGCGCGAAGATGAGAGAAAGTCGGGGATCCTGGCCTCGAGATTGACTTCGAGGAAACAGCCAAGTGTTCGTAGAACGTGTGCAACACACGCGACGAGGTAGGCGTGATCGTGCCGCGAGGATAATGTCAACGAATGTCTTCCCGACCGATATCGCTATCATTTCTTTTCAGCTGGAAGCTGAAGCTGAGCTCGAATGAGTGGTGTTCCTCAACTGTTCACAGCGTCTCTCTATAGATCACATTTTTATTTTTTACAGTCCTTATAAGAGCTACTTTATTTTCCATATTTCCATTATTACCCATCTTTTCGTGTACGTTTCCTTACATGATCTCTTTTTGTTCTTGTTATCTTCTTAGTTATTTTTCCATTTCTTATCTTTAAGCTACAGGCTTTCGATACTTTATATTTTAGCTATACCTTGAAAAACGAGGACGGATGGCCGAGATTCGAACCCGGGCTCTTTGCGTGGTGGTCGGCTACGCTACGCACTGCTCCACCGTCTGCCCCAAATTACGTTTCAGTGGCAGCTTCAATGGTATCGACGGAATATTTTTTTGTAAATCGAAGAGGATTTGTGAATACACAGTGCATCGTCACACGGTCTACACGATAATACAAAAACTTGGATGCAGAAACTGCGATTAAAAATATGATGCTTAAAAGTGGCTCGTAGCCTGTCTTGGTTGGCGTGATCAATGCCTAAGTTACTCTTTCTCATTTGCATATTTTCCATGGAAAACGCGACATTAGACGCAAAGTAGGCGAGAAACGAAGGTGGAAGCTCATCGTGCACGTGGCCGCAGCTGCATACGACGATAGGTAAACAGTCTGGAGAATGGCTGATGCATACGACCCCATTATTCTCCCCTGTCAATCGGATTGTTTCGCGTTTATAATTCACCGTACCGGTTTACGGCCTCGGTCATCCGCGCGGTGTCAGGAAATATCGATAACTGTTGCAATTTAATATTCGTTAGTGTCTGTAATTAACGTAACAGAACACGGGGATCGCGATAAGCGCGATGTCCACTTTTAATTGGGAACGTGTAACCTTGGAATCAAGTTTCAGCTGCCGGTTAAGGATGAAGAACGAAGCTTTACGACGCGAATGAGTTATAGTAGCGGTGGAATCTTTTCCCGAAAAACGTATTTTTATGAATTATCATGAAACTCACTGATTGCAGTCGAGTGTGTTACAGGCGACGATCCTTCCAGTCCGAAGACATGTTGATGTGAATATTATCGAGATTAAAGATAGCGCGTGCAGCGCAAGAACTTGTTCAGATTTCCAAGAATGAACGGCAATAAAAGGACGCACAATATAGCAGGATTATCGTACTAGGATTTGCGCCGCATCACGTCGCTGGAAGTCCTTGTAAATGGCGAGGAATTTATAAATGAGGTATTCCGAGCGCGATGGAAACGCGGCTGCGATTGTTAGCGCGCGAGTTCATCTTGATGCGACCCCGTGCATCCACTGGTATCTTCTACATTTTACAAAAAGGCTATCAATATTTTCCAAACAGGCGTTCGTCCTAGTCTTTAAGCAGGAGTAATAATAAGAATGTATGCTTCAACTCGCTAAGAATGAAACATACAATCAGACCCCCATAAATACTCGTACCCTATTGAACACTCTATTAAAGAAACGTGTCTAAATTAAACGTTAGGTTCGATGTTTCCAAGTATATGTTTGTATAAATATGTTGATGTATATACAGTCAGTGTAAGAAGCATTTGTACAGCAATCGATTTAAAATAAAACTAATAAGAAAAGAAATAAGAGGTTAACATTAAAAGTAATAAACTTTAACTTACGCAAAATCTACTCTAAAAATATGTAGAATTATTGGTTAATTATTTGTTTCCCTAAAATTGATTAATAAAATAAATATGTGAAGTCCTATTTTGAATTGGTTCTTGTACGAATACTTATTACATTGACATAAATATAAATATAAATATATAAATATAAATATAAATAAATATAAATATACATATATGTATACACGTACAAGCTTATTCATATACATATTTATAACGAAAAATTCATTTGGTAATATCAAAGTTATTATTTAATTTAGTCAAACTTCTTTAACAGACAAAGAGGGTACGAATATGTACGGGATTGACTGTATCAATCAATAATGTATTTGTGTTTTAAAAAGAACTTACGCCTGGAGGTCGAGGACCCTTGTCCCAAATATACAGTGCCCAATTTGGCTGGAACGAACAAGCCGAGCTCGCATATTTTTCTGTTACGTAAACGACGCCGTGTCGTAATACCGCGAGGATCTAAAGCGACAGCGAAACTACACGAACCTGGAGCACGTGTGAAACCACGCCAAAGGGACGCCATTACGGTCACCCACGAGGAGAAGCAAGCCATTGTCTCAATAGGCTTTCCTACCTGCCACGACTAGCAATGCCTGGGATTTGATTTTCAAATGACGGCCCTGGGGTTTCCGTTGCCAACAGACGCCGTCGATCGTGAATATTCGATGGGGGTTTCTAACGACGTCTTCAAACTCTCGATCATTCTTACCTTTGCCATTCAGAAAAGAGACATAGGCGAACCCAAATCACACGAACACTCTGACGTTACAATCTAAATTTTCGGTGAACTAATCCCAAGTGTCTAATTTTGCGAAAGCAGAGAGGTGTTGTACGCAACAATTTAATACGGAAACACTTGCAAGGTTTACTCACCGTCCACGATATCCCAATGTCATTCTAAGGCACTGAACTCTGGTGTTCAGGTAGTCCGCGATGCGAGGGTCTCGCCACGGAACACTAGACGCGTGTATTCACTTCAGGGAAGCAACGTTACACTAAACAGTCCTTCGAGCACTGCGGGGAACTCGCGACCGTCTCGTCCTGGATCGCAAAACCGAAGAAAACGACCGTCTCGACGCACTCGATCCCGCGGAACCAGGAATTTCGAGCCGCCACGTCTACGCCATCCTCTTCGGAACGTTTCAGCGGTCCCCGGTCTCTCTGTATGAAAAATAAAAAGGTCACGCGTTAAAAGCGACATCGACAACGCGCCTACGCGCTGGAAATAATAATTCTACGGAAGCCATTCGCGCGGAGACCTTTCAACGATATTCAACGATATTCGCTGCCTTGGAACAAACGTTTGGAAGAGTCTCCGACGCGAACGGGGCTAAATCGAGGAGGAAAGTGATTCGTAGGCGCGATCTCGAACCTTTTCGATCCAACGAAGCAGGGGAACCAGCCGCGAGCCGGTCGCAGAGGACACTAATCGTTCGCGTTGGCACCAGAGTCACCCGGTGTGTAAAGCCAGGACGTTATCAGCGCGAGGGAAACACCACGATAGTTCCAGCCGTGGTGAGCGACAGCGTAACATCGACTGCGTAGCGTACACGATGTGTTTCCAGGTGGAAGGTGCAGTAGGCGCAACCACGCCGTGGCTGGCGAAACGAGCGGGGAAGCCCAAGTCCCATAGGATACACGGTTAGCTCTATACACTGTGTACACCTAGATAGTTATGAAGGCAGGTGCCGGCAGACAGGTGAGCGTGGCGGAACACAGGAAGTGGCAGAGACAGAGAGGCATTACAAAACCGTGGTACCGGTGGGGAGGCGCGGAAGGCAATGGGAAAGAAGGGAAGAGGCCCAGGAAGAAAGAATGCCGTGCGATTCGGGCGGTCGCGTGTCCCGCGCTCTGCAATTAATATTCCTCGATAAATTCGCCATGCCTCGCTTATACGACGACTCTGTGTCCCTATTTGGACGCGTTTGGCTTTTGGTATTCCCGTGGCTCGAGCGTGGATGAAAGGTTAGCCCGGAAACATCGCCTTCGGCTAAAGAGACCGCAGATGAATGCAAACTCAAGGGTCAAAGATATACAGTGACTCACAGAAATATTCGGACACTAGTGTTTGGTTAGCTTTATGACTTAATATCGTAATTATTAAAAAAGCAATCGTCTTCGTTACTTTTTCCAATAATAAGCCATCTATTGATGTTATTAAAGATGTATACATTAATCAAAAAATTTACATAAATTACATAATAGCAATAAACCATCGAAAGAATATCACATTTTCGGGTCGCGGTAGGGTTGTTAGGAAGAAACCCTATATTAATGAGAAAAACAGAAAAAAAAACGAATAAACTTCGTAAAGGAGTTTGTTTCTAAAGAAAATATCTAAATGAAATAAATTTCTTATTTCATAAGTCGCGCATTGTCCAAGAATTTTTATTGTATAATTGCCCCAAAGTACCGTTCTTTTGTTTCTATATTGGGTATTTAGTGGTACACAGTCGGATGCGATGACTTACTCTTAAAACATTGTTGACAGGCAATTTTACACAGCAGGGACTTCATGTCATCAGCTGTTATTTCGTAATTGAATATTTTGTCAATATAATGAATTTAAATGAAGTATTTTACATGCATAACACGACGAGCAAAATTATTATTAAATGCAAACACGAGTTTACTCGTGACCGGTCAACGATGTGTTAAAACAAGTGGCCAATCACAGAAACGACACCGTGTTACCGCCTCGAAGACTGAATAGAGAAAATCCGCGATCTCCGACCTCGCGTTCACACCGTAAACGGTCAAAGAAACAGCGGCAGTAATTCGTAGAATTGCTGCTACAGGTAGGTAAGACACTTGATTAGCGTTGAAACAAGCGACTCGAGGTTAACTAAGCCAGGCACGACGCGCAACGCCACTTGACGAATCTCCCACCGTTAGAGCCTTCAACGATCCGAGAAAAGTGTCACGGAGGCGTTTGTAGGCTCTCAGGAACGCGTGCTGGAGGGAACGACTCACGATCAAATTCAGGAATCACGTTGCTAGTCGCACCATAAAATATTACTTATCACAGAGAGTCTTCATCTTCAACCCATTAAGGGGGTATTATCGTCTAGAAATTTGTTTTTTCAGTAATTTTTAGGAATTAATTTGGCGAAAACTATCAAACCTACAGTACCAGGTTTTTTTTATGCATGATAAAACATGTTTCAACTAACAACACAAATTTTTATGAAATACTTCATTGAAATCTGTATAAGTTATGCGGCGTTATGCAGGTTGTGGCGTGAGACGCTCGTTCAATCGGGCGCACAGGCTGTGGCCGGTTCTAGTCGTCCGAGACAGAAAAAACAAATTTCTTTTTCAATCTATATGAATGTAGTTAACGTCTGAACTAGAATTAAGTAAGTACTAAAATTTGTATCGGAATCGCAGCTAAACTTGCGATTGGGCAGCTATAAAAAAATACGTATCCGTTATTTTCACCTGCTTAATGTACCCACCAAGTTTCATCAAAATCGGAGACGGACAGTTGTACATGTTCCCTTGTGAGATGTTAACGGCTCCTCCGGAGATAGTAAGCCTAGCCACAGAGTTAGACGGCTCATAAACTGTTGGATCCTGTATACGCGAATGATAGATCGTAACCGAGGCTGGTTTCTCATAATAAATTGCATCCATTGTTAAGTATATTTTGAGTGTCACGGAGATCGATAGATCTCGAATCGTTCGACGTCGGTACATCTAAAAGTTGCTTCTCAATTGAGGTCGGTTTCTAATAATAAATTGAGCCCCATTGGTAAACACGATGCTTCGCGTGTCACAAATTTCGCCAGGCTTCGGGTTAGATTTGAATAATAAATTGCGTCCAAGAGAGTGTATGTCCGCTTGCAGCAGGTCTTGCGGTCGAAGGAATCGAGCGAGGTGAAGCAGATAGGCTAGAATGGAATTCAACGACGTCGCCGTGGCGTTATCAACCCGCCACCCTATCTCCGGGCTTCGCTGCTCGCAGGAGACGCACACCAGCGTACAGTGCCGCGTTGTTATGCTTCTTGCGACTCGACGGTGTACAGGAATAGCCCGAGCGGCCCAGCCCCACCTCAGCGTCCCACGTGCGTGTGTTGCAGCACGCCATATTTCCCTGCACGCAGGAGTGCAACACCATCCGACGAAGTCGTTGACTGGAAAACGAGCAGGAGAGCTAGGCAGGGGAACCGGGAACGGGGGGGGCACCGTATGCTCGTTTATTCGCACTTTTACCCGGTTCCGTTCTTAAGTGCGGCCAGTTTGTTTATCGGCTGCTTCTTGTTTCGAGGGAAGAATTTTCAACACCTCCTGTTTGTTACACTTTTGCACGACCGGAAGCCTCGACATCGGGCCTCATCGATGGCTCACGGTGGTCCATGCTCATCCAAAATATCCGAAAAAGGTCAAATTTGATCATAGATACCTGGAAGCCTCGACATCGGGCCACATTGATGGCTCACGGTGGTCCATGCTCATCCAAAATATCCGAGAAAGGTCAAATTTGATCATAGATACCTGGAAATGTATAAGATTCCGTTAGTTTTCTATCGACTGTATCAGTTCTACTTTTGTGGAAAGCGTTTTCACGGTACTCGCAAGAGCAGAAATAAGAAAAAAGCTCGTGAACAATTTTATTATGTTTTTAATAACATTCCCCTCCCCTTTGCACGAGTTATTTTTGTTCAAATAAAGATTCGATCATCTTTATTATCATATTTATTTATTTTATTTATTTCAATATATACGGGCATAACCCATTATGAAATTATTACAGTATAGCAATTATAAATATTTAACTATCAACCTAAAAAGAAGAGAGCGTCGAGCGGTAAAATTGTGACTTTTTTCAGGAAAAACGGGAGACCGTTAAATGCATTGCAAGTGCGGTGTGCCCATCGGCGTAGTCAAAGACGCGATACGCGCGAGTGTGGAGTTCCACTTTTTATGCCGTAGAAAATCACGTTATTACGGATTTCGTTTTTCTACCAGTCTCTAACAGTCGTCAATAAATGCGTGTTCTCGAGGAACACGGTACAATACAGTACTGAATACCATTCGGATCGACTGGTCACGATGTTTCTTGCCTCCATCGGGCGAAAAGGAAATAGTGGTAAAAATTGCGACGTGTATATTCGAAACAACTGAGCTTTCTTCTTTAAAGTAAGAAACAGTTGATCAAACGACTACCTTTAGTTTGATTCCCAGAGAGCGGTACGAAGCGGAGAGTACAATAGATCTCCGTTTATCGGCCCTACCAGACCAAACTCGATATCACAATTCTTCCATTTTTATAGATACATTCGAGGCTTCTCAAAGTACAAAAATAATACTGGAAATTTCAATCAATCTTTTTATATTTTATTCTGGTAAGGTCGATAGTTTCATTCACATTTGTTTCCTATCTGTGGAAAGGCGTCAATCGTATCAACAATAAAAATACTCTTATCTGGACAGCAGATGCATCACAGCTTGGAATGCCTGAAATATTTGCTATGCGTTGATTCAAACAATACGTTCAAGTCGATGCTTCAATTCCTTAAACTGTTCGTCAAAGTAATCCAATCAAATTAACCAAGCAATCGTCTTCGTATTCCCCCTTAGGTATCGTGAGCCTCGGTGAACGAAATTAAGGAAACATGGATGGATGAAGGGAATCGTAACCTACAAAAATTCGAAGCAAAGTGGTAAGCATTAAAGGCTACGTATTTTTGTTCCGTGCATAAACTAGCTATACTCGTCGGGGAATCAGAAATTAAACGATGCACGATCGAAGGAGGATTTACTCGTGATCGTAATGTTACGTTTGAGCTGCGTGACTTCCGGTGGAACCCGCCTTTCCTGTGCCCCCATCGGCCGACCCACGCGCTCTAAGGTTTCTTTCAAACAGTTCCTTCCCGTCGAGGGCAACTCGAGTGCCTTGAGCTTTATCTTTCTCGAGCTTGGTTGAGATGCCAATATAGTGTAATCCAGAGTAGTGATCTTCTAAGTACCTAGGTAATCCAGGGTTGTATTAAATTATATTACACCAAACTATGGTTTCACCATGTGTGACTGTTGGCCTAACGTGGTTTAGATTTATAGGGCCTGAATCACTATACCTAAATGCATCGTTATTTAAGATCAACGCTCTCAACAGCCTGGTTTGTCAGTGTGGAGATGAATACAACCTAGCGATTTCTTTTTATGTATGACTCTTGAATAGGTCATTAGTTGCCAACAATGGAAGTAGAAACGCTATCTTTAATTAAAAAATAAATGTAATAAAAAAAAAAACGTATATTTTATCGGTCGACTCGCCATCTCGCGGTGAAAAGGCCGAACTAATTTTCGGAGTATGGTCAGCGCCTCTATCAGGAAAACGCCCAAGTTTGTCCTCGAATAGTTCCTATCTTCCCTGCTAGATGGCGTAATCTACAGTGTTTTTTACCGACCTGTCGGTACATTACCATTATATCGGTAAAAAAAAAACAGAGTAAATGGCGTTATCTAACAGTAGAAAACAAGAACTAATCGAGGACAAACTTGGGCATTTTCCCGATAGAGGCGCTGACTCCGAAAATTAGTTCGATGCAAAAAAGAAAAAAAACAATAAGTTTAAAAAGGAAGGCTAGTGTATCTAATAAAATAGTCAGTACAAAGTTACACTGTTATCATTGCATCCATTCTATTACATTCGATGGCGTTTATGAACGCAATTCATTACGAATCGCTGAAAATATACTACTCTGTACGATGGTTCATTAAATTCGTGGCAAAGCTGTTCTTTCTTTTATTCAACAAAGGATTTTCTCCACGGCGATCGATCGAAACTCTCTTGGCGGACGAAATAATATTCGATGTTTCGGCTTCGTCATCAGGAAGTAGAAGAGTCTTCAGCACTCGGCGTGGTTCGTTGTTACCTAAGGGATGATCGTGTATCGATACTCTGCCCCCATTCTCTATGTCAGAATCACGAGAGTAATTAAAGTGCTCTAGTAAACGTTCTAACAGTTCTGGCATCGTGGCTTTCCTTTTTTCAGGATTCCCTCTCGAAGAGAACTGAACTTCCTCGCCACCCGTCGTGGACTGTTTTCTCGATGTTGCTACGGATTGCTCGTCGTCTGAAGTTTGTGCAGCTCTGTTCACTGAAAATTGTCACGGAAACTAAACCGACGTTCAGTTGGATATCTCGTCTATTTTTAACGTCGTATTATGTTCATCTTTAAGTGTGCGCAGGAGCCAGAGCCAAACTTCGAGTTGACTTCAGCGACAGTTGCGGAGAAAGTAGGAAACTCCGGGACAAGGACAGAGAGCGCGATTAGGCTAGCATGATTTTCTTTCCAGGCTATTGAAGCAAAGAGGCAATATTTTCTAATAATTCTGGTTTTAATATATTCGTTATACTTTGGCGGATGCGACTCCTGATTTTCCAATTTCGGCCTTAAAACTTTATAAACAATAAAATGAAGATAGCAAACGTACTTTTATTGTTTATAAAGTTTTAAGGCCGAAATTGGAAAATCAAGCCTTGGAGTCGCATCCGCCAAAATGTAACGAATATATTAAAACCAGAATTATTAGAAAATATTGCTTCTTTGCTTCAATATCTTGGAAAAAAGATCATGCTAGTCTAATCGCCCTGCATTCGTCTCTCCTGCAATTATTGTATCGGCCTCTCTGTCTTTGTCCCGGAGTTATCCTACTTTTTCCGCAACTGTCGCTGAAGTCAACTCGGAGTTTGGCTCTGGCTCTTGCGCACCCTTAACCGTTTTTACCCAAGATGATGTTGCGTTCACTTATGGTCGACAGTAAATTTTTTAGTTTGTCCTTCTTCGTGCGCCACTGGTTAGAAACGAAATTTACAGAACTTTTTCTCAACTTCCGATACTTGTCGGTAAATGATGGACTTCTCAGTTTTTTTAAATACCTCACGCACCATGAAACACCTACGTTTCTTAAGGTTTCCGTATCGTTATCAATAAACTGCCGTTGCGAGACATTACTCTCGTTTATATCGATTGAAATTGGTTCTTTATTGTCTGCATTCTTCAAACGGTCAATGCTTTCCTGTTCTTGATTTTTCACACGAGGCACCAAGTTGCGAAGCTTCGCGTGCAAATTCTCGATTTCCTCGAGTTTCTCTAGAATATCTTTCACGTACTTCTCTGACATGCTACGTCTCACGAAGCACGTTACATGCTTATTCGAGTCAAAAAATTTGTATGTTACTTTAGTACGATAACCATTAAACGATATAGGAACAGATGAGTCACGCACGAAATTGAAGTTAGCATACGAAATAACCTACGTTTCAATGGCAAAAACAATAGGAATATTCAGCGCGACACAGGGAAAATTATTCGTTGTGTTCCACGAAATTTAATATTCCGTTACTGTTCACATTTATTTTGGCTGTATACAATGCTGTCGAATAATTGCATCGAAGGAAATGTCAACACATGCGAAGCAAACGAGACCAAATCGTTGTTATTGTCGGGTCCATGATGAAGGAGTGAGCCTGAATGACATCGCGAAAATTCTAACTACTTTGAATTATAAAACTCAACGATTGCGAAACGAGGTTAACGCGTTTAAAAATGTCGATGCTAACGACGAGAAAAAATTGTCTAAAGAATTAGAGGGCACACGTGAACGAAAGTCTGTGCGATGTTGTGCAAGACAACCTGACATCTTTAGCAGCAATGCAAAACTTGATAATCTCGCGATACCTGACGAGTCAGACAATCTTACCGATAATTATGGAATCAGACAGGCAAATGCTGATAATAACCTGGGAAAAATCAGGAAAAAGAGAATTTGCAGAGGAGTCCAGTGCGATTCAGTAATCGAACGGAAACGAAAACGAAATTTGTTTACTTGTTTCAAGTCACGGATTAAGGAATATAAATTATTACAACAAGATGAAAAAGATAGAAACTCGCAGAATGATAATATTCACGCGGCCTTTGATGATCAGGCAGAGAAAAATGAATTACCACATAAGAGAAAAAAAAGGGATACAATGTTGAATAATATGCAACAAGAAAATTATGGAAAAGATCAAAGTTTACGAAGCGACGAAGACGACGAAAAAGATACGTTAGATAGAACAATGAGTTGGACATCGGCTAAAATTAAACCAAAGAGGGAGAAAGAAACGTTGAACCAGTTTAAGAAATCGCAGAAAAATAATATTTTCGAAACTACACTGAACGAAGATCGAGCAATCGTAAAAACGAATAAAGAAAACGAACAAGCTATCGAATGTTTGGCAACAGGTCGCATGGGAGGCGGTGCAGAGTTTCATGGGAGTCGTTTTATTTCGGACTTCAACAATAAAATGCAGAAGATTAGTTCATATAAGAATGTAAAGTTCGACGCAATGAATGTAAAGAAAAGATTGGATGCTTGCATATCTGAATTGAATGGGATAATCGACGACGTTTCCTTGATCTTTAAAAATTAAAAAGCAAAAAGCATATACCATTAGTTAAAAACATAACTGAAATGTTGGAAATAGTTTCTATTATTACAACAAAATATTGAAATTTCGTCTACAAAAATCTGTTTATTAGACTATTATTATCAGTTAGTAAGACATTTCATTGCATGGAATATGCAAATTAATTGTGGTTAGACTTGGCGTGGGTAATTAACAAAAATTACGCTGGTGATATCTAGCGGTGAGTTACGAAAGGTAAATCGTTCCATCAGGTTTCGCTAGATGTCAGGGCATTAAATTTCAGTGGCTCTCAAATGCTAGATTCAACTAAATTTTACTACATCGAATGCAAGTATAATCGGTACATGCAGCAACGACTATGATCGTTAATAAAAGTATATATCACGCGTTGCAGTTGAATCAAATAAAAATAATTAAGGTAGTGTCAAGATGCATGAGCGGTTAATGTTTACCGAGACCTACGGGAGTGAGAAAGAGAGATATTTTGTAAAATCAAAAGGTAACAGCTGTTTGACATACGAAACGTCACTGGCGCACATAACCTATTATTTACTTTCGTTTTATAGACGAGCAAACGATAACTGAATTACTATCCGATACGATCAGGACGAAATCTTTTTATGCTAGTTTCTTATCAATTGCGAAAGAGGTATTTTTACCTCAAGGATATCCCGATAGTGTTCATTCCGATTATACTCTATATCAAATATGGGACACGGTTCAGGTTAGTCGATATAGGCTCTGATTGAAGCTAACTGCAACATTATCGGTGCAATTATTTACGAGCTAAGCTATTGTTGGGTTATTTTCTTTACTGATTTAGGCATTTGCGAGTACGATAATGGGTACTTTTACAACGCATTCCATTATGCAAGGGGTAGGCGTCGGAGAGGCTGCTGCCACTCCATTGGCAGCAGCGATAACATGGATATTGAAAGATGGGACTGGTATGGTCGGTCGCATTGTATTCGCATGGTGGAACGGGTAAATGAAATTATACATCAGAGCTCGATAGTTCTACATAATTTATGTGAAAACAAAGTTTGTTTTTGCTTCATTAGGACAGATTTAGATGGACAGTGTAAAAAATGGAGACTTTTTGCCGACATTCTTAACGATTTAGCAATGGGAATAGAATTACTCTTACCTTATTTCTCCTCATATTCTCTTGTAATATTGTGCATTTCAACAGCAATGAAATCAATTGTCGGTGTTGCCGGTGGAGCGACCAGGGCAGCGCTTACGCAGCACCAGGTCCGTTGAGGCTGAAAATAAAATTACCGGTTACTCGTCGGTTATTTTTCTATAACACAAGATACTTATTTTCATTATAGGCATTACAGAATAATTTGGCAGATGTTTCAGCCAAAGATGGAAGTCAAGAGACATGCGTAAATTTAATAGCATCTTTTGTTGGGATTTTAATACTCTCTATTCTGCATAATGCTCGGTAAATATTCATTTACATGTAATTATCATTGATACAATGGTAGCATGTAATCTTATATAAAATGGGATGAAACATTATTATTGATGTACCTATAGTATATATAATCTGCATGTAGATACCTAATGGAACTCTATCTCTTTCTGGTGGTAGTACATCTATATGCAAATTACTCGGCTGTGAAAGCATTACGTTTAAATTCATTAAATGAAGATCGTTTCGCTTTAATAGTAAAAGGTTACTTCACGAACGAAGTCATTCCCGAACCTGAGGAAGTTAATAAAAACGAATCAGTATTGTTGCTCACGAAACCTAGTAAGGTTATTTCATATCGACTTTGTATAAATACAAATTGTCTTTTCTAATGGTTTTTCCTTTCAGCAATGAGTGTATGCGGGTTTAACGTAAAGATGGGAGTTTCTCTCGCGACTCTAATACAAAAAGACATAATTCCAACAAGTGACACAGAACTATCATTAAAATTATTTCTAGATAGGAAATACTTGATTTCTATAGATGTACAAGATAGAACTATTTTTGTATGCCTTAAAAAAGATGCTCAACCACACGACGTCTTGGAAGCGTATTTTCATGCTTGCCTTTGCGGATTGTTTATTTGTATGTCTCTAAAAGTGCCACTTGTAAGTACAACATTTTGTAAAAATCATGGATTGAAATCAATTTGTATGCGTTCATTTAAGATATATTTTTATAGGATCTTTTTTTGAAACCTGAAGTAAGCGATCCGTCTTATCCCTTAATGCGGCTTTACGTACTTAGTAAGAAGTGTTCTACTTCGAGTAATAGCGTGCATTCGTCAAAAGCCATAGAAAGCATTTATGCTACGAATTTATTAATTTCTAGTGAATACAAAGCATTTATTAGTGGCCTTGAAAGTAAAGGTAGGTAATTCTACTTTTACGAGATAATAATTTCGTATCTTTTTTATTTATACAGATATTTCTTCTAGGGTGGATTACGGAAACCAATCTATTACCAGTAGCAGCTTGGAGATTTTCATAAAAAATCAAAATTGTAAAGAACATTAATTGTAAAGCATGAACATTAAACAGTAAAGATATTGTTGCTCTTTTCTGAACATTATCTACCTTGATAAAATTTTATAATTGTTGATTATTTAAGTGATTTCAGTTGTGTATCTTGTGACTATTTGTTGGCAATAAGATAAAATTATCTATAAATATTTTCTTACAAATTTTTATCACAGGTGATTATAGCATAGTAAAACTGATATGGAAACCAGTTTATTTCCAATAATTTATAAAAATATAACACGCCTTTAACCTGTATAAAATTTGTCAGAGTAGTTGAACTAAGACTCTTGTTCTTGTTTAGGGCCAGTCTGTGATAAGTGTTTTACTATATCCACCCAGTCCCACCCTCGTGGTCTTTCACCCTTTCCATCTGCTTTATTCCACTGTCTACGCTTCTGGGCTTTACTTAGATGTTCCTTCTTCGGTTTCTTTGTTGTTTCTTCAGACTATATATAAAAAATTGATCACTTACACATGCTCAGACTAAATTTAACATTTAATGCAATTACCTGTTGCTTTTCTTCTGTTAATTTAAGCTGGCTAGTATGAGAATTTACTTCGGTAATAGAGTCTGGTTGTGTAGATATTAGTTCTACGTAATGTTCTTGGACACATTGAAACAATGTATATGTCATGGCGCTTCCTAACCATTGATCTGCCTCTGCCTCCACAAGTTTCACCACTTTGTCTTTTACTTCTTGCACACTGTATGCCAATCATTCACCTTTAATGAAAGTAACATAATGCAAGAATAATCGAAGGACAGAATAACTGGACTTACATATCCTTGTTGTAAAATGTGTTCATATTAATAACGGGCCTCTCCGAAGGATACGTCGGACCCCATGATATTTCCAATAGAAATGATTTCATATTGTTATCTTCTCCAAACTGTACATAAAATTACTGTTACGCGTACATATATACTTTAAACGTCAGAAAATTCAGCAAGATTTAATCACGATCAACAATGAACAATATCGAATTATATTCTACCGAAGGACTGACCTTGTATTGAAAGGTAGTAGGTGTCAGCTGTTTAAAAGCTGGATCTCCATCGTATATCGAAAGAAGTACTTCTCTTTCCTCTTCCTGAAGTTCGGCATCGCTCATTTCCTTTCTTTAACGGACAATTTTGATTACCTAATTTTTTGTCCACGCGCACCGTTCATGCGTTACTTCGAGGTTAAGAAAACAGGTAACCGCAGTTGTGGAACCACAGGGTGTAGGTGCTGCCTCCATTTTGTCACGAGTACCATACTTCGAAATTTATAACTATTCGGGTAACAAAAAATTAGAGATTAAAACATTCAAAGACAAATACATTGATAAATTATTATAGATTTTCTAACTAATAAATAAATTCTTGAATGTTCCCTAAAAAATACATATTTGAAATGATTGGTCGACCCCTTCCCGCCACTTTGTGTCACCACCTATCAGCTAGAGCGAGAACCTGTTAAGTGTTTCGAAACTCGTAAGGTACATAAATAATTAACGTCTAATTGTTTCTATTATTACAGAAAATTTCTAACAGTAGAAAAGAGAACCATGACAACAGCGTAATGTTGTACTGACTATTATATGAGATCCGCCGAATTAATTTTCACTAATCTCGCTGTACACTGGTATGTCCGGTTCCTATTATCGTTATTAGTTTGTTTCTAGATAACAGATAGCACTGCTGTACATCTTCAATTTTTACCATGGTAACTTGCATCTCCATTGTCTATCTGTCTGTGATCTTCTGTGATTGAATGTTGTGTGTGCAAGTTTTCATATTTCGTTCAATTTGGAAGGATTAATGTAATGACGTTTATTCGTAAACATTGGAATCATTGCATTATTTTATAAAATGTGCACAAAATTGTTTGTTTGTATATTGATACTTAACACATATCAATATATAACATATGTCTAAATGTCAAGGAAAAATCGAAAATTAATAAATCCTTAACCACAATAAAAATCCATGTAATTAAGTTCTGTTGTAGTGCCAAAATTAAAAAAAGAAAACTAGCGACATACTGAATGTGCTATTTTTAAAGAAAACCATACAATAAGTAAATACATTGACAGTATCAATGGTATTAATAACTGAATGAACAACTAAAGTAAACTATAAATCATAATGGATGTGTTGACAAAATTGCGAAATACTGTTAGCAATACAATTTCCAACACTGTCCAAAACACAGCGTATGGTTTATCTCAGTTATCAAATGTCCTTCCGGGTAATCCAGTTACGAGAGAATTTGAAATAAATGCACATATAGCGAGTGCAGGGCCGGCATTACTCTGGAAAATTTACAGTGGTTACAAAAAGTCTACAAAACAAGAAGCAGCAATATTTGTATTTGAGAAACGCGTTCTTGACAAGTATTCGAAAAATGATAGAGAGGTCATCCTGGAAACTCTCAAAAGAGGTGTCGCGCAAATAACAAAATTGCGACACCCTCAAATTTTAACTGTACAGCATTCTTTGGAGGAATCAAGAGACAGTTTAGCATTTGCAACTGAACCTGTATTAGCTAGTCTAGCTAACATTTTAGGGAATCATGATAATTTACCACAACCAATACCAGTGGTACTAAAGGACTATAAACTACATGAGATTGAAATTAAGTATGGACTTTTACAGTTAGGAGAAGGCTTAGCATTTTTACATGGAGATGTTAAATTGGTCCATAGAAACTTGTGTCCCGAATCCGTTGTTATTAATAGTCACGGAGCATGGAAAATTTTTGGATTTGATTTTTGTGCTTTAAATCAAAGTATGGAAGGTACGCAACCCTTGTGGTCATATGTGGAATATGATATGTCATCTTCGTTTGTGGTACATCCAAATTTGAATTACCAAGCTCCAGAATGCATCCTCGCAAGTAGCGTTAGCAGAGCCAGTGATATTTTTTCTTTGGGAATACTAGCATACATTCTACATTCTCCAATGAATGTTCCTCTTCACGAATGTAACAACGATTTCATGAAGTGTAAAAAGTTTTTAGAAAACTTCACGGGTTCGATTATAGTTTCTAAACTTCTTCCCATTCCAGAAACTCTTAGAAATACAGTTAAATTGATGTTAAATCATAATCCTGAATTAAGACCTGATGCACATCAATTTGTGAAGATCGAATATTTCACAGATATAGGAGTGAAAACTTTGAATTATTTAGACAAGATTTTCCAGTGGGATAATCTACAGAAGTCACAATTTTATAAAGGACTACCACAGCTTCTGAAGCAATTACCACACAGAGTTACGCTTCATAGAGTCCTTCCATCTTTATATAAGGAATTGGTTAACCCTCCGATGATTCCTTTTGTCTTACCAAGCATATTATATGTAATGGAAACAAGTTCTGTAGAAGAATTTAGAGAATACATATTACCAAATATTAAGCCAGTTTTAACTTTAGATGATCCACCGCAAATTAATCTCGTATTAATGCAACATGTTGATCTACTACTAAAATTATGTACTACAGAAGTAATAAAAACAGATGTAGTTCCAATGTTGCTACGTGCCTTAGAATCTGAATGGGAACAACTGCAAGAGTTGTGTTTATCGGCTTTACCTAATATTATAACAATGATTGAAGGGCCAGTGATCAAAAATGCAATTTTGCCTAGAATGAAAAAGATTTGTTTACATGGGAAAGGAAGTAATGGTAAAAGTCTTGGAGTCAGAGTCAATTGTTTATTGTGTCTTGCAAAATTGTTACCTAATTTTGACCGATGGATGGTTCTTGATCAAGTATTACCTTTTCTACAAGAAATTCCACACTCTGGCGAACCTGCAATTCTTATAGCTATTATAGGTATTATACTACAGTAAAATATACAATAAAGAATTAGAAATAAATTATTAAATTTACAGTATTAATGAGAGTTAATTTTCTTTTAGGTATTTATCGAATATTACTAAGTCACAGTAAATTAGGAGCAAGTAAAGAAATATTGGCAACAAAGATTTTACCATTTTTATTGCCATTGTGCGTTGAACAAAATTTCAGTCTATCACAGTATGAAATTCTTTCAAATCTTGTCATTGAAATGATAAATTGTGTAACAACAGAGCACAAAAAAGCTTTGAAGCAATTAGACGCAATGCGTCGTGAGACTCAACAGCTTGATCAAGAACTCTCGCAAACATCCAGTATTTATAAACAAATGAATTTAAGTACCGATACTAATGTAATTCCTACAATTCCTCCTCCGAATACAAATACAAATTTGAAGACTGTACAGATTGAAAATGGATTAACAATGGAAGATAAATTTCGGTTAGTAAGAATGCTTATTTATAGAAGAGTTTAAGTACTATAAAGTAAAATTTAAATGTATAATTTTTTTATTTCAATTCGTTAAGGTTCTCTTAATTTTGTAATTTACAGATTAATTCAACAGCAAGAAGTCCATCAAAGATTGCAATCTCAACAACCATTAATGCCAACATCTATACAACAACGTACAAAACCTCCAGTAAAAGATTTAACTGATACTTTATTACAATCAAATTTAGATCAATTAAATCTTTCAATCTCAAGTTCAAAACCTAATTATTCTTGGATGTCTTCAAACTCGAATCCACAGCAATATTCCAATACACAAGGAATGAATGTAAATTCAACTAAGAACACAAATACTTGGATTTCTAATCAATCAACGTCGAATCCAACTACATCTCAAAATAATATCAATTACCCTATAAATCAGGGAAATTTTGTAGCTAATCAATTAGATTTTAATTCATATTTGAATTCTAATACAAGTCAAAAAGTTGAAAACTCACCTTCGCAAGATATAGTGGATTTACTTAGTTAATGATTTTAACAATGCAAGTTCATTTGATATCTTTATTGTCTATTGATAATCAATTTTTATTACAGTAGAATGAAATTGTCTGTTTGGTGATTTCTGAATATATATTTGTTACAGGCTTATCGAAATCTAAGTTAATATGAAAAATCATAAGCCTACCAACAATATATTATTAATCCATATCGTTATCTTATTTCTAAAATTATGCAAGCGAAAATTTTATAAATTGCCGCGTTATATTGAGTGTATATCGTAACACGTACATTCACTTCAGCAATGAATAATAGGATTATTAGAATATTATGCTATACAATGTATATTGAATAAGTTCCAAATTTCCAGTATAATTTTGTAAATATATTGTAAATATACAAAGGAAAGTACTTAAAAAACATGAATATTTGTACATTATATAAGTTAAATATTTGATTTCAAGCAAAATTTGACTTCTTTTTATTTTATGATAATGAAACGATTTTAGAAACAAGGTAATAATGCTCAATGAGTGCAAACATTTACCAATGCATGTATGTACATATCTGCCAATATGTTTAAAATATGACCACGGATTTGTAATAATGTATCTTAAGAAATATTTAAAATAAGATAGAAATTGTTATAATTTAGAATAAAATATTGCATTTATTGTAAACTCTGGAATGTAATTTATTTGTGTGAGTTAATTGGGAAAATTGTCAAATAAACTAAGAGATACGTGAATGAGAAAGGTACATATGTTTGTCTGTATTGGTAATGTTTTTCTGTAAATGCATATAGAACTCACAAGATTATATGTGTCTATTGTTATACTTTAATATAATATTTTGTATTCATTTAATACACATATTTTAAAAAAACTAGATGTTTACAAAGTATGAATTATACTAGTCTAACACTATAAATATAAGCAATATGTTACTGGATAGCATACTGATTATTGCTTTTCAATTGTTAAATAGAATTTTCCTCATAATAAATATTTAAAAAAAGGACATTATTCCATGTTATTCATTTAATTTAATTTTTACAACGCAGCTATACTCTCTATTTAGAGTGATATACACTGGTCTTAAAAAAAAACGGGACACTTTCTTCAAAACGCCATAAATGTGGGAGTTTTCAACCGATTTTCGAGAAACTTCGTCAGGAGTAATTTTGAAGTGTCCTCTGGGTGTGTGCAAAGTAGGATTGGCGAGGGTTGATGCGAAGAGGTTAGTTCACCCCCGTAAAGGGGGTGGTGCAGAAAAACGGGATTTCTGAAGGTTCCAGGGATGACGGAAGGCGACTCTCCTTCATGTCCTCTACAGAATGCACCCCCTGGAATACCTCTCGGACAAACTCACCCCTCACAACCCCCCACTCCCTCTAAAATCCACAATTTTTAGACGAATGGTATTTTGCAAATATCTCGGAAACTAAGGTCGAGCGACGGTTACATGTATAGGAAAAAGTTGTTTAAAATGTTGATTCCTACAACATATTTAAAAATCATCGAAATCGGCGAGGTGTACCTGTTCTCTATAATTATCGTTTGTGTTTCGATCTCGTTTGTAATTTAACCTCGTGTTAAAATATATTTGAATTTATATAATTCGAATGGAAGAACGGGTGAATAAAAAATGCTGTCTCTTTTTATATCAATTATTTATTTTCCATACAAATTATAAACATGTTTTTCAAATACTGTACATATACTGAATTCTATTATATTTTTAAACCTCTAATTTAATGATATATCATTTCGTTCTTTATTTACTTGTTAAATCAACTACTTTGATCCTCGTTTCATTTTATTTATGGTAATATACAGGTAGATCCCATTCTTCCTGATCAATATTTCATTTAATCATTTTAATAATCAAGCTCAATTCTTTGATATGGCAGTTCCAGGATATGAAGAAATATAAATTTCAAACAGGCGAGTTATTAATTTTGTTCACATAATTCAACAACTTCTGTACATAATACACTGTTAAAATTGCAGTCAATGCTTTTATAAAGATAATTGTTTTTGTGAAAGTCTTCCAAGTTCCAATTGTCATTATAAAACTATATTGCAGATATATCGCAACATCGAGACAAATAAAATTTTTTTTTATTTTATAATTATTTTCCTGGTAGATAAATCTCTGCAAATACAAACAAAATATTTCGTTTTATTTTCATAGTTAGAACCAAATTTACGATTTACAAGTAAAATAATTTTTGTTCTCGCAATACTTCATACAGTACACAAACGTAGTCACTGGAACTTTTCGTTTGATGATGTTTATGTAAATATGTACAAAGATATTTAACAAATTTCGGTTCATCATTGATCGTATCATAGTATTTGTGTACAGTGCGAATTCTTCTTTTTTCTCCTAATCTACTTCTGCATTTGTATCTTTATTGGATTTCAATTTTCTTCTGATATCATCAATATAGAGTGAGAGAGTGCTATTTTCTATCTTCACAGAAGACATAGATAAATATATATTTTCATAATCTTTCCTTATAAATGTAATTCGCTTACTTTAAAATCATTATTCGTTAATGTTAATAATATTAGTGTCGGTGCTCCTTTTTTCAATTTCATACTCCTTCAAAAATTTTTTTTAAATAAAACTTTGCGTAACTGAAATAAGATTTGAGTATGTTTCAAAGATATTGCGTAATATGTTGTTTTCTCAATAATAACGCCTTATTACAAGTCGATTTAAAACCTCGAGATGGACGTTCATTACCGAATAATTAAATAAAGTAACGTCTATTACAACAATCTCCGATGTACATTATTGAAAAATTTTTCCCTCCTTTCCCAATGGTTGAAGAAGATCACTATTTAAAAAAAATATAATAACTTAATTTATAAACAACGTCACATGAGAACATCTCGACGGTTTCAATTCCACTTTAATATACACAGAATTTTTCAAAATTACAATGTATAGATAATAATATGTAAAAACAACGCTTATGATCAATTATTACAAAAAAAAAAGAAAGGTAACAATAAGTAAAAATTGTGAAAGCTGCCAGTTATCGAACGAAAGCCATGTACATTATCATTTAAATATAAGTTCCTTCGTTATTCAGTCAGTCACTTAGCAAATTCAATTCTCACCCAAAATAAAAAGCGACATTATTTCTGACTAAAAGAGAGATCAAAATACATTGCCACTTGTTGCATAAAAGTTAATTAAAGTAAGAATACAATAAGTATTATTAATATTTTCTTAAAACATACATGAATCGTTTCTGTATATCTTAATATTCACTGCCTTATAGACAAGTCCTGTTTTGTAACATACAATTGATCAGATTAAAGAATACGTTAAACGTTTTCTATGGATGTACATGCATAGTTTCTGCGAGAGATGTGACTAATTAAAATTAATCGCAGAATAATGACCCTCTACTCTCAAATAATCGTCGATCAAAATGATATTAAGTACGAAACAAATATCAAGCAAGATTCCCATAAAAGTATGCTCAAATTTAACGAGCTGCAATGAAATCATGCTGTTAAATTGTCGTTTTTCTTAAAAATGGAGAATTAAGTTCAAGTAACCGGTGCGTATACTCGAACTTCAACATCATCCAGTCGGAAAATTGT
The DNA here is from genome assembly GCF_026283585.1 of Hylaeus volcanicus. Lineage (NCBI taxonomy): Eukaryota > Metazoa > Arthropoda > Insecta > Hymenoptera > Colletidae > Hylaeus > Hylaeus volcanicus. Next base: position 10,339,335 of record NC_071983.1, on the reverse strand, counting down.
AAGATTGGATTGCAAAGAAAAATCTCTGTCATTTGTTTCGACTTTCTGATGGATATTGTCCGTATCAAATGTGTGCAATCGGTGTAATCAAACGTATCGCTTCACGATTGTAGTAGAAAGATAAAAACAAACGAAATACGCTTAGTAAGAAAGTCATTCACATAAGAACTATAGAAAAAAGATCTTACAGTACGAGAAAGAAAGTGATTAAAATAAATACAAACACATCCCTCTAATCTAAGTGTCGCTGCCTAAGAGTGAGTGGGTTTGCGCAACTGTGAGTACATTTAAAAGGTTGCCCTTTAAAAATACGTAAAAAAAAACAACGACTAATGTCTCATTTTGTTTTTTTTCTTTCATCTGATCATTGAGAATTAAAAAGCTATGCAGCGAAAACTCTTGCGTTTGTCGTAATATAGCTAAAAAAGAGAAAACAGTTCTACAACAAAAAGTTTAAGGAAAGGTGTGTAACGTTTTACCATGTTATTCTTGACTTTGCTTGCTTTTGATAATCAAAAAATTCTAATAATGATAATGTAACCAAGGAGACTTAAGAAATCATAATGGCATACCTCTCTATTAAACTTCCATTTCGTTTAAAACTTAGAAATCACTTAGATAACTTTATACACGATCATTTATAACAATGTAAATTGTAATCATTGCATTAATATTTAACATATATATTCTTATATGTAATATATGTATATTTGTGTGTGGATGTCTTGTCTGATCTATTTCCTAGTTTAATAATAAAACTATAATACTAAGTTATGTTGGTACCACGCCTTTCCGAGATCAGAGTCTGTTTCTTTTTTTATGTTTTTTACTTTTTTTTTTATTTATTTTCTTGGTACATATACTATTATCGACGCATCATTCTCATACCAAATTTATTGTCAATTTTCAACTTAACTTTTATTATATCTCTGTATTAAAATCACGACGATCTCAATTCGTTTGTAAGCGATTCACGAAATATTCATAAAATATATACGAGTATATTTGCTTCAATATAAAATTTACAATTCCGAAATCTGGAACGTACTTCCTGCAGTACGTACAGGAAATTCTTTCCATGATATATTAAAACACGAGTACCAATCGTTTAATACAACTTTTATCAGTTTTGAATCAAACTCAAGCTCGGGCTGGGCAGTACTTCTAACGTGTACGTGAATGTTTATGTGCGAGTACGTGTACGTGTACGTGTGTGTGTTTATGTAAGTTTCAAATTTTCATTAAGGAGTTTCACAGAAAATGTTCTCGAATATCGTATAAAATATGTAATCTGGTTAAAACGCAGATCAATTAAAATAAACGCATTCTGGATTTAGACAGTACTGCTTAATCCTTCGTCGACGCACTGGGTGTGTCTTACATCTAGTTTTCCAAGTATTCTGGTGCTGTATAAATTCTGAACAAGTTCAGATGTACTCGTAGACTTTTAAAGCAGGTATTTTAACCGTTATAAAGGCCTAAATTTTGTTTATTTTCTTTCTATAAATCGTAGTTGGAGTCCAAGTTCCAAGTATACGTGACTTTGACTGTGACTCAAAATCCTCAGTGCGCTAAGGGGAGATTAAGTGCGTGTACGAGAATCTAAGTTTAACATAAAGACATACAATCTGTGACGCTACAGTATCTGACAGTTTTCTTTTTTATTTTGACAGTGGAACATTTTCGACGGAAACTCTGTTAAATGTAGTTGTGAAACGTGTATATATGTATACATATATATATATAATCCGAACGTGTTTACAATCATGTATTCACGCTTAACCCTTTGAAGCGTACATTTACGAGCAAACCGCATGCTAAGTTACTAGCACTTGATAAAAGAAATTGAAATTATAAAAGATAGCTTTCGTGATACGCGTGTTGACTAAAACCACTAATTCTGCGATCACAATATGCAATATAAATATTATATTCAGCGTTTGTAAATGTTATATTTACACGATAGAGATTATATCGTACAATATTAATGGTATCGTGGATAAAATGAACCTTGAGCGAAATAAGAATGAGAAAAACTTAAAATAACGTGTGGTCGTAGACGATAATCACAGCACTTCAAAGGGTTAATATATCTTGTGTGTAATCGTGTATATGCGCGTATGGATGATTTTTTTATGTGATGGTAGGCACTGATGGGGGTGGATGGCTGCATGGCGAGCAGGTTCAAGCAGGCTAGTCCTTGATCAATCTGTATATATGATGTTGTGCACCGTGTTCGGACGTCGACACCTCGAACACGTATGCCGTGCACAGTAACGTTTCCTGCGTATCCCTGTTCGTAACAACCTGAAAGCAAAATACAAGGCCACCGTTATTTTACACGTATCTAATGATCGTACATATTATGCATTACTATGTATACATTAATAAATAATTTATACATGTTTAAATAAATATCAATTAATTTTATTAACATATTTGAATTATACTTGTTTACGTGTTACATATTTGCAGATTTTATTTTCGCTATAGTTAAATAGTAAAGGAAGATTAGATCAATAGTGCACGGTAAAATTTTTGGGGCTGTTAGAGGGGAAAAAGGAGTAGCTCGTGAATTTTGTTATATGAAAGGTGGTATTAATCTACTGTTATTTACATGTCTTACAAAACTGAATAATTTGTAATTATGCATCATTTTAAATAATAGTTCAGAGTTAAGGCGGCAAGTGTGCTCTGAAGCGTACCTTTGGAAGTGCGAAAGTAAGATGAAGAAAACGAAATTCTTGACTTCGTATTTTCCTTACAGTTAATTGTCAAGAGCAATTGCTATTACTTTCTCTTTTAAAGAATAAACATAGCTAATGATACTTATCTTCTATTTAGAGAAATGATTTTAATTTCTCGTTACAACTCTGCAGCTGTGCATAATAGAATATATGTATACATGCTCGCACAATTGAGTGGCTGATGATGGTCTGAATGCAGAAAATATGTATCGTACCTGGAGAATGGTGAAATTCTCAAGAACGCTGTTCATCATGTACTTTTCCGGCAGGTGCTTCAATTTGTGTATGAAGTTGATCATGTACTCGCACATCGGTGAACGGCTAATGCGATAAACGAACCTGCCATTTTCGAACCTAGCGTATTCCGTTTCTACTTTCTCCACCACCTGTTTTCCGAAAGAGCAGACTTTGGTCGAACACGTTATCGTCATGTTCTCGTTGCCTTCGTACCTGTTCAAAAGACACTCGCATTAGCGACAATGAAACTTGTTTAGTTCTTCAGTAAGGAGCACTGAACCATATATGGCTGACATGGGGATCAACGTGTTGTGTAGAATTATATGTATGTATACTATGTTTTAGGTTGGCCCAAAAGTTTCTTTCGCTTTATTAATAAGTAATACATGCACAATATTTTTATGTTTTATGTTACATTACTGAATTGCGCACGATTCATTTTGCTCCATTACTGTTACAACATGAACATCTATGAAATTAGATTGTCTATTTATATAAACACGACCACAGAAAATAATTGAGTGCAACTCGCGAAAGAAACTTTCGGGACAACCTAATATATGGGTAGTTTTATAGTTTACCATTACGTAGTTCACCCATATGGATAGTTTTACTATTGCTAGTAAATACTTGATGGATATGTCTACAGGCCACAATAAAACGGAAATCAACAATAATTGCTGACAATAGAAATGATCAATTATCGAATTATTGAACGATGCAGAAAAGGTATATGTTTTTCTTTTTTTGGAAGTCGAATCAACGATTAACCAAACAGAAAGTACCTCTTGAAGTAGAGAATATATTTCATAATAATCACTCTAACATGTTCTGAGTGTATTTTCATACACAATTTTAGGGCCAATATTATTTTTCACACGTTGACTGCTAGATCAATACACTTGAAAATGTCTATTGTTACTGAATTTTGTTTACAGACTATTGGAAATTACATAATCAAACATTTATCGCGTTATTTGTTTTTGTAATTTCATAAAAATTCATGAATTTCATTTACATTATTTTCTTTGGCATTTAACTTTCAGAATTAATTTTTTTAGTTCTTCAGTGAAGAGTACTATCAGTCATATATGGGTGATGTGGCGATCAACGTGTTAAAAAATAATAATGCTGGATAATTATGCGTCAACCCACCTAAGATAATAACTTAGGAAAATATGAAAATTTCATAACTTACTGGCTTGTCACCCCGTAGAAGGCTCCAGCTTCGTCCTGAATGTTCGTATTGAGATCAGCCCAGAATTTAACAAGGAAAAAGGCTGCCTGGGGTCCCTTGTCGTAGAGCTCCTTTAGGCCACCCTTTTTCTCCGGGAATTTGTCATATATCTGCCTAACATCAACAGCCTCCAGCAGCGGATCCGCGTAAGTCGCGGATCCTCCTATATGGACGAACAGGTGTTTGTGGTACTGGAAACGCAAAAGAAACGTTTGGACGTTCATTAAAGTCAGATTACGACTTTCAGTCGGTATATTCGGATTTCTCGGATATTACGAGCACCGATAAGACTTATGACGGTCATCAGAAGTACGAACGGTAATTTAGTTTTTCCCTGAGCACTGGCAAACGCGTCGAACCCTCTACCGAGAAATTCAAACGACCACCTAACGATCTAGCTTTTTGCGTCTACTTGATTCTTTTGCAGTATATCAGAAGGAGAACGTTTTCTTTGACGCATAAACCTATTTATCGTGCTTTAAGTGAACTTTGCCTAAGCATTTTAAACCTTTGCACTTGGATGTTTCCTCTGAGGGAGCATTGGAAGCCCAGAGAACTTTGGCAGAGACTACACAAGATAAATTCACTCGAGCGCAACATTTTCAGAGGTGTATGCTTCCTTGATGGTTTCCATCCAAGTAGGAAAAAACAACAATGTGGTATGCATACCGAGGTATGCAGGGTGGACCAGTTTAATGAATCCAGCTGGATATCTCCGAAGGATAGAACGAATGGTAATTCATCATACCCGTTACAATAAATTACATGCTTTTAATGCTACATTATTCAATATGACATAATTCCAGTTAGCACATTCAGCAACAAAATAGCTTCAAGTGCAGAGGATTAACTTGAATGTAAAGTTCAATAAAAATAACAGAGGCAAATTAAATTTCATTAACTCTATCAAACTATTAACCATTTCATTTCTTTTAGGGTAAAAGTACTGCAGTCATTTAAATTTCAGTGGATAGAAGTAGACGTTCAATTATAAACAAAAGGACATGTTTGCTACAAACAGTTGTATATAAAATATTGGCTAATACCTTCATTGAGAATATTGGAGTACTTACAATATCTTGGTCTCTCTGCTGATCCATGTAGGCCGAGAACTCTACAAGTCTGAGCTTGTGGGTTGCGATGGCACGTCCTTCCCAGGGCGGGGGTGGTTGAGCCTGGACCATGTCACCGCTCGAGACTGCCGTCGCCGGTTTCCCGGTGTACGCCGGTTGCGAGAACGGCTTGACATCTTGCGACGTTCCTGGCTGGAGACCCGGTGGCCAAAATTGCTGAAAAGACGACATCCTGGTTTCCTTTTGCTACCTTTAAACGTTAACTGCGTCGCAGTTTAAAATGTTCAGATTTATTTCTAGAATAAAACGTCCAACAGTTCCCTGGAACGTTGCGAATATCACGGAGTGAGACACTGCTGTTGCATTTAACCTTTTCCAATTGAATTTTATTCATTTTTATTTTTTTTAGGAACGTAGCACTAAACCTACCGAGGTTTCATTTATTCCTATTTCTACTGTGATCGAACAAATGATTATATTTATGTGAAATTAAGTTTAATAATGCGTCAAACGATTGTATATAATTCATACATTGCAGAGAAGAACTGTATACAAAAGTTTTAAAACGGACATTTGATTGGTTGTGACAGGTTCAGTGTTAATTGTATCAGGGTTGGCTATAAGTCAAAAGTTGTAGCCAGATAATAAACAGCTTTCCTTCTGTTTATGTTATTCTTCAACGAATGTTTAATCTAAATGTAAGTACTCTAGTCTTATGTTACATGTAGCATTTGTGGATTAAGTACTACTGAACGTTTTCTGATTATATTAATTTAGACGAAATTATCGAGAGAATTGAAGTTCGCGACCTCTTACACCATTATTGCAAACTCGATAATATAAATTTAAGGAGAAATAGCAGTTCAATACCTACAAAATGGTATATGTAATATAAAACTTAAACACTTTTATTCAGTTTAAATATTCGTTCAAAATGAACGCAGAAAGAAGGAAGAAAAAATGGGAAAAAACTTTCGGTTCATCCCAATAATTTGCGTAAAAATAAAAAAACATCGATGATAAAATACTAAATTTCTTGGAAACTGTTGGATTTGTAGAAATAAACCAGACTCTACTTTTTGATGATTTTGAAAGAAGAAACGAGGTGTCTTCCTGTTCGTCTGTGTTTGTCATCTATATATTCCGTCAGACTTTTAATCAAATTCCATGCAAAATTCTACAGAAATAAGTTAAGTTAATTGCGCTAGGAAGAGATCTCATTTTTCTCCGTGAGCCATCGAGCCCTCGGGTGAGGTGCGATCGCGATCAGCTTCGTAACAGGGCGAAAGAAGAAAAAAAAACACACAAAAAATGAGAAAAAAAATATATGTACACATAAGTGAAGGAAAATAATAGTAGTCGTATTATGTGAAGAGAGAAAGACAGTTTGGTAAGCCACAATGACGCTTCACAACGCATAATTATGCCAAAAAAATACGTGTATATACATACATACATACATACATACATACATATTGTATATGTATGTATAGATATGTATGCAGCCCGTGTAAGTGTGTATATATGCCCAGGTGATACATATGTAAAAGATAGAGCGACGGACAAATCGAACAATACACAACAAGGGCCCCCAGGGGCGTAGCAGCAGAGAGCGAGGGGTATCGTTTTTTCGAGGATGGTTAGTTTTTGTCGCGCAAGCTTCCATGACGAAGAAAAAGAAAATGCAAACTCGCTGCTCGAAATGCTGTTTTTTTTTCTCTCTGGTTCCGTTTTCATTCATTCATTTATTTTTTATTTTTTTTTCTGGACGAGAGAGCCGTACTTGAAGCGCGCTGCGAACAAGAAAGAGGAATCGATAAGCGGAAGAGAGAAGCACAGACCGAGAAAGAGGGATGACAGAAACGAAATCAAAGGAAGAAAAGCTACCTTTCGCGACTTATTGCACCGTTGTCCTTTATTCTTAGAAAAGACACTTTGTCGAACAGACAAGTATTATTATGGATCAAAGCGCGAAAGGAAAATGCCGGGTCGACGTTCGAGCAATGTCGAAACACGAAATAGAGCGTTGACGTGTAATTTAACCGGTGACTTTTAAAGGGTATTTCCAATTTCAACTTTGAATAAGTCGATTTTTTTTTTAATTTTTTTTCCATAAAGTATATGTCCTCAAAAATATATCTGCAACAGGATATATACTGATACCCGCAAAAGTAACGAAGTTATACATAGATGTTTGAAGGACACCGTTTCGCAATTAGTATGTATATTTTTCTCCCTGTTTCGACCTTTATTTAACCTCTTCACGCCCTTAGCCACATATGTAGACGTTTAGTTCTTTATAATTATAATCATTGTCAATAAAAAAAAGAACAAAAATTTGGTAATAACAAAAAAAAAAAAAAGAAGAAGAGGAAAGTCCATTGTACGGTTCGGATTGGAGGACTAATCGCAAGTATACATACTTCCATATAATCGATAGGAGAAACTTTAAATGCGTTTGTCTCAAAACCTCATTTTTTTTATATGGCTGACACGATATCTTAAGATTTAATCCACCGATCTACTTAAAATTTGAACACAATCTTTAGAAAATGTGCCGATATCGTACGAACCAACATTTTAAAAATCTATTGATTTTTTATCATTTTCTAGCATGCTGAAGATGAACAAAGTATTTTTATTTCATTTACTGAACTAAACCTTTTATCGCGAAGAGAATTCTTTAACAAAAGGAATAAATAATAATCACACCGTATGGAGAGTGAGGTAGAATTTTCTTTGATTTTCCACAGTTAAGGGCATACGAAATGCTCTCCACGATAGTTGGACGATGACTAAGCATTTTTTAGTGAAAAGGTTAACATCAACTTCCAAGAAATAGGATTGTTTATTCATGTAAACACTGCCAGACGAAACAGCTGAGTGAAAGTCGCGAAAGAAACTTTTGAGACAGGTTGATGTGAATGAAAATTAGGTCGGTTAAGGGGAAGGTATTCTAGTATATTCTAGTCTAGAACTTTCAAAACACATGTTTTCCTTTTTTGGTACTTTCACAAAGTGTTCACCTTCAAAATTATATCTGCTAAAGCATTTTACAAAGTTCGGGAGAAGTTAGTCTAAAGAGAAAGATATACGAGTATACGTATCTGGTATGATAAACATTAACGCTTAACCTACCGACGTTCATTTGCAACAATTTTTATCGTTATGGGAAAAGTGACTAGTCTTAAAGGCACTTTTTTCAATTGAATGCAAAAATATTTTACGTGGAACTGAATTGAATAATGCACGAAATAATTGTATACAGAGTGTCCTAGAATTAATGTAAGAACAGAAAATGTGGGGTAGCTGAGACGATTCAGAACCACAATTTCCTTTGCAAAAATGTCGGATGATGTTTCGTTAATAATTCAAAAACGAAGCGCCATCCGACATTTTTGTAAAGGAAATTGTAGTTCGGAATCGTCTCAACTATCCCCATTTCCAGTTCTTACACTAATTCTGGGTCACCATGTCTAATTCGTATATAGCATATAAGAACTGCACATAGAAATTTGAAAACGTTCATTTGACCGATCGTGGTAGGTTCAGTGTTAAATACGATTTCCAGATAATCATGTTTTTTAAAATGATTGCCATGTCGAGTACTAGTCTTCTAGTTGAGCTAATGACTATGAAATTTGGAGTGAAGTTCCAGAACACGTGCATTTAACGATTTTCAAAATCTGATTTTTATTCTACAGTTTTCTACGCGATACGGATGATAACAAAATCAATATCTAAGGTTCATAATATTTCCAGTGTTTTCGGGTCACAGCGACGCTGATACCAAGGGAGAAGGCAACCATGAAGATACTTTTTCGAAAAGGAACTTGTACAAGATTACTTGCATTACGTTTTGTTGAAAGTAAATTACGTGTACTCTTAAAATACGAATAAAGAAGAAATTAAAAAATCCTCATGGACGTAAACAAAAAGATCCAAAAGAGTATCTAAAGATTGATGTTCTAGACTAGAATACCCCTTAACAAACCACACGACGACCGCTCTTTGGCAAGCGGAATGACTGGTTACAGGGCGAAGCGGTTAGAAAAAAAAAACAGATACGAACTTTAAAGAAGAAGCCAAACCGACAGTGTAGCGATGAAAGTTAACTTTCTCAAGACGACGAGACACCGTTCTCGACTCTTCTCCAACTCGATCGAACAGCGATTGTCGTGACGCCTCGAAACATACCCGACCGCAGGGGAACGCTTCGGTAACGATAATTGGCGATTCGCGACAATTCGATTTACACGAGGCCCCCGTTTAAAAGGACACCGGTACGGATCGAGCAGTCTCGTTACGCGTGCGTTACGTATCTAGTTTGCGAAAGCGGAACGATCTTTCTCTCTTTTCGTGGTCACCGACGTGTCTTGTCGTCTCACCCCAAAGCTCGTGGCTCGTTTAAGGAGAATCGCAGGCCGATCAAAATAGTTCATCCAAGGGTTTCTTTTTTTTTTTCCGTGATTCGGGACTTACCGCTCCGGGATAGGAGATAGGGGTGGAAGCGTGAAGGGCAAGGGGCCCCACGAGGGCGGGGGGCATCTTGTTGTGTATCGCACTCCCAGCTGATACTATCTGGGCGCTCGACATGCTCGACATTGTCTGGAGCGCCTTCTCCTTGGCGGCATGATCCTAACAAATTGTCAAACCGATTACAACGCGTTGTCGCTGTTGATAACGAGGAGTCATCGCAAGTACAGTTTGGGAAACAAGCATCGACACACTCGCTTCTTTAAACATATTTTTATGTATAATACCATAAGAGGGTGCGACGTTTTAACGGCCCGAAAAAAGAGAGGTGTTTTCAGACATTTTTTTTTTTTAAGAAACTGTACGCTAGAATATTTTCAAATTTTCATTAGGATTTATTGAACTTTCGAACAAACAAACACTGATTTTGTAATGCCGTTATTAACACGGAGTTGCTACGGTTACTTCTTTAGATCCTTCTTTAAACTTCATTTTTTCTGTATTTGGCTGGACTAGTTAAAAAGTCTACGAGATTTCCCATTCTACACGCAATTCCTCGAATGCTCACACTTTTCACCCGATACGCTCAAATTGTCCTCTTTTCTTTCTTCTGCGCTGGAGCATGTATCATGTGGTATTGTGCATCGCTAACGCAAAATATAATGTCTAATTTGATTAGAAAAAGTATTAGAGAGTTTGTTTACACGTGCCACGACTCCAAACGTAATGAAACTGCTTATTTATTATACAGAGTGTCTCAGAATTAGTGTAAAAACCGAAAATGAGAGGTAGCTGAGACGATTCTGAACCACAATTTCCTTTGCAAAAATGTCGAATGGTGTTTCATTTTTGAATTATTAACGAAAAGACACCGACCAATGGCTCGGGCCAGCCTTTCGCGGCTGAGGGCGCGCTACTCGGACGCTATGATTGGTTATAATTCGCTATGGTTAATAATTCAAAAAAGGAAGCATCATCCAACATTTTTGCAAAGGAAATTGTGGTTCAGAATCGTCTCAGCTCCATTTCTGGCTCTTACACTAATTCTGGGACATTCTGTATATTGATGCTGCAGTTACACAACAATTGGATAGAATTATTTAGAAGCAGCTTTCGAGAGGTGAACAAAGAAGTTATTATTTATCATATCCGTTTAGCTCATACAATTTGTGTAATTCCTGCTCAAAAGTCTGACTATATCCATAAAGTATCTTAAAGAATAATCTATTAAAGAGGATAGTATTTCAAAGTTACTTAAATGAAACTTACAGGCTGCTGCTCTTAAAACTTATTGTAATATTATATTCAATACATTTAGTTGATTTTGATCATTTTGTTTTAAACAACATTTCTCCAATTCATGGGAATGATAACTTAAAAACTAATTGACCAATCATTTTCAAACTTCATGCACCCTTACTTTATTTAAATGCCTTGAATGTAAACAATAAATTGGAGCGATATCATTGTTTGACGTATGCTTTTTATAACAAAAAGCTGTACAAACTTATATCATTTCTGTAATCAGTTAATAAAATTCTATTTCAAACATTTTTAATCGTAACTTACTTATATTTGGTGATTGTAATATTGTAAATTTGATCATGATGCTTTGTCCCGGTATATATTTAAAAGTGAACACATACATTGAATAAAAATGTTTAAAGAAAATCGTATTCGTTGCACAAACTGCGTGTAATTTTCAGTACGATCGAGAAAAGTCGCAAGGTAGTAAAAGTATCAGGGAAACTTTGTTTGCAAAACTTTTAATTTTAATTTCCCATTGGCATTTAGAGGAAGCCGCGCAGATAAAATTAAATCGATAAGCGATTACTCGTCGTTGCATAATTTCTTCATCTGCCGTCGGTGTCCTCTCCCTCCCTGCCCCGCTGCTGTCGCTATTTTAACTTGACCGTAGTTGATGTCATCGATCGCTATCGAGAAACGGCAATGCAGTTGATTGCAGAAACGAGCCTGGTTTTCGGTTGCGAAATTCGCGGGAATTTTGCGCTTTTATCGGAAAGCCGTCGTTTTAATCAGCGGCTCCCGACCGAAAATCGCTGACGAGGCGAATGAGAGGTTCGTTCACGTGATATCCGGGAAATTGGCGCGTCTCCCCCTCGTAACCCCGCCCGACGGTACAGGGCTTTTCAATCTCGTTCATAAATCCGTAATAGAAGAGCCATTACAAGCTCTGCCGTTCGGAATGAAGCGTGCCGCGTAACAATGCCAACTGCAAAGGGTTCTTGGTACTGGTGGTTCTGCGCATCAAAAAATTCTTAACTTTTTCCTGTCGCTCCCTATTCTCTCGTCCTCCTATCCCGTGGACGTCTGTACACCGTGTGTACGCACCTCTCTTAGTCTTGTTAACCCAGAGGGACCGAATTGGCCTAATCGGATTGGATTTATTCGAACATTTAGCACACGTATTATATTGACACTTGACGGGGAAAGCCTACCCTTCGAGGCAATTTTTATGATTTTTTTACAGCCAAAATAATCTTCATAAATTTTTCAAACTTGATACAGTACTTAATGTCTCGTTACGACGCACAAGCTCGGGGACTGATTTTATGCGACTAACGTGGACATTGTATATTTTTTTATGTTTGCCGACGCCCGTAGACAAGGACAGCGAATAAAGAAGAAGAACGAAGCGAAAACACCGAGGCATGTCGCTGAAACAATGTAATGCAACGATGAAACTTTCTTATTATTAACTTTTTTTTTTTTTGTAAAACTTTGATCATCATATTCCTGTCATTTTTCTGATTAAAATGAGACCAAACACGACATAATTCGCAACATATTTACTTCTAACCACTTATTATCTATCATGTATCGTAAACACTAACTAGAAAAAGATGAATGTTAAATATCGTGATTGGTCTCATTTTTATTAGAAAATGTCAGGAATATGATGGTAAAAGTTTTACAACAAAAAAGTTAATAATAAAAAAGCTTCACCGTTGTATTACATTGTTTCACTGACATACCTCGGTGTTTTTTCGCTCTGTCCTCTTCTTTACCCGTTGTACTTGTCTATAATCGACACTCGGCGGCGAACATCAAAGAATATAGTGGGGCTGGTTTCTGTGCACTTGTCCTGGACAAATTTGTGCGTTTAACGAGACGTTACTGTACATCTAACTTATACATGTATTAGATATAGAAATTAATTCTGTGCCTTTATATTCAATCATTTATAACTCTAGTTTCAGTAGAAATATTTAATCGTCATTTTGTAATACAAGGTGAACCATTTTAATGAATTCAGCTGGATATCTCCGAACTATAGAAGAATGGAACAAAATATTTTAGACAAAAGTTGTACGATTCCACGGAGGACATAAGCTGGCGTTATCAGTTTTATTGTAGATGGTGTCACTTTCGAGATTTCATTCATTTCTTTAAATCGAAGTCGTTTTATTTCTTGAAATAAAAGTTGTAACTGGCAATGAGACGAATGCAACCATTTTTGAATTTTTCAATTCGATTCAATTTTGACAAAGTTACAAAGCTTCAAACAGCTACATGTAGCTATACATGTTTTCTTATTGCTGTTTTTTTAACAGATTACAAGTGTGTTTGATAATTATAATAATTGTGGTAGTATAATAATATGTTAAATTTAATGGATTTTAAAGTTCTTATAGCCATCAAATATATAATACTAAGGAATTGCATTGCAATGGCCATCGTGTTGAGAACTTGCTAATTATAATAATATAATAATATGCAAAATTTGATGGCTACTAAAGTTCTTATAGCAATCAACTATATAATATTAAGCCAATTACATTGCAATGTCCATCAGGTTAAGACTCGAGTTATGTGTATAGATATAGATACATTACAATAGAGATCAGGTTGAGGACTTCCAATTAGAAAGTTAAATATACTAAAATGACGAGTAAGTGTATCTGCTTAAACTAGAGTTATAAATATGTAGATTGCAAGCCTTTATGCAAATGAAAATCTTTGCAAATGTACCTAGAAAAATTGAACCTCAATAGGAATTTATTTTATTCTGCAAACATTGTAATATGATTTTTACCTTCAATATTTTTTTTTTTATATTATTGCATACTGCATTTTGCAGTTTCTTGCACGTTTAAATTTACTACAAAAGCATAAAAATTCGGAGCATGGTTACAAACGAAATTTCTACACTTAATACATCCGAGATAGGGCTTCTTAGAAGATGCATACGGTTGTTCGGAACAGGGATCTGAAAAACGTCGAGGTCGAGGTTTCGTCTGTGCAAGAGTACCTACTCTGCGATGCGACGGTTATATCGGACCGCTGTTCGTGTATGCATTCGATCGAATCGTAAATCCTCCATAAATACGCCGCAACACGCGTCCTCGAGCTTGCACAATGCGCGAATAAAAATCGCCCGTAGCCGTGCGAGGGCTCGGTTCGCGTGCGCGACTGATACGAGGGAACAAGAGGCGGGCGTCGGTTTTATTTTCGAGCGGTGTGATTTATTAAAAAGAACGCGGACGGACGAATTTTCGAATTTAAAAAACGATTATCGCGAAATCGGCGCCGCACGCGAAAAATCTATTCGAGTCCGCGGGTCCCCGTTGTTCACCGTGCAGCGGCCGTGGTGAATCTGCAGTGGAAAATCAATTCGGTTAATTGAGAGAGAGGCACATCGCGTACTCTTCCCTTCCCACGTTCCGCTTCTTTTTTTTTTTCTCGCTTTAATTTCCGCATCTCTCGTTCTCTCTGTCTCGCCTGGGTATCGCTGTCCCTGTCTGCAACCCCTCATCGCGCAAATACACGCGAGGAATGCAGGATTGGGCGGGTAACGGGCTGGACATGTTTATCGACATTCTGAAACGCCGCTCGGCCGTTTTTGGGTATCGTCAGTTATCGGGGCTACGTTTACACCGCAACAATCAATTACACCGTAACGCTCGACCGGGATTATTTCGAACATAGATTGCGCGAGCCGATCTCGGAAGAATGCGTTTCACCGGGGAAAAATGATGCGTTTCGATTAACCCCTCGTTACTCGAGACCGAAACGCACGCGTTTATCCCTCGCAATTATACACTTACTCCCTAAATCCAAGGTATTAGGTGTAGTAATTAATACTGTGTCGTTCGATATAACGATTGAATATAATTATTTGTAACTAGACTGTGGATTTTTACAATAATAACATTTTTGCAAAAGTACCTACCAAAATTGAACCTAAGTAGGGATTTATTTTATTCGACAAATATAATATAAACTTTCTTTTCGATATTTTTTTATGTTATTACGTAATGTATGTATTTTGTAGTTTCGTGCACATTCACATTTCCTATGAATACATAAAAATACGCAGTTTATTCATAACTCTAGTTTAAACACATATCTTACTTATCATTTTGGTATATTGAAGTACAATGCTGCAATGTATTTATACACATAATCTACGTCTCAACCTAATGGTCATTGCAATGTAATTGTACACATAATCTGAGTCTCAACCTGATGGTTATCGCAATGTATCTATAGATATAACGTGAGTCTTAACCTGATGGCCATTGCAATGTATCTGCACACACGACCTAAGTCTCAACCTGATGGTCATTACAATGCACCTATAGGAACTTTAGTAGCCACGAAATTTTACTTATTAGTATACTCTTACAATTATTATATTAGGTCCACAAATAAGTTCGGTACCTTTACATATATTCAGCTGTAATTACATTTTTAATTGAAATTTTTTCCCCGCCGATCGGTGTCTTAAGATATTAGCTTCGCGTTACTAACTTCACTATGTAACTTTAACCTAATTGGTATATAACCTCGAAAAACAATACTTCGCACCATGACGTTTCAGAAAGAGCACATTAGACATTGTATTCTTTTTGGATTTGAGTTGAAGAAAAATGCTGCTGAGCATTTTTGCTGCTACAAAAATGATTCTTATTTATGCGACATATTCTCCAGATATGGCCCCCTCAAATTATCATCTTTTTCGGTCGCTACAACACCATTTGGTTGATTCTCGTTTCAAATCTTTCGAAAAAGTCGAAAAAAGCATTAATGAGTTTATTGAATGAAAACCACCATCTTTTTATAGAAACTGAATCCGCCAACTAGCCGAAAAGTAGAACAAGTGTGTAGAAAGTAATGGTGATTACTTTGAAACATAACGTGTATTCCTTTTTCTTATAAATAAACATCGAATATATGATAACAAGGGAGCGAATTTATTTATACACCTAATAATTACCAAATACACTTGCAATCTGTTAGATTAATAATAAGCAGAATTTGTTGTTGTACGCACTTGTTTAAAAATAAAAGTGACACGTATATTTTATTTGTACATATTAACAGATAGCACGCCAAGCAAACTTTTAAATAAAATTACCCATTTGTCATTATCCAACAAAAAACCAACAAAATGTAAAGTAAAACTGTATGCAGCGCCTTTCCTCCGATATTCCAACACACCGTGCACGTGGGAATTAGCGAATGTCATTACTTCAGTCCCCTCCATTTCCTTTCATCGATGTTAATTGTATATATTTCCCGCTATTTACTATACGTGAAATTGAATCGTGATTAATTTTCAACCAATGCAAGCCGTATTTAAATATCGCATCACATCAGAACCTCGATGTAGATTCTCATTCAAATCGTAAAATTGTCGTGTTTGTTGCTAGTCCAGCACGTTTTGAATTTCACGGCGCTACAATATCGATAAGTCGGTTCGCGTGGAAAATTAATACACTGTGTTCGGTCCTAGCGAACGCGATCGAGGGAAAACACTCATTTTGGAAGATATTCGACAATTTGGATCGAATCCGTGATACTTAGAATTTGATTCAATTAAAGAAGGAAACCCACATAGGAAGACAAAGGTTAAGTGTTTTTGACTTTTTTTTTATACAGAAAAAGTTGTTACAATTTTTGTTTAACTTTGAGAATATTTTAAGTATGCTTTAAAATACACTTGGTAATTTTTTAAATTAATTTCACACAGAAATCTTTGAGATATCGGTTTTCCTTCTATAGGAAGTTTTCGCTCGAGTCTGCTTTTGGTGGAAATTCGAAGAGTTTTTTCTAATTGTAAGATTATTGAATAGAAGCATTTGAGCACCGTCATTCATAACATCAGTTGGTCGAATATAGTCGAGCACTGGAGGCTTCCCTACAATCATTTTTATTACAGATATAAACAGACCCAAATATTTTCAATAATAAATAGTCAAGATACCGTACAAATTAATTAAAAACTTTTTCCCGAAGAAAAACAATATTCTACGCGCTTAGCTATGCGAATGGCCGCTTGTCCTGCCGAAATCTGAAAACATTGTCCAGTTTGGGACAGTTTTTGTGGACTCTGGATTCTGGACTCTCTAGCTCTCGCAAAAGTTTGATACAACAGCGCGGCGAGAAAAATTACGGCTACGGTACGGTTCGCCGCGAATGGTCTTTAATGGTAGGGGGCGCGTAGAAATTAAATAAGGCGCGACCACAGGAAACGTAAACAGCGTGCCTAAAAATTCTTTTCCCGTGGAATAAATCGCGGGGATCCCAGCGTAAGCAGGGCTCGGCGGTGTTCGCCCCACGTGAAACGCGGAAACCAGAAAATTACGTCACATTGGACTGTCCGTACACCGGCTGGTTCTCTGAATAATGCCCACGGTATGCGGCCACTGCAGTACCAGATGCAGTCGCTGCAACTGCAGCCCGCGATTCGCTTAAGAGAGTGTTCTACTCTAGGACTTTTGACATTTCCTTAACACTAAGGTTACGAAGCATGGTCATTCTGATCCATTCCAAATTTTAAAAGATTTTACCGAAAAAAAAGACATAAGCACATGTTTAAAAATTCATTTTTGTTCAAGCCTCTCATTAACCGTTTGACTGTGAAGGGCGTAGTATGTATCCGTCCTCGAGAAATGGGCTCACTCAGTAAAATGTTTGTATTCGTTAAATCAATTCTTAAAAAATATCAGCTTATAAAGCACAATGAAACAAAACTTTTTTATATTTGCTGTTTATTCATAGGACGCTTAGTTTCAAAAATAAAAATTGAAAAATTGGAAGTTCGTTGCAAAAATAGAATTTCAGGGAAAGTGTCTACTAAGTTTTCAATTTTTATCTCTGAAACTAAACGTCGTATGAATAAACTATAAATATAACAAAATTCCGTCTTATCATTCCCTATAAGCTGAAATTTCTTTTAAATTCACATCTCGTTACGCCTCTTCGAATTTCCAACAAAAATCGTCCCGCAGTCAAAGGGTTAAATTTGCACAAAACCTGCTCCATTTAGTGTCTAATTTTCCGTGGAATAACCCATTGACATATTCAAGCATTTTTTAATAACATAGTAGCTTATCTAAGTGCTATCGAGACGTTTCTTTTTTTTTTGTTTAAAGCTTAATTTTTGTTGTATACATGAGAAATGGGCATCCTTCAAAATTGAAACAAAAAACACTATTTTTTTGTGTGTTTGGTTTTCCAGCGTTTTACGTATGCATTTACATTGTCAAAGTTAACATACTCGTTATGCAAACATGTATGATTGTTTCATGTATATGGGAGTTACAAACGATTGAACATAAAAACACAAAATTAATTTGTACTCTTAACAGATATTGTATCTATATAAAGAACTTGTACATCAAAATTTGAAAACGGTCACCTCACGGTTGGTGGTTTAGCGTTAAACAATGGAAAAGAGAAATTTGTAAGAATCCAGAAGCATTAGTACATTGTTGACGCTGGTCTTCTATGTGGCACGAGTTGTATTTTTCTTTTAAATCGCGAACCCTCAAAGAGTTAACAGTGACGCGCAGTTGAATCGCTTTACTAAACGTTTTCGCGTTGTGTCTTTTTATTTTCGGGTTCAGCCTAGTTGGAGCATGTGCAAACAATGCGCACCCCCGTGTTTTCCGTCCTCCTCCATTTCGGGCTCGCGTCGACGAATGGAACCGGCGAATGCACAGCACTGTGATTTATTAAAAGGCGCGCAATTGTTCCGAAATCGCTTTAATAATTCAGCTGTTGATTAAACGGGCCAGGGTTCATTTTTACGCGTGATTTATTCCATTACAATCTACACTGCGTCGGTCCTGATCGAACGAATTCTGTATTGACAATTAATTCCCGCGCGATACGAACCGACGCGAACGGGACAGGGGGGAAAAAAGAAGCATGAGAACAGAACCGACGCATGGAAATCGAGAATATCGTATACCTCGGGCGATCATTTTGTTTTTTCGTTAATTCATTTTCACGTTGTTTAAACCGGCGGCGCATTCATTTTTTTCTATCAACACTTTACGTATGTAACATACGTTGCAATGGTCATCAGGTTAAGGCTTAGGTTACGCAATTTATAGATTCATTGTAATAGAAACCAGATCGAGAAAGTCGAATGTTGGTACTTTAACAAACGACGAATAAATATTTATATTTAAATGATAAGTGATTTAACGTAAATGCACAATATTAATTTCTGCGTTACAATGCTCATCAGAGTAATTCTTAGGTTATGCAATGTATAGATTCATTGTAACAAAACTTAGAATAGATAACTTAGAATGTCGGTACTTTAACATAACAAAATGACGAATAAATATTTCTATTTAAACTAAAGTTATAAATGATTGAATACAAACGCACAGTATCGATTTCTACGCCTAATATAAACGATTAAATGCAAAGGTACAGAATTAATTTCTACACCTAATACTTAAACTTTTGATTGTGAAATGTTAGGCCGTTCGATCGCTGTCACAAAACGTCCAGACCTCTGTATTCGTACGCGGGCAAAGAAAAGTGCGAGCATTCAACTACGGAAAGCGAGCGGAAGACCTTTGGATACTCACCACTTTGAGTTTTGCCTGCATTTCACGAAGTTTTCTCCTAGCAAGGACTTGTATGTGCGAAGAGACCTGCTTTCGCGTTCTCGTCTTGCCTGTTCTCAGTTTGATGTAGCGGGCAATCAGCTCGTTGCGGCCTGCAACGCAAAGCAACGCATATTTTTACATTATTTTTAATTAATATCTGTGTAGATTGAGTCTAAGAAATCTAAAAGGGAAGAACGAGAAATCATCGACATATGGAACCAATATAATGAGTTATTTGAGTTACGTTTTGTCGGTGTACCTTAAGATTTAAATGTTAAGTTTTCAAAGTTATAAGACGATCTGAACTGTTATCATTTTTGACCAAACCACCTTAAGGAATTGGGAGTTACACCATTCGATAGTTAAGTGAATTCGGATGTTATCATCACACATAAATAAATTCGGTGAAATGATAAGCTGTTCAGTGCATACGAGGACGCATGAGTTCGTCTCAAATTATTCATATTATTTATTTGCTCGTTTTATTCCGGCCTGACCTCAAAATATTCAAGATATCTTGAAATTTGCGAATATGTTTTAGTTTTTGCTAAAATGACAGTTTAAGTAGACAATGGTCACTAGTGTTTACGCATGACGAGTATACTCGTCGTGACACGAAATATTGCAACTTCTCCATGACGAGTATACTCGTCAAACACAGCTGACTGGTTAAGCGGTTGGAAACGCTTGGCTAACAAAGTGGAATTGATCTGTGTTTAACTGCGAAGGTCAAAGATCGGAGAGAAATGTTCGCGAGTCTTCGCAGAACACTAAGTGGTTTTGGTTTGGCGTGTTCCAAGGTCTGCTCTGACTCTTCATTTTCGTAGCACTCCATGTTTCTTGTTCTTCCGCTGAAATGTCCTAATAAATTGCAGGTCTATAAACGTAAACGAAAACAAACAAGTGGTCTAGCAGTGGCGAGGGCCGACCACCCGAGGACAATATCGAACCGCTTGCATGAGAATTCCAGCATCGTTGGGATCGCATAAAGCTCGGACTACTGGACAAGAAGCAGACTGATCGGGTTCAAATAAACTCTCGGCACCGTTGTAAATAAGCCTCGAGAATTTCTCCCGAGGAATTGATAAACTGTTTTGCATTAAGTGCTCGAGGAACGCTTTCAGGTTCAGCCTTAGGTTGTGCGTATAGGTGCATAGGTACATTGCACTGACTATCAGCAACAGAATCTGTTTATTAGACTAGTTTATATCATAAATGCATCAAATGTGCAGTCTAGTTATAAATGATTGAATATAAAGGCATGGAATTAATGTCTACACCTAATATTAACCCAAGCTCGCTAAAGCTGTACCGTAAGAAGAATTCTCCTAGGGGTATGGACGTACAACGAATGGTTAAAAAAAGAAACATAAAGAGCATAATACCAGAATCATTGAAAAACATTTATTTACCATTGTTTTGTATCAATTTTTTAACCTGACTCTTACAACATCTCCTGTGCTCGGCATTTTCCACCAGGTAAGCAAAGATTGCAATAAAATGCGAAAAACGACACCTTTAATCTCTCCTGTTTCTCTCTTTCGAGTCTTACCCATCCGTTAACGTTTCACCTGTGCTACCCGACGCGACGGTCTGTAACGTTTACTAAATGTCGCGAATGACGCGCGTCTTTCCATTAAACGCGGCAATTAAAGGCAATAAAGCCCTTTCTCCGGTGGATTCTGTTGAGCGTGAAAGAGCTCGCGAAGGCTGGTGGTTCGGTTAACACCCTTGTTGGCACAACATTGCCGTCCGTGAATTCAAGCGAGGCGAGTAGAGGCGAGGGGTCGAAAGATTACACGGCAGCATAGGTAACTCGGATGGGACGGTAACGAGCGTAATAAATTGAAATCAACCAAAGCGAGGCTGCGCGAAGGAAGGCGGACAACAGCGTGGAAAAAAGAGGGAGGGAAAAAGGAAACTGGGAGAAATGAAAAAGACAGGAGAGGAGCGCGCGCGTAACCGTTGAAAGGAGAGGACCGAAGATGTTTTCACTCGTCGCGGTTACGCCGTTATAAAATACTGCTGCTCGACGGCCGTACTGAATTTTAAGGGGTGAGGTAAAAAGCATGGATGCATGTGAACTCGAATTAATTCGAGTGCACGATGCATTTAGTTTCTGAGGGCCGATGAAAACGCGCGCGAGGGTCTTTCGCTCGACAATGAACACCGATCCATTCGCACGCTCGGCCGATTTTTTTATTTTACAACACGAACGAACATGGTTTTTCCTTTTTTTCTCTCCCCCTCCCCCTCCCCCTCTACTACACCGTAACGGAAATCGACAATCGGCGGAATTGAGCGGCGTTTTCCATTGTTCTCAGGACATATATACATACAACGATGTTATCACAGTCCATCGAACAGCCCCGAAACGTTGAAAAAAATCTATCGTCCTCCCCACGCCCACCGACCCATAATCCCGTGATTAAACAATTTCGCGTATTTCGAGCGGCCACTCTCCTACGGAGATTTCAATAACACCGATTTTGTTCGGCGAACCATATTTTCCGCGAGAGCATCCAAATGGGCCCTGTTATCGTTAAGGGGATAGTCGTTCTCTTTTTCTTTTTTCGCGAATTTATTTCGAACGAACGGCACGATTCATCCGTCCGAGGTTTTTACTGTTCATTTGGCGTGCTTTCATAATACTACAAATATTTTTTTGTTTTTATGTCGACAGAGTGGATAGGACTAACACGTTCGCTATTAGCCTCGCAGACGTGCGACGCGTGTTCTTTGTCGGTTTATGACGAATGATTGAAAATTAAGGCACAAAATTAATTTCTGTTAGTAATAAATATAAAAAAAAACTATCGAATTCCTAGCTCCTCAGTACTGCGTTATCCTAAACACAAAGGCAAAATCTACTAGTATGCAAAATTTCAATTAAATCGATGACTCGAACGCCTTGCCCTTTCCTTATAAAAAATTAATACCGCAACAATTAGTGGAACATATGTGTCGTAACAGCTGCGCAAGTATTAAAGTGGCCATTCGAAAAATGTTTTAGCCAAACAATACGCCGAGATGGCGTGATTCTGGTTAGGGTACGATAAACGTTATTTCAATTACGACAGGTTTGATGTCGTCTGGTGCCGGTTTTACGGGCGCGGCCGTAAACTCTTAATGGCGGTGAAATCTAAGCAACGATAAGGTGCCACATAGAATACCGTTTACTCGATTCAATCGACTAAAGATCAATCCATCCTTGAATACGAACCTCTCCATAGTTTCTATTCCCCCTTTTTCCTCCTTTTATTCCTACTTCTTAAGACTATATTCGCGATTGAACGACGGCGTCGCTTGTCATTTCCCGTCGGATTGTCTTTGCCGAGATTGCATCAGGTTTCACTGTTTTCGGTTGACCAACCGTTTCAACCACTGGCGACTAAGGAAACCTGTACTGGGAGATTTTAAGAGGCATGGAAACTGATACTTACGGTTTCAAGAACGAACCAATTTTATTATACATTCGAAACTCACGTGATTGTATAGTTATTTTATAAAAAGTGCTACTTCGAGCGAATTTGTAGGAAACTGTTCACTTTTAATTTCACCAAATGGACCTATTTTATAAAAATTTCAAAATTCACGTAGTTCTATAGTAATTTTACAAAAATTGTTGCTTCAGGTGAATTTGTGTGATTTCGAATACCGTTACAAACTCAATTTCGTAAGAAAACTGTTCACTTTTAATTGTTCAGGTAGACTAATATGTACTGATTACGTACTCCCTTGCACTAAGAATTACCGCGTCCTTTACAGAGGGTTCACTGTAATACTTTACTTACAAAACAAGTTCAAAAATTAGGTTCTTATGAATGTCAAGACGACGATATCTTTAGACAAGTCACTTGATTCTTTTGTATATTAGAACCCTGTAACTGTGGAGAATTGAAATTCCTCTTCTCTAAGCTTCATTTCAACAATTTCCTTTAGCAGGCTTTTTCTATATCCACAATCAGACTATTTTACATAGAAAGAAGGCAAAAGTGTGTGCGAATAGAATAATATTTTTGTCCAAATTAAAAGAAATTTTCTATAGTTTTTCAACATTTAAATATGCGTCGAATTTGCGACACAGAAAATTGTGGCAGGTGAACCTCGTCATTTCCATCTAAGAGGTTAATTACCTTTCTATACCCCGGTAACAAAAATGCTTCACTGAAAACTAATCAATGTGCAACTAAAATTGTGCTACTGGGTAGAGGAAAAGAAGAAAAATCGGAAAGAAACTTTTTATTCGCCCTAATAGTTGCGATCGAGAAGATCGACGATCAATACATCGCAAGTGCTTGGTTCTGGCGGGGAAAGTTAGTACATGTATATACATAGAGGAACACTGAGAGAGCGAGAGAGAAAATGTGAGAGGGGAAGCCAGCATTGGATGCGCGTCGCGACGAGCAATCAACGTAAATCACTTGGCTGATGCTCAATTTAACAAGAAGGGCCATTATGATCTCAAACTCGAAGTAACGAGCATGAAGATCGCTTTCTCTGTCACTCTTTGGCTTCCTTCTTGCGCGAACTGAGTTCTCAGAAATCCACCGAAAACACTCTTTTATTGCTAGGAAACCCGCGCAAATTGCTACAAACAACTGGCTGATCAGTGATCTCGTTTTCGAACAAATATTGAGAAGGATTCAAAGAAATGTTCTAAATTTAAATACAGGAACGAATATTGAGAAGGATTAAAAGAAATATTCTAAATTTAAATACAGGAATAAATTGCGAGAAGGATTCAAAGAAATGGTCTAAATTTATATACAGGAACAAATATTGAGGAGGATTCAAAGAAATGTTCTAAATTTAAATAGAGGAATAAATATTGAGAACGATTCAAAGAAATGTTCTAAATTTAAATACAGGTATAGTTCTACTTCTTCTATATTCCATCAAAGACACAGGAATGTTTGTCGAGTTTGAATATTTGCTTTTGAAATTGGAAGCAAGCAGTCTTTTAGGGTGAACCTACAATTTTTGACGTTTAAAAGTGATTTTAATTAAAATATCCCAATTGTAAACACAGTTTCAATTTTGTCATTTCTATTGTTATATGAAACTTCAACTGTAATTTTCCTATTCTTAGAAACATTTTCAGTTTTTGGATCTCTTCTTTTACAACTTCTAAGTTACGTTTCAAGTCTAAGTAGTTCCACTTGGAATGACTTTAATTTTAACCCTTCCACTCTTGTATCTTCAATTTTCCTTAAACCTTTTGATATTTATGTTTTCCTTCGTCGTTGCTTCTAACACTATCGTGCAAAAAAGGCAAACGAACCGAAAATAGACAGTTGGGAGCGGTGTTTTGGAGCCTGATCCAAGTGGACGGAAGTAACCCCCTCCAAAGAATGCTCGGTCTTCAAAAACAGAGAAGGAACGCGAGCAGTACCGGCGCGTGGTTCATAGCGGGCCATTTAACGGTCTTTGCGAAATTGAGTCATCACGCGGTTCGCCTGGAATCTCGAATATTTTCCTCCCGATGCTTCAGAGTTCTCCGTATCCCCCTCCTTCGTTTTTCCTCCCTCGGCACACACCTCTCTTCCTCGCTCTATCTCTCGCGGTCTCTGGCTTTTCCTCCGTCTCCTTCGCCACGCGACGAGCCATTCGCGTACGACCACCCACGCCTATCCGAAAAGTCTCGAGGACCTTCGAGTTCGCCGCAAGGAATCGCCAACTTAACCGGACTCCGTTCCCCTACGACCGACTGGTTTTCGCGTCTTTGGAGCCGTCACTATGCGTCGCGTGTACCCCTATAAATTTCACTAAAAGTCTTACGTGGATATTCTATTTTGTACCAGAATCGAAATATATTTGACCAATAATTCGTTAAGTATCTCGGCAATCACGAGAAAAACTAGTGCAGGCGTCTATACACTTGAATAATAAGACACGGGGATTCGATCACCCACGATCCTCGGATTCACAGTCGACCGCTTTACCTACGTTTCGTGTTCTCGTTTGACTCTTTATTATTGGGCAGGGGAGGCTCGGATACTACACTAATTATATTTTTTTTCAGAAAGGTATAGAATTAATTTCTGCACGTAATAAAACGACTGGCGAGCTCGTTCGTGTCGAAAGGCGTACGAAGAGAATCGTGAGCCGCTTGTTCGCATAAAAATCTGTTTCCCTTCGACGCGATGGCGCTCGGAACCCGATACGGTCTCGCGTGCAAGGTAACTTAACTGCAAGTTCACTGCAGATGCCAAGAACGATGGTGGACAAGAGAGACGGGTAAAAAAGCGAGCGGAAGAACGAGAAACGGGACTCTCCTCGTTCTCCATCTGTTCTCCACCAACGCGTCGACGGAAGATAGTCCTCGAGCATGCGTCTAAAGCAGGTCTGGTCAACTCGAATAGTTTCACGAGCCACTTCGATGACATGTAACGATACAGCGGGCCGCGCTTTAGGTAAACATATTAGTTAAAAAATAACATTAACATTAGGTTAAAAAATATAATACATGTACAAAATACCGCTCGACGTCATTGTTCCACTCTCTTCTATTACTAAGAGTGATAGAAGCGAATCTAAGCTCAGCATTCGTGGCAATAGAATGCTAAGAAAGCATCTCGAGTTACTGGTATAATAGATACCAGAAAAAAAGAGCTCGAGGACAAAGAGTTAACCACAAACGAGTAAGCTACCCGATTCGTGAAATTTTTTAACTCGCGTCCCTCTGGTTCTCATTGCCGTATGTTTACAGTCTGTACTGTATAGCGTCGAAGACACTTGTAATTCAACTTGGGGAAATCTAATTCAACGAATCCATTAGACGACCAAAACAATGTCGTCGAAACGGTAGCCTGTTTCGCGGAGTAATAAGCAGGACGGAGCGTATACTTTAAGAGTAATTAATTAGAACGGGTGTACTCGGAGCATTCTTGGCAATCCACTTTCAATTAGTCCGTTCTCTAGGAGAACCATCAAGTGGATAGTCGTGTACGTGCGGCTAAAGGCACACGGATCGACGATCTTGGTACTTGGCCGACGTTGACGGAAGGGATCGCTTTTGGACATGAGGATCCAACGGATGCAGTGGTCCTCTGGGTATTCTGGACTTCACCGCCAAGTACCGTCGTTAATCGATGCTTCGCAAACAGTGCCCTATGCCGGTCCTCCAAGTACCGAAGTGCGTTTAAGCTCGTTTAGTCAATTAGTAATCGTCGAGCAATTCGATCGCGTCGAGGGATACTCGAAAGGCGGGCTTAAACCTCCTTTCACGCTGTCCGTTCTCGATATATAGTACTTGGAAGACGCTTCGCTCTGTGAATACGTCCCAACTCGGTTCACGCGGTTCGGAATAAAGACCACTAGCAAATATGTATTATTAGGTTGCCAACTAACTTCCCACTGTTTTTTTTTTGTAAATTAAAAGCCAATAT
Organism: Hylaeus volcanicus; assembly: GCF_026283585.1. Taxonomy (NCBI): domain Eukaryota; kingdom Metazoa; phylum Arthropoda; class Insecta; order Hymenoptera; family Colletidae; genus Hylaeus; species Hylaeus volcanicus. The sequence goes on along the minus strand of NC_071983.1, from coordinate 10,312,296 downwards.
TAAAAATAGAAATAAAGAAATACTATTCAGTTACATAATTGTGATTATACAGGGTGTTTCAGCCGATTTTGACATCTTGATAACAGTTGTTAATAAGTACAGTATTATAATAATTATATTAATAAACAGTATTAATAATACTGTCACGTTATCAGATAATTTCAGTATTGTGGCATCTAGCGAAGAATGTTTCATAGGATACTTGAATGGTATCGAGTGAGGCATATTCTGATGTTATTAGTTTTTCCGTAGATGGACGCGTCAATGATATATGAATTTAAATACTGCATCTCGTTTTTATCAAAATGGCTACGTGAACCTTCCCAATTCAATTTCTTGAAATGCGTTGTGTTATAGGACATGTAAACAATATTTCTTGCAACTTGTGTGTATACTATCTAAATATATGCTTATTTGCTTTCAATATGAGTCAAACCAGATCGACAAATGGTATCTTTTAACAAGGATCGTTACGTCAGTGTGACATTTTTCAGACATGCACCAATACTGTCGACTGTTTCAAAAATCGATCGCCTTCTCTGACAACTCATCAAGCGTTACGTCAGTGTGACATTTTTCAGATACGTACCCATACTATTTGTAAATGACTATTTGTCAATTATGATATTTGAAAATCTCTTATAAGTGGGCGGTGTTTCACAAGACGGCTAACGAAGAAATGAATATACCACTAAAACTTGAAACTTTCGACGAAGCACACTGCTTTACGAGTGTGTAAATGAAGAAAACAATATTGGTACATTATTCTTCGCATACTTAACTACATTGAACAACACCAAATTTTTGGGCTAGGTGAAATTTTTCAAATTGCCTTTTGTGAAACAGTTAGAACAAAAGCAATTATTTATTTCAACTTGTTCTACTGTCGATCTTAGCTTCTTACCAATGTCAAACATTGGAAATGTATTTTGCTGTAAAAGGTTTTGCAGTTTCCTTTTGCAAGAAGAGTTCCAAAGCTAAGGTAAGAAATCGCGTTCTACACGAGCTCGACTACTGAAAATTGTTATAGTTTAAAGTAGATCGTGGATGGGGTTGAGATGGCAGTTCTGGTCAAAGCACGTGCAAGGAAAACAGGGCTATTTTTCGAACTTCATTTGACATTTTCTTTTTCAGAATGTCGACTTTGAATTCGTAACGAGCATCTTTTAAAACTTTTGGATAGAAAACCTCGTGCGAATTAAAAACGCGCTTATATGCAATACTTGGTCCATGCTTTGTGTATTAGGAAAGTTTCTTTCGTTTTATTAACAATTAATATATACACAATATTTTATGTTTCATGTTACATTACTGAATCGTGTACGATTCATTTCGCTTCGTTACTGTTACAGCATCAATGTCTAAGAAATTAGATTGTCTATTTATATAAACCACAGAAAATAATTGAATGCAACTCACGAAAGAAACTTTTGGGACAACTTAATATTTGGAACAATTACTGTGCTAAGGTTGGGCAGATTTCAACGAGAACATCGAGAAAATGGTCGAGATACGTATCGGGGTGAGAATTTTTAGGTGAGATACGTATCGAGATCGAAGAGTTGGGAAACAAAGCATTCGGACAACGAGTGAATCGTCAACCGGGTGATCCAGTAAGACCATTCGATGGGAAATACCATGGCGCTAACGCAAAGGTTGAGAAGCTTTGATACACCAAAAGCTGGTTCCTTTCCTTCTCGCTCCGTGGCGATGGGCGTGTGTACTCGCGGTGCAAAAGACGAGGAGAGAGAAGATAGAAGTCGATAAGTGTCCTTGCGCCAGAAGGAGGATCCTCTCGCATCTTGACACGGTGACCCCCCACCCCAGCGATCCGCACAAACCCGCTCGCAAAAGCCTCGGCTTGGCGAACCCCTACCGAGCCAGTCCTCTCTTCTTCTTATCATCCCTGGCCGCCATTCCATCCATCTTCCTTTCTTTCCATTTTCTTCGGTGCTATGGTATATAGTATATACCACCACCACCATCACCACTACCACCCTCTTCTCTGCATCGCCATCGCCGCCAACACCGGGCTAGCTTCTACCGTCATGGCACACCATACCAGAACTCCCCTACCCTCGTGCTCCCTTTCCGGGACCCGTGTGCGCCATCCTCGCCCCCCATCTCCTCCCCCCAAAACCCGCGCCACCACCTCGTGCTCTGTTCACTAATTGCACATTCTTCGCATAGTTTCACCACCCTCCGTCCCGTGCCAACCCCCATCCTCGGGAAGGACGGACGGCGAAGGGGGATCGTAAGCCCTCGACACACGACCACCCTTGCTTGCCTCTCTCCTCTCTCGCTCTCTCATCCTCTCTCCTTCTTCCTACGCCTCGTATGTTCATACCATCTACTATATCGTGGCCCGCGTGTCCTTCTTGCTCGCTCTACTTTTCCTCCTGCCCCCGTCCTATCGCCCTCGCACCCCTTCGTCTTCTTTCAACCCCATCCACCGACATTGCCACCCTCGTTCGAGCATCCCCCATACTTTTGTGCCGCTAACTCAGTGAGTCCACGCTTCCCGGAAATCACGTGTGTGTAAGGCCAGTCGGTGTACGCGCGCGGGTGTGTTTCGTGTCGCGAACTCGTGCTCGAGCGTTTACGTTCGCGAAAGTGAGGAGGAGGCCACGATGGGGGTGAAACGAGAAAGAAACGAGGTTCGCGGGCTCTCCTACGAGAATATATTCCGGAGCGATCTCTCCAAGGTGAGAGTCTCGATGGAACGATGCATGGAAATTACGTAGACATCTTCATCCTGGAATCGTCGTTTGGAGATTAAACGAATCCTGATAACTCGACCATTTAATTCCGGGTACGAGCGATATGAATTTTTATCGAGGCATCTGCGCGACGATGGGAACTACTCGTTCGTAGCTAAAGAACCCAGTTCTCGCCCTTTCGTTTTGCCGATTACGAGTCGACAGATTTTCAGGGACGCGGGAGCAAGAGTTAATAGTATAATTAATATGTTTGGCGAAGAAATTAATTTCGTTCGTATACTTATAATTAGACTGCAGTGCAAGATTAAAGTTTTCTTTACAATATTTGCAAAGTAAAACAAAATACCTATTTAGGTTCAATTTTTGTAGTTACGTTTGCAAAGATTTGTTTGGTACGAAGATTCCCAGTATACTTTTAATTTTCGCTTAATGTATACTCATCAGTTTATTACGTTAAATTACCTTAATTTCTATTACAATGAATTCTAAATATTAGATGTAGAAATTAATTCTGTGACTTTCCAAGGTAAACTTATCATTTATTTATAAAAAAAAAACCATACAACTTTCAATCCTGCTCCAGTCACAAATTCCAAGCAAAACAAAAACATAATGTTAAAACTAATCCGTGTGTTTCATTAGTACAAAGGTTGGCACTTTACATACGAGTTATAAATAACGAAGTGTAAAGATACAGAATTAATTTTTACACCTACTAATTCATTGTAATCTGTTTGGAGAACAACAATAAGCACGACTTGAGAGCTATTGAACTTCGTACATGTACATGAACATTGTCGAAAATTCGTACATTGAAAATCGTACATTGTACTGATCATCGAGTTGAGACTTACATAGCTTATGTATTCAAATCCACTGTAATGGAGATTAGCTTGAGAACTCATAAGAGTGGGACTCTAATATAACAAAATAACTTCTCAATATTTCTATTTAAACTAGACTGTCAGGTTGAGACTTAGGTTATGTAGACTGTGTAGATTCATTAGAATGAATATCAAGTGAAGAACTTGAAAGGTTGGAAATCTAAAGTAACTAATTGGCCAGTAAGTATTTCTATTTAAATTGAGTGTCCATCAGGTTCAGACTTGGCTTGTGTACATTTATTGAAATAAAAATCAAGTGAAGAACTTGGAAGGTTGGTAGTCTAAGATAACAAATTGGCCAATAAATATTTCTACTTAAACTAAAATTATAAATGTATGAATGTAAAGGGACAGAATTAATTTCTACGCCAGATTTACTTTAATATGACGAAACAAAAGTAGTATGTTAACTATGCAGAATGAAAATTTCATCGACAAATGTGGTACAAAATTCCAGCTGAAATTGAAGAGACTTTGGTGACTGTAACTGTAATTCAACATGAAAATAGGTTAAAAAATGTAATTTTCGAAACTTCGCAGATTCGTCGAGATTCTATAATATTTGGTCGAATCGCGAGTGGTGGTTCAGACGTAAACAGGGGATGAAAATTTTGTAAAGTGTCACGTGTTGAGAATGTTGTTGGTTTAATCCACGGAAAAATGGAAGCTTTCCCTGTCGCCATCTCGCTGACGATCAGAAATTGAATGGAGGGTCGTAGAAAGGTAAAAGCGTCCGGATAAGTTGTGGCTGTAACCGGAAAATAAATTTTCTCTCGGCAAAGCTTTCCGATGCAAGGGTAGACACGTTCGCTTGCCGTACAATCTGGACGCCCGCACTCTCTTTATACCTAAAAATTCGGTCACGAATGATAAAAAAATAGTCGCATTTAAAAAGTTCTACTTTTAATCCAAGATTAAAAGTTCTATGATTTTCTATTGCGAGTGAGATACGAGTTTACTTTAGAAAAGCAAAAAATTAATTTCTTCATCTAATAATAAATATACAAGTATTTCAAACTTAATAAGGAACGTAAATTTAAACGATTTTGATTTAAAATTAAATTACGGTGCGTACGCGTTTACCATGGCAATATTTAAATGAAAAATGTGGAAATAAATTCCATTAGCACACGATAACAAAGCGATCACCCAAGCTGTCTCTTGGTTGGGTACATTTTTCTTGTTTTTGGTGGAATTTTCCTGACATATTGGCGGACGATTTCATTCGATTGCAGCGATTTTATGGACAAACAAATTGGGCGCAGAAGCCTTCAAAATACGCGAGGTCCATGCACGTCCAGCGCATCGTCGATTTTTTTTCACCAATAAAACGGAATAGTTCCTGATATTTCGAACACGAAATCAATTTTTCGTATCGAATTGGACAATATATATAAAGGTACATGTATTGTTTTCACCATGTTAAACTGTTAAATTGATTTCTCGACATATTTCCGCGTCGACGTTCCCGATATAAAATTTAAAAGCTTCCGACATACACATATATACATATGCACTGTATTTCGGGCAAATACCATATTTGCGCGAATTTTTCATTTATCTGTCGTCTGTCATTAACACATTGTTACTTGCATAGTAGAATCTCGGGTATTCAAAACCCAATTTACTCAAATTCTCTATTAGGTTATAGGAATTCTTTTCTCTGGGAACTATCTTTCATTCGATAAAGGTATGTTCACTTATGCAAAACGAAGTGACAATATTATATTAAATGTAGAATATATTCAACATACATTATGAATTTTTTTTCGTATGTTTACAATATCACTGTATAAATCCATAAAATTTGCAATCTAGTTATTACACATGTGCATATCTATTTTTTTCTGAAATAAATAATAAAAATAATAATATGTGAGGTGTAAATAAAAAAAATACAAGCTTTTCGATACAATTTGATGAATAACAGAATTTGTGAATAAAAAAAAAAGCAGAACAGATTTTGAAGTAGCCAGAATCAAGTTTTGTAAAAGTCTGTGTTATAATGCTTTTGTCTTTGGTTTAGGTCTTCATCGGGTACACAATAAACGTAGTATATCACAAACATAGATAAACAAGCGCACTCCTTAACCCATATTTTGGAGCATATAAACATCGTTATATGTATATCTAACGAGGATCAAAAAGGGTGAGGGTGTAACAAAGACGGTTGAAGAAGTTCGAGTTGGAAAAAGGAAATGAATGGGGTGAAAATCGTTTGGAGGGAAAGCTCAGAAACGGTACCAAAGGTGATAGGGTGGGAGAAGAGAGAAATAGCAACCTTACGCAAACTATGCGCTTACTCGAAAGATCGTTGCAAGGTTTACGGAAGGCGTATAATCCTGTTTATCGTCCTCGTAAATCCGGGAATATACACTCCTTGGTTTTCGCCCTTCCTTTCGCTTTAACCACCCTTCTCGCGCGGCGAGAAACCCGGCCGGTGCTTTAATCCCTTTTCATTTTACGAGCACCTTTTACGAGCGGTCTTACTCGACCGCTTGTGCCGATCTCTGCGGGTTTTGGAAACAAGCGAGCCAACCTCTGAGGAGCTTTAACACTCGATGGTCGTTCCAGAAATTTCAATATCTTTCGGTGAACGTAAAACCAACGGGTGAATTATCTTCGAAAATGAAATCTCAGACTTTTCTGCGCGTCGCTCTTTCAACCAGGATCCGTTCAATGGTAATTCTTCGCTAACCAGATTGTGCTTTCACTAATTTTCAATGAGAGAAATCATTCTCAATAGTTACATCGGACTTTCGATACGGAAGTATACAGTCAGTCCCATAAGTATTCGTAGCCTCTACGTTTGTTGAGGACATTTGTTTAAATTAAACGACAGATTTGACGTTTCCAAATAAATGTTTCGTTACAGATGCATACAAGCGTAAAGTTTATTCGTGTACATATTCATGAAAAAACATTTATTTAGAAACATCAAATCTATCATTTAATTTAGACAAATTTCGATTCGATATCGTTGGCATATACTTTTCTCGAACTTCCTAATCAGATGACCTATCTTGTCACCAGGTTTTACAACGAAGGTCTCTTTTTCAGTTGCACCACGGCTTGCGTACTGACGTTTAGCTAACATTTACCTTCCAGGACTCTTGAACTCATCTTCCCATTCGTTTCAATAAGCACATTTCGAAGAAGCGATTCATTTAAACTGTATAATTCGCGAAGACGTGTAATGTATGCACGCGTATCTACTGAACATTGGGCGGTTCATTCTCGCCATCTTTTGATTCGTTTTCTCGTCTCGTATTCTCAGTCGGGAAGCGGATAAACGAAAGATTGCGAGTGCAAAATACGTGGCAACCTAAATTAGCATACGGAGGAAGAGGGGAGGGGTTCAAAGAAGCGGGACAAGAAAAGCTCGGCTGGCTTACCTTCGAGAGGAGATATAAGGCAGCCCCACTCGCCTGGTTTCTCGGGATGTAAGGGGGCGGCAAGGCAACTACCACGAATTAATATTCATTACCTTGCGGAACGCCAAAGCTGGCTGCTCCAGCTTGTACAAATATGAAACGACGTAGTTGCGCTAATTAAAATACCTGGCCGCTTTCTTGGCTGAACAAAATTCGTCCCATCCCTCTTTGTTTCGCCTCTATTTCGCCGGAGACTGATGTTGCTGCGAAAAATGCTCGGTAAAGACATTTCTATCGGGGCTCCGGGGCATTTCAAGCGTTTCATTTTATATCCCAACGTCGGCGTCGAGGGAAACGTGAAATGAAATAACGGCCTTGTCATCTTTCCGAGTAATCTCCGGGTCAACTTAACAGTCAGCACTGCCGGAATACGTGCGCGGAAGCTTCGAGGATGTTGTACAATAAATGATTGCTATATATTGCCGAGTTGCGCAGGAATATACTTTGGTAAATAATCATTTTGGGGGGACGTTAGGGGAAAAGATAAATTAATACAGGTAGACGTACATGAAATTAGCAAAATGTGACAAACACGTTTGGACTCCTTGGAGACCATTCTTCGATTAACATAACTCAAACATTATTACATCGCGTTATTATTAGTTATTATTATTATTATTATTATTATTTGTACATTATTTAATCGCATTTCTCAACTTTTTGTTTCGTGGAGTTAATCGATTTGTTCAATGAACGACTCATATACACCAACAAATATGAGCTGTGTTACATGGAAGAAGAATGTGTGAATAGTCCACACCTTAAAAAAGCGACAAGCGGGAACATATTTTGTACGACATGGTGCAATTTGTGAAGATAAACAAGCAAGCCTAAGATTGCATCTTAAAATATATAAACTATCAATCCATATCTATGATTGTTTCACACATTATCACATATGAAAATAGTATAAAATGTTTATTTTTTACATAAAAATGTTTCTCAGCGTCTAAAGATTCACATGAAGTTGAAGTGTCGTTACAGTAAATCACAGGCTTTATAAGTTACATACATTATAAGATATGTAATACGACATGATTCCTATTTGCAGATTCTGTAACGAAATGGCTCCGAGTGCAAATGGTTAAGTATCACGGTGAGTTGGGAATAGGAAAAAGAGAGGTCGGAAGTGTTCGGTGGGAAACGCGTTTACGTACGCTCCGGCGGCAAGCAACGAACGCGCAGAGGATGGAGAGAGGAAGGCACACGCGCGAACAAGGAGAAGAGGACTGGACGAGGAGGGATGTAATAATCTGCGTCCGCATTGTCCGTCTTGCCGGCATGGCCGAGTCCTTTGACATCTCACGGAGTTTAATTAAACTCGAGCGTATAATAGCTGCCCGTCGAGAAGGCGACCCGAGGTCCGACGTCGTTGTCCGACGCCTGCTACCGAACGCAGCATCGCGTCTAACATTTCGCCACCACCTTCGACGTTTTGTTCTCTCGACCGTCGCACGACAACCCCGATACCCAGAAACCCTCTCCGCGCTGTTATTATATTCTCCTCAAAGACGCGATACGCGTTTTCTATCGACTACAATGATTCTCTGTTTGATTTTTGTTCAAACCTTTTTATAAATCAAAGTTTACGTTCTCAAAATGTTATCACAGGCTCTTTTATTATTTCTTGCTTTCCACTACTTCCTTTTTATCCATCTCTGGCTCTTCTCGCAGCCGAATTTTCGTCACTTTAAAATTTTTGTTGATCAGTTAATTTTTAACGAACACATCCAATTCTTGTAACACTGACAGGGGTAACATTGTCGACGTTTGACGATTTTCAAACGCCATTTGATAAAATCTTCGATTATCTAGAAAAGAGTTATGTCCGTGGTTATGGATCGCTCGGGGAGAGTTTCGTCTTTTTTGCGACTCGTTTTGCGTCTTTTCAACCTCGACGCCGCATCCGATTCCCTGAAGAAGAATCCACGGCACCGTGTCAATGCCCATAATTTCACGCTTCAACGACGTCTCGGCATCGGATTATTGGATCGGATATCAAGGAAGGAAGAGTCCTGGCGATCGTTGTCCTGCTTCGAAAAGAGCAGCGTGAACGTCCTTGCGACAGGACGAGGGCTCTGGGGGACCAGCGACCATCGCCTTGGAAAGATGAAAGACCGATCGAAATTGCAAGAGGAACGATTCCGAATCTTTTTAAGCCACGAAATTCTTATGGACGAGTTACTTCCTATCCTCGAGTCCACAGACGCTTATCCAGCAATATTTTATGATATATATGTACACAGTAGAGCCCATGTAGGTCGCGAAAATCTCCAAGTCTCAAAAATTCACGTTTTCGAATGCAGTTTTGCGAGTAGGGCAGCTGCAATGTGTAAATAAATGCTACATTTCATTTATAATAATAACAGGAGAGTCCTGATGTTGTATCGATACCAAAATTAAAATATCTCCTAAAATAATGATTTTTGGACATAAATAGATTAATACATTTTTGTGGAGAATATCAAGCTGCATCGACAAATGTAGTAAGAAATATACGATACCATTATTAACCTTCATACGTCTTCTTATAAATGAAACTCGCTCATTTTTCTCAAAACACAGTTTTTTTTTATAATTGTATGCAATGTTGTAGAGTAACGAATGAACCGATTGACTTCAAATTTTGTCTGTAGGTATTTTACACACGTCTTTAAGATATGAGCCTCTGAATTGAGCCGAATGTTGAGACGTTTTCACACCATTATCTGTTTTGCAGACGGTTATGACTACACATTGTTATAATTATATTTGTTCATTATTCATTGACATTTACTATCAATCATTCGAAAATAAGATATTTATCGCAGAATAACATTTTATTGCTTTTAGTTTGTGGATCTAATTAAAATACTTACGGAGTTCGTTAATATTGCCTGAGGTACAATACAACTCGTTCATGTCTGACCATTTCTCGCCAATTCTACTTACGGAGTTCGTTAACCCTTTGCACTCGAAAGGTGACTCTCAGTCACCATTAGGTTTCACGCAGCAAATCTACAATACCTAATGTTTCTTTAGGTTTCATTTCTTTGGAGCTCGATGTGTCGATAAAATGATTGTCGGTAAAGTAAAGGTGACCTTATTCTCAAATCTAGACAGCTTAGAATTCATGGCAATAGAATGCTAAGAAACGTCTCGAGTTGCTGGCAGATACCAGAAAAAAAGGTCTCGAGTGCAAAGGGTTAATAATCGACTCCCTTGTGCAAATTCAATTTCTATACAAGCAGTATCGAGCGTCGTTACGTTAGAGTCCAATAAGGTCGATAAGCAACAGATGAAACAGAAACATGCATCGTTCGGAGTGACTGATACAAATCGATCCCCTTTTACGAGAGCGATGGTCCTCAAAGATTTTGGAGATTCGTTTGTCTGCCGGATTCGCGAAAGAGAATGGTTTCAGAATTGCGAGGGAAAGCGTCGGAGGTGGCTGAGACACTCTCCTTCCGCCGGTCAATAACTGGACACTGGCTTCTCCACCCTCTACACAAGCTCGTTCCGTGCTACAGTCGTGGTCCCTCGCCCTCTCTCTCTCTGCCTTTTTCTCCTCCTCCTCCTCCTCCTACTCCTCGCCCTTCAAGGGAAATGCAACGCAACAGAATACGGTGGTCTTGTCATATCGGAGGAAGATTGTCGAGAACCACGGGGTTATGAAACTTTCCATGATATGAAAATGTTTGCATATTACCTTGAGCAGCTTTGTACTTTCAATTACGACGTTAGTGTCGCAAGACGCGCAGCTTACAATAGTCTGAAACGTTCCACTTAATTTTTTATGGGAATCATTTTGCAAACATCGATCCACTGAGTTGCACTTTCGCTTCGTACGATATCAAACTTTTACGGAATAATGCTGTTTCTTAAATAATACTACTTATCGCTCTTTATAATTGAATAATTCATTAAACGGGTGTCCGGAAGAAGAATCTATGTTATGGATTTTAAATTTATCGTTGATCAGCTGATCACTCGGTGCAACGTAGGTCCTTCTTCCGATTTTATGTATTATCTTACTCTCTACTTTTCTCGTTTCTTCATATACTCCTTTTTTCCATTTTCAAGACATGAGTTTATAACTTTCTGTGGAGTGCTAACAACAATTAGCGATGTGCAAAGACACTAAAACCACTAGGTAATTACTAATTATCGATCGTAGCACATTGACCCTTTCCCAACAAAAACACAACTTTTGAAGATTTTTAACATAGATCATTCACGATCAGACACCCATTCAATCGTTTTGAACTCTGATTTCTTTTTTCCTGATTTTCATACCTTATATTAGGCAGAAACACTTGTTTGTAGTTATTTAAAATTTAGTATTTTATCAACAAAACGATTATTCGAAAGCAATGCGTAATATCAAACTATTTAGTTTATTTTTAAATATGACACTTTTTTTAATACAATCTCCAATATGTAAAACTGGCTTCTTATATAAACTGAACTTTTAACGAGCAAATTTTTCGTCGCATATCTTTTTTAAAAACAGAAAAGAATAATAAAAATCTAGGCGGAGGTCCCACAAACAAGTATACAAAGTTTCATCGAAATCGGAGTTTGTTAATGTTTTGTTAAATTTGTTAATTTTGTTGTGATTTTATTAATGTTTATGGTAAATTTTAATTTTTTTTTTTGTGAATAAATAGCAATATATTTATATTAGTAATGAAATTTTGATTTTTGTCCACAATTTTGCTATTTGTCCGCACCGTGCGCCGGCCTGACCGTACCTTCAAGGGAGTACGATGCGAATGTATTCCAAATGAAAAAGAATTCGTAAAGAGGTTAACACGAGAAACAATAGAACCACAAAACCGCTGGCAAACGCTAGCCTAAGTGGAGGAGCACTTCCACCGCGTACAATAATTTCCAGGCTTTCCGTTACAGGGCTATTAGCTGGCAAAGGACATGAAATTAGTCGATGACCATTCGGAAATGCGTCAACACCGTTTCGCGGACCGCGATAAACAGCATCCAGCAGCGTGACGCGATTTCGTCGAGTGGATCGACTAGATGAGTCATAAAATAGGATACATCGGTATACGTGTGCGGACACACGACACCTGGCAAGCTTGAGTGGACGCACGTGCTCGCGAGTGCGCTGGTAACAACAGACCACTGTACGTGTTCCTAGCGATCAGATAAACGCCAAGCCGTATTATCGCCTATCTCTGCTCGCGGATCTACGGGGTGCTCGAAACTTTGCGTCTGTATAGAGATTGGAGACCGATGACGAAACGGTTAACAGGTTTAGCGGTGCAACAGGCGTCGGTGCTGCGTTGATTATCTGTAGAATTCGACCTGGCAACGATTTCGGATTTTCTGGCCACAACTGCACGATTGGAAAATTTGCCTCGATACTAGACCCGTTTAAACGCGATTCTTTGCACGTGGAATTATTCTTTTTTTCAGTTTCGTTCAGTTTTAGTCTGTCTTGTACAAATTTACACAATTTTGTTTACTTGTGTTTAATGTTGCTCAGTTTTGTCTGATTATGTTTAGATTTGTTTAGTTTTGCTCAACCTGGATCTGTTTTTCCCCGGTTTTGTTCAGTTTTGATGTGTTTTATTAAGTTTTACACAGATTTGCACAATTTTATTCAGTCGTGTTCAGTTTTGCTCCGTTACTGGCCTCCTTCCATCTTCTGGAAATTTACACGAGAAAGTGTAGTTCTATTAATCTATGAAGAATTTTTATATTCAATAAAAAAATAATAAAAATCCAACTACATAGTTCGAGTTTTCTTTTTTAAAGAATTCCTATATTTTTTTCAATAAATTTCTTTGCACATTTATAAACAGATTGCGCAGATTTTCCGTTTCTCGTGTTTAACTATTTACGATAAAAGATTTTAAATGGTTCTTAAATCTTGTGTTATTAACCTTGTAATTATTGTTCAGATGAACTTTGTTGCATATCAGAAAGAAAAATATATTTTTTAGGGTGATAATCACGACAGTAAATTACATTATATCAAAGCATGATTTAGAACAACTAATTTTACTTTGATGAAACTGATGTATGATCTCAGAAGTCCATTTCAAAAAGGATAATGACTAGACTGCGGATCTTTATCCATTTATAGGAAATTTGAATGTGTAAGAAACTACAAAATGCAAACAATATGCAAGAATATAAAAAAGATGAAAGGTAAGTTCATGTCATAATACTTGCCGAATAAAATAAATTCCTATTTAGATTCAATTTTTGTAGGCACGTTCGCGAAGATTTTATTTTGCGTAAAGATCCGCAGTCTAATAATGACAAATGTACATTAAAAGTAACAGATACATCAATTAACGCTAAACCTAAGTTTTCTAAATTGCATTGATTGAGAAGCAAGAACGCCGTTTCTTACAATCGCTATAAGTTTCACTTTGCAATCGCTGTCAAACTGATGAAATCAAAAGGTGACTTGTCACTCGTAATGATTGCAAGATTTCAATCGCAATAAAAGCCAATAATAGCAATCGTATTATAATTAAAGTCGTTGTCGATGGCATTTACAACTGTAGTGGCAGCAATTAGCAAATGGAAAATGTAATTTACAATGGCAATTGGAGAATCGATTACAATTACCATTGATCATGTTCAAGTGTACCGTGTAATAGAGACGCAATCGTAAAAGTTCGAGGAAGCCTACAAGTCGCGCGTAATCGTGTCTCGATATCCATATTCGCACTTTCGTTTGCATCGCTACGGATTTAATCGAGAACAGAAAACACAGAACACCGGCACGAGAGGTTTCACTGGCTACCAGTGTACCAGTAAAGATCAGGTGGGCTCGCGAGAGAACGATTTATCTGTTTAAATACGTCCCGAGGCGGTGCACACTCGGTCGTGTTTAAACGACGCGCTACCTGATCTTCCATTCTCGTTCGCTTCCTCGGTCTCGCTCGCTTGCAAAACTTTCAAATAATGTAGCTGCGAAATCGTGTTTCCGCCTTTGCTCGTAGCACGTCGACGTTCTATTCGAGGGATTCTATCCAATAACAAAATTTCATTTCTACGAACGGTTCGACTCTTTAATATTAACGTTGCGATCACAGATTTAAATGAAAAATCGAATCGAATGATTCATGGCAAGTAGAATTTGTTTGAGGGAATATTTTGAGTTCTTCGTGTACCTTTCCCGACTACTTATTATCCCCTCGTGAAGAAACGATATTTCCGCAATGGTTGCGGAACGTTGACCCAAGCCAAAGAAGTTTACACGCTGAAGCAGAAGCTCGAAAACGTTCTTCGACAGCGGCTACAGAGTTTTTTCGTTTTCGGTACACCAGCAAGAACCTAAACGCTCCTCTAAGCGCTCCTCCATGCTCCAGAGAGCGTCCATCCCTTCTATTTCTATCGGATTATTGGATCCTGGACGCTAGAACGAAGAGAACCCGGCTTCTTTTCGCTTTGTCCAAGAGGAGACTCTAGAGAGGCTGAAGAAACAGGATGTAACACCAGTCCTCCGTGTAGGTCGAACGTTTTTTGTTGCATCCCTCGCGATATCTTTTGATCATCGCCGCCGCTACGGGTTTCTATTGTCTTCTAAGAACGATTAAAGCCGTGTCGAGTCTTTAAATGACTTCGTAGTACCTAGACGCTATCAATTATTTGCGCTGGAATGGAGATGATGGTAAGTAGCTGGGAGAATTTTAACAAATTTTTGAATAGAGAACTGAAAGACCGTGTCTAATTCGTTTACCGTGTTAAATAGTATCAAGGGTCACCTATAAAATAGTGAGCAACAAGATTTTTGTACGTTTTCTTCAAAAGTTTCTAATAAAATTGATAATTCAAAGAATAAAATGTCTCTGTCGCATTAGATTTATGGGAGGTAGACCTTCAGCTAGAAGAAACTTATTTTAGAGCAATATTATCATATACAAGGTGAGGCCACATGTAAACTTTTGCACAAGTTCCACCTGAAATTATACATTCCTAGAACAACAATCGCCAAGGAAATATCGATATCTTTATTACCAAAATTCATTCGCTACAAAACCAGCTTTACAAAATTGACTTTTCAGTCAACCGCGTACGACACAATTTATAGCTCACTTTTAACTCCGCTCAGAAAAGATTTACAATTTGTCCTAGTTTCCAGAATCACCCAGTGTACACCGTTTTTCGATTTACTTTTTCCGCGTCAATTGAATGAAAGACTTGAAGGAAACGCACAGTTTTGAACAATTTGCGCTCGCGCAAGTTCATCCTGTATAATTGAGAACAAAGTTTGCCAGAGTTACGATGTCCTTTGGGAGGGGACATCCAAGTGCGCGGAGTTAAACCAAAGGGAGAAGAAAAAGGTTAAATGAAAAGAGCCCGAGATGGAGGAAGAGGGAGGCAAGAAACAATAAAAGAGTCGAAGAACCCGTGATAACATTTCGAGAAGCGAAAAGGGATTCTCGTTTTTCGAACGGCTTCTCTTTTACGTTCTCTCGCTGCGGAAACGATCGGTCTTTCGCGGAGAAATCTCGGCGTGGGCGTCGACGTTCTGATGGAAAAAGAAGAGCAGAGAAGAGACGAGAAGAGAGGAGAGGAGAGGAGAGGAGAGGAGAGAAGAGAAGAGGAGAGGAGAGGAGAGGAGAGGAGAGAAGAGGAGACGTGACGAGAAGTGCGGAAGGGTGACGTAGGAGGAGATCGAAGGAGGTAAATTGCCCCGAGATATTTAATCCCGTGGAAAGGCCGAGGGATCCTTTATTGGCTCGGCGAGTGAGCAACGGGCAAGATAAGTTTCCCATAGGATCGATGGCCAATCGCGTTAAGCGATTTTCGCGCCTCGTTATCCTTTGTTTCCATCCGGTGTACGGACGCTGACGCCGATGCTCTCTTGTCCCTCAGACGTTCAGATCAATCTTCCATTGCATCTCGTTTTCATCCGTCGCCGATCCCGCTTTCTTTCAACCGAGAACGGAATTATTCGCCAAAGGATCGCGTTAATTAATAAACACGACTACGTTCCAGTACTTTGCAGTGCAAGTTTCATTTACATCGTGTTGAATGCTACTTGGAAGAAGTATATTATTACTAGACTGCGGATCTTTATGCATTTATAGGAAATCTGAATGTGCAAGAAACTACAAAATCCAAACAATGTGTAAGAATATAAAAAAGATTGAAAGTAAAGTTCATGTCGTAATATTTGCAGAATAAAATAAATTCCTATTTAGATTCAATTTTTGTAGGCACGTTCGCGAAGATTTTATTTTGCATAAAGATCCGTAGTCTAATCATTACTATTCCACGCAATAATTTTACTTGAAACATTAAATGAGATTTTCTTAAAACCATTTTTTTATCTTACCATTGTTATTATTAGGTTGTCCTAATATATAACATTATAATTTCATAAATCACAACTAATGTAATATTCGTCCATAAATGAACAAATCTGAATGACTAAGCAGGTGAAATTTCTTATATAAGAACTTATTTCATTTAACGTTCGAAATATTAGAGATTAACGGATTAGCGATATACGCGCAGCGAGCGTCGCAGGACGATTCACAATGGTCTGATTGTGTCCTAGGAGCATTATTACGTTTCGTAGTCGATTCTTCATTCGCGTGACTGTCGTGGGCGAGAGATATCACGAATCAAACCCCGCTCATGAAGTTAATTTCTCTGTAATTCGCAGCGAGAAGCGAAGGGGCCGAAGGGAGTCGCGCAGCTTTGTCGATTGTCGTCCTCCTTGTTTTCATTTGCGTGCTCGCTGTCGGCGAGGCGGTCCCGAATTAAGCTTCGTTTTCATATAGCGGCCGCGGGCCAAGATTGAATTGCCACCCGTCGGCTTTTCCTGCGAGGCGCGTTCGAAAATTAAGGGACATTGTGCCTTAACGAATGGGATTCAAGCGTGCATCTGCTCGAAAAACGTGTGAAATCCAAGAACCAAGAAGGGTTGCAATTGTGGACGGGGGAAAAGGCGGCCCTGTTCTCTTCCTGTCACGAATTCGTTAGCCAGCCATCAAACGTTCGAAAATCTTTTCCTTTCGCGCCGGAGTTTTCGTGTTACTAGGGTGATCCGTTCGTTTGCTTTTTCTAGCGTAACAGAACGGTCTCGACGCAGTTACTTCATTTTATTCAGGTGGTTTATGAAAATTTGGGGACCATGAAATACTCTTTTATATTCTATTACTCTTTCATATTCGATACTTTAAATTAATTATGTAATTTTGTGTTGTCTTCTCAGAAGTTTAGAGAGAAATAGGGAAAGAAGTTTTTGTTGTCGCTTTCAATATTTTATCACTCTTTCTTAAGGGAGGAAATAGGTTTAGGCTTGAAGAACCCAAAAAGAAGAGAGAAGAACTTAAAACGAAGCATACAAAGAAGAAGAAGGATTGCTATATAGTGTTGTAATCACTGATTACTCAGTAAATAGTTTAAATAAAATCATTATTTCCTTGAACTTGAAAACTCTTGTTTTCGGTAAATGACTTTTTTTTTAAATTTGTGTACACTCTGGCACAAAAAGTTGTTAACCAATCATTTTAAAAATTGACAGATTCATTATGTAATTGCGTTCTATACGAACCGAAATTTGAAATAATATCATTGTTTAAATTATCTTTTTATCGCAAACAAAGTCATAAAAAGGTGACAAAAACATTTTGATCGTTAGTTTAAACATCTCTAAAAACGCAATTTGCAATTTCTTAAGGAAGAATTTAAGTTCTTATAGAAGATAGACATGTCTTTAAAGTAAATTTAAATCCCTATTGATTGCAGATGAAAACTGTAGCCTCCAGAATGTACGCAAGTAGTTATATCTGATGGTGACCTCCGATGGGTGGCAGCTGATATCTTCCATATTTTCCAAGGAAATACTTTAATAAAATTACAATATTTATTTGAATATATGTATAAAATATTTGTTGACAATTACTTAAGTATCATAAGCATTCTTTAAGTACTATATTCTACAAGTTTCATTTGCACGCACATGATCAGTGAAGGACTACATCTTCGAAGTCGATCTAAACTTAGCATTCGTGGCAATAGAATGCTAAAAAAGCATCTCGAGTTGCTGGTAGATACCAGAAAAAGAGCTCAAGCGTCTAAGGGTTAAACTGAACTGGAAGTTTCGTGGTAAAGTTTGCGATTCAGGATAGATAGATACAGTTCAAGTACGCAGGCAAAGATACCAACTATTTATTAGCTCTGGGGACACGCACTCGGGGGACGATACACACCTTAACGGCCTTCTGACGCTATCTAACGATCCGAAGAACGAGTTACGTGGTACTTGTGTCGCGAGCGTCTATCCACGTTTTTCCATCTCTCGCGAAATAAACTCTGTTCGCATTGTATTAACATTATTCTAACGAAACTACTCGTTTACAATAGTTGTACTCTGTGTGCTTTCAAACACGGAACCTGTCCCACACTAATAACCCATCTTGCTTGGACCTAACAAACGGACCCAACGAACAAATATTACTTCTCTCGCGATTTTCTTTGATAGGAAGAGGAAAGTAGAGAGGATGGAACGAAAATATTTTTCGCAAGAACGGACAGACAGGAGGCGAGTGATAACGGAAGGAGATGGTAGAAAATGGCAAACAATATTGGGACAAAGATGCTAGTGAAGGGGGATATCTTTCGAGGCGTGGCATTATTGGCTCGGTGGTGAGCTCATGGCGGTTAATGGTGGTGACTACGGTGGTACCCGTGGTCGTAGCAGGCAATATCTGGTCGGTCACGTAGACTGACCTCAGCATCGAGCAATAACGATGCCTGCCTCGACGCGACGTTTCTACCCATCGCATCACGTATACGTGAAGTGTAAGAACCCCGTTGGTCCTCCGTGCAAGGATATTTTTCATCGCAAAGATGTTATTCGCGAACGAGGCTGTTCTCCGAGGCCACGACGTAAACAACTATTCGACCACCTTCCGGTGACCCTAAAATCGGATCACCTCGAAGAAGCAAAATTATACGGGCAGGCGAACGGATGTATTTACTAGAGCGCCCATTTAGACGTACTGTCGCTGGAAGGGATCTTGTGAGGTCGTAAAGTCGGTCGGACATCGATTTTTACAACTTAAGTCGACCGCAATTAGTAATCTGACACGTTTTTAGACAAGGACAGAGCTAGACTTTTCGTTCAGGGCCGTATGGTATCAGAATTAGGATGTTCATATTTCAATAACTTTTTTCTTCTTATGTATGTTCACACATAATTCTGTAATGCATGAATCGATTACCATAAGACTATTTCATTTTGTAAAGTACATTCTAGGGGAGGGAAGTTTCAATCTAAAATGTTCATTATTAAGAGACCTACGAATTTTTTTATATTCAGCATGTTTTACATATCTTTCCTCCGAAAGGAACTAAAAAATAGATTTTTCCAATGGCCTTATGCTTTTAAAAAATTCTTCATCTAAAGACACGCAGTTTCCCGTGTCGATAATTGAAATCCATTTACTCGATCAAGAGTTACAATTTTTTCACATTTTAGCCAAAAATCCAACGCTTACCATTTTCACTTTTAATCATTTTTCAGTAGGTACACGCGAATATAAAGTATGTATCGCAAAAGAAAGTATCTCGAGACCTGAAATTCCACGAACCTTACTCGAGCTTCTAAATTCCGGAAAAAATAAGTCCAGTTACGAGCATAAACTACCTCGACAAGTCTGCCTTACACACTCACTCCGATTTACTTTTATATTACAACACACGTACACACGTCCACACGTGTGGATCTTTTTTCAGTGAAAACGTCGAAGAGAGATTTGGCAGGAAATTGCTCTACTCACCGTACATCTTCCCTTCGTCGGACAGGATGATTTTGCGTCGGCCGCATGGCGGATATATAGTGAGAGCTTCCTGGAAACTCTGCTCGATATCCGGCGACCATACACCCTCCGCGTCTGCTGCCGATAAGTCCTTCTCGTCCTGAAAAATAGGAACGCAACGATTCATCGATAATTCGATCCCTCTCGGCAAGAATATTTCAACCGTCGCGTGTCGTAAATAACGCGCCCAATTTTCCTCGGTTCTCAATCTCGGTGTACCATCCAAATCACCCGATGAATTACTTCAAAATTCGTCTCTATCCATCAACCGACACTCCACTACGATAGGGATTCTTGCAGCAAGTATCCAATGATTTTATATGCCGATCAATGTATGATAACGTGGTGCAAGTATTAGTAATATTAATATTTTATGTATTTTTTTGGTTTAGAAATCGACAGCTTTTAATATCAATAATATCAATATTTCATGCATTTCTGTAGTTTAGAAAACGAAAGCTTTAAATATTACTAATATAAATATTTTATGTATTTTTGTAGTTTAAAATACAAGAGATTTTAATATTATGTTCTGCATTTTTATGTGAGTTCGTTTCGTAACAGTGTAAAATCGACTGCTGTATTATTTTTCTAAACATTAAGATTGATTATCTGGACATTTGGCGAGAAACGCATGTCACCGCTCAAACGGTGACGTCAAGCATTTAAAAGGAAACGTAACGTTTTACACAGACAATATCATGTATAGATTGGAGATTTTTATGCATTTATAAGAAGTCAGAAAATGAAAGCAGATCAATTATAAATGATTTATCGCAAACGTTGTAATTCGTAAAGGGTCTGTCTCTAAAATTCTCCAGAAGATATACGATTCCATGGACGGATACTCCAGAAGAGTAAAACCATGTCTGGAACGCAGCTGATTGTGAGTCGGTCCACCGTCGATTTCTTTTTGCCAATTCGAAAGATTCTCTGCCAATTTCAGTTTGTTTGTGCCTCGCGTAGCATGCGCCTTTTTATTGTTAGTATGTGTTGGCGTGCACTGACGTTGGACCGAAGATAAGGTCGAAGTTGGAATTTCAACGAATCGGGGACGCCTGTGTTGCACGAACGGACGAGAAACGGCCGATTACTTGGCGCGTTAGATCAAGTGTCGAAAGGTAGAAGGTGAAACGATCGACTGGGGAAGGGAAAGTCTTTTCTGAGAAGTCCGATCACGTTTGCTTCGTCGATATATATGTATTATTGGATGGCGTGTAATCCAGAACCCGAGGACCCGGTCGATCCTGAAAAACCCACTAGAATTTGCAACACCGCGTCGTGAGAAATGCTTCCTTTTACGGAGAAACGTATTCTCGTCTGTATTTATTTCTTCATTTCTTCCACATTTTGTCGGAATCGATTTAACATTTCTTCTTGTTTTTGTAAAAACTTTAGAACAAATCTTATAATTTTGTCAGAATACAATTTTCGGGAAATACAAGCATCGACGTAACAGTGTACAATTTCGGTTTTTAAAACATATCAAATTTTCAGCAAGTTTAGCATTTTGGTTTAAATAGAACAAATTTACATGAAAATCTATATGTTTCATAAAAGTCTGTGTTAAAATTACAAAATCTTGATATCGTTTTTGACAAAATTGGCGTGGTCGATTTAAATCGAAATAGGCTCGTATGATTTATATTTAATCAAAGAGCGGTCAAGTGAAGTTTTGTTAAAATACTACATTCAATAAATCCACTGAACGACTACCTTTAAGGTAGTACCTTGACACTTTATCTACCGGGCTATTTAGAAACAGACTTTAATTCAAACAAGAATTTTCTAAAGTATCATATGTCGATCTAGGCTGACAATAATTCCTGTTACCAATAATACTGTTACTGGGTACATTGAAAGCCAAATCTGTTTCCAAACACTGAACATTGTAAGTAGACAACCATCAACACAGTAAATAAATTCGAATAGCTAAATACTGCAATTAAAAAGCCTAAAAATAGGCTCCCGGTAAATAAAGTGTTAAGTAGTTGTTCGATCGCTGTAATATTAACACTGTTGTGCCAATGCATTCCAATTGTCACTCGTTCTCGTCACTCATGTTTTCCTTCGATTTTCTTTGTCGTGTGGTGCAATTCTAATGCGAGCCGCGCGACTATAACAAAAATGCGTACGTTCCACTAGGGTCGAAAGGGTTAACTATTTTTTCCCAGAATTGAAAATAAAAGAAAGACGTTCGACTTACATCGCTAATTTCGCCAACGTCGAGGTTCTTGGTATCCGAGCCGGAGCCGTTCGCGTCGGGCGGCGGCCCGGAACTCGCGGGAGTCCACGGCGCGGAAATGGTGTCGGCTGCAGCCACCGCACTGCCTGTAACAATCAAACATGGGACAATTAGTTAACATAGCCGGTGACAACACAACCGATACTGTAGGATTTTATTCGATAACGGCGATAAATGTTAGTATCGCACTACAATGGTGATGCAGGATTACAGTTAAACTACTATCTGTACGGATGTGAACTGAAATTACGCCTTCGTTGTTGGTCGCATACTCAGTTTCACTTTCCGACTCTTACGCTAATCTTTACGCTTTTGATTAAAAACTAAACTCTTGCATTCTTCCATGCACGTCTTCCTTTTACCCTTACACACAGACAACACACACTCTTATCATTCATTCGCAAACTGGCGCCCAGCTCCCTAAACCTAAACATTCGCTCGATCCCATGCGCTTTCTTCCAGGCACACTTCAAACTGTCGCGCGATCCGAACACTCTTCTTTCGCGGCTCAGATTCTCGTCGTTCGTGCATTCGTCGAACTCGTTCTCACACTCTACAATACGAATACGATATAAATAAAAAGCAAAGGAAAGGTAAGGCGAAGAGAATAGGAAAAATGAGTAATCGGAGAAAGCGTCAGAGAGTAGGTGCACGAACGACACGCGTAACCGTATCATGAGGGGCCGTGCGATTCCGGTAAACATGGAAGATTTACAGCGTTGCACCTCCATTTCTCCGACTCGGAGGCGCGGGCCGTGTGACGGAATCCACGGGCTGCTCGTTTTCGAACCTGGAATATCGTTGTCGGCGACAGGCAACCGATAGGGGCGCGCGAAAGTCCACCGGGGCGGAAGTCGGCCGGCCACGATCGAGCGGGATGCCCATGCCGCGGGAGGGTGGGGAGGTGGCGCGTGGGAGGTGGAAAAATCAGCACGTGAAAAATCGTGGCAGGAGCGCGGCGTTGGAGCGCTCGTTGGCGCGGTTGGGACAGAATCTCTACACGCCGGAGCAACAAGTGTTCCCTGATATCGCGTATCAGTACCGCGGTCGACGGTGGGGGTTCCTCGTAGGCGGTACACTCCGCCCACCGGGGGTGGAGTGTGTACGTTAAGCCCCCGGAGAAGCCCCTTTCTCCTCGTCCACGACCGCAATACCGACCGGATCCCTTTCGCGGGAACGCACCCCCGACAACCACCGGAAACTGCATCCTCTCGCGTTCCGAGCGATCTTCTAATCTCGGCGAACGCCACCTTTACCTTCTTTTACCCTTCTCTCGGTGCACGCCGTGCACACACCTCGGAAATCTCGAAATTAGTAATCGGTTGGTAACCCGATTAGGAAGATTCAGTAAGCTTACTCTTTACAAACGACTCGCTTTTACAGCGATTTACCAAATTTTTATTTAATTAAGTGTAGACTGTTTGAGCGAATGAGACGAGTGCGGACGAGAGAGAGGGAGAAAGTGTGTATATAAACAAGCGAAATGCCGAGCAACAGCGGAATAAGAATAAGAACGAGAGTAAGAATAAGAATCGAGGGAAATAAAGTCAATTTGTAACGTACGCGATTTCTGATTTGGAAAGAGTTGTTCTTTCACGTGATTGTATAGAAAACTTACTAAAATAAAGTACAATCGATTATTTAAAAAAATATTGCCTAAATCAATCCGCATAAACCAACAGATACATTAAACACTTGTCTTTCTGTACAATTTTCGGGATAGTTTAAATATTAATTCCTTTTCAAACAGTTGTTCAGTTTCCAAAAAAGAGAAACTTGGTTAAAAAACGCAACTAGTAATCAAGTTTAAAGTAGAACCGCAGCTAACTGAGTTTTACCGATGGTTTAACGGCAGATAACTTCAACTCTATGGCGGAGCAGCCTGGACAAAGGAATTCATGGAAATTTGTTTTCCTCAAGAAACGCCAAAGTGGTAAAGGAAATCGTTTGTCGAGGGATCAGACTATTCTATAATCAATTCATATATTTTACATGGATTATCTTCCACCCGAAGAAGCATAGGAGCAATAAGTACAAAACAATTTTGATAGCAACTTTGCACGCAATTAATCGATGAATCTACTTACAATCTCCTATTTAATAAGCAACAATGATTAAATGGAACATCGCCCGTAACTGCTCCAATCCAAAACTCAAAGAAACAGGAGACAAACATGTTACGCTAGGGCGAATCAAAAATTCTTTTCTTCCTTCATTGTATGCCGTTTTCCAACAAACGTTAAAAATAAATAAAAGTATTTAAGTTTTACGTTCTATGTACCATTATGTAACTCTCGAATTTCTCTTTTATGCAGGATACTAGCAAGTACCACCGAACAGTTGCATATTTTTTATTTTATCGATTTAGAAGCATCGTGGGGAAAAAATAAATATTGTGGAAGGGCTCTTTACTTGGCGGTAAACGAAATTTCTAAAGCGCGAGTCCCTACAGTTAACTCTGGGAGTCTCCCGTTGCGACGCAACAGCCGCAAACAGCAATAAACACCTACGGAAACGATAAAGCGAAATGAGAGAAGGAAAATTGATGAAAGGGGGTAGAGATAAAACAGGGTCAGTGCAAGGACGACTTCAAGGGTGGGTCGCATGCTCGACGAATATTACCGCGTTTCAAAGGGTTGTGGGAGGGCGAGGGCGTGGGCACAGTATGTAAGCCAGTGAAAATGAGCGAAGGGACATTGACGAGGCAGGAGGAATCCCTTTCTTGCGCGATGCACTTGGAGAGTCCATCTCGCAAAAATGGTTTCCAAAGTTTGCGAGTGTCGACTAGGTTATAGTCCCTAACCCTTTGACGAGTCAAATTTTTGGGAAATACGTACGAGTAAGCTTTGTTTCATAACATATACAATATTTTATTTCTTATATGTATGAAGGGTGAGTCCATAACGTTACCACCTCAAACATCTTTGTTGTTTTTAAAGATACATCAAATATCATAAGAACAAAGTTGAATGGTTCAATGGGGCTCATACGATGCCAAAAACATTTTTGTTTTTGTCATTTTTTTTTAAGATATCAATGTCACCTTTATTTTCTTCAATGGAACCACCCTTTTTCAAACACCTACAATGATAGTCTCTCCCATTAGAAATTCAACGACCATAATTAGTCACGGTTATTTAAGGTCACGGAGTCAAGCCGAACAGCATACCGCTAAGCCGAATAGCGATTTTTCTTAGACACAGAAATATGCACAGCGGGAGGTTTAAATAGGACTATAATTGAAAATATGGTTACATGTTTGAAAATAAATTTTTAGAGTTTCAATAATTTAAATATCTAATTTCTTGTTATAGTTTGTTACTTTCTGTAATCTACCAACGGTTAGAACGTATCTATGACGTTCTGTTTAAAAACTGTTCGCGTAACTAACTAACTAAAACATGAAATTTGCAATTCGCACCTTGTAGGTTTCTGCGTAGCACGCCGTTATCGCGTCTGTTTTGTTTCTATCTTTTCCTTCCGATTTACTTCTTCGCGTGTCGAACCATGCAGAATCATGGTGTCAGAGTTTCACACGTACTTTTATATGTCTCTCTTGTATATTAATAAAGTGTTGCATGTAAATTGTAGATTGGTCCTTTAACATATATGGTACACTGAGCAGAGATGCGCGTTTAGCCATATACTATAAACTCTATACAGATGCCTAGCAGCCTCATGAATTCGCAAGAGTAACGCAATATGGCGGGCATGGCTTCACTCCAGGTTCTGCTATGTCCGGTCATTATATTTTATGTCCGTGGGATTAACCTAATAGTAGCGATTCATCTGTTCAAGACAGAGTGTGTATCGAAAATAGTCGTATTTTCTTGAATATTTATCTCGATTCTTCTCAGATCGTCTCACAATCCACCCCGTCCGTGGTCGCAGGATTTAGCAGATTATAGGCGTAAAGATCGGAGCTGTAGATCGCTATGCGCGGAACTCGGGGAGCAGTAAAGGCCTCAACGACATTTATTTACCTGCGAACAACGAACAACGAACAACGAACATGGCACGCAAGTTCGGAACATCGGGCAACAACGCAAGACAAAGAGAAGGGAGTTTCGCATTGCACGGCGAGGTATCTCCGGCTCTCATCAGGCTGTCCCTGGGCAGACGTCCGGAACCGTTTCAGTCGAAGTTAAAAGGAGACAAGAAATTTAGTTATGTCGGTGCAAACTCCGCCGGTGGACAAGGACGTTCCGGTCTCTCCCATGACCGGGAGTAGCCACGACATTCCAAAATGCTTTCTCCCCCCGAGCTCCCTCCTGGTCGGGCTCTTGCGCCCTATCACGGCTGACCCGGCCATTCCCTATCCTTCATCCGCGCATTTCCATCCCTCCGCGCTCCGCTGGGCAACCCCCGTCGAGCGCCGGGCACACCGAATGCAACCATGCGTCATCCGCCATGATCTATGCTTTCTGCCGCGCTGGCATTACGCTAGGCGTGCACAACTGCACACGCGAGCGCACAACCTATGTGCATTGTGCACCGTGCAGCCCGCGGACACGGGGAAGCCGCATCTACATAAGGACGCACACCAGCTTGACCACGGGCCAGAGATACGCGAATCAAGCGGTCGCGCGACTCGCACGCGTGTGCGTCGCTCTCTTCTTCTCTCGGAGGGAGAGGAGTGTCTCTATTAAAGCTCCGCTCATTTTCACCGGCTTACATATCGTGCCCACGCTCCCGACCAATCCCCAACCCTATCAGACATGCGAATATTCCTCCGTCACGCGGCCCACTCCTGCAGATCCTCCTTGCACCCTGCCGATTAAACGGCTACTCCAGAAATTTAACCCCTTGCACTATTTTCACGAGTCTGGCTCGCGATGACAATTTTAGGCCAAACTTGAAAATCACGGGTCGGGCTCGTTAAATTTAGTGCGACCATTCGAACGCACGGCTTTTTCCCAGTTTCATCGTAGTGCAAGGGGTTAAAAAGAATCGGTTTCTTTTTGGTTAACACTTTATCTACCGGGCTATTTAGAAACAGTCTTTAATTTAAAAAGAATTTTCTACAGTAGCACATGTCAATCGAGGCTGACAATAATTCCTCCGTACTGTTACTGGGTACATTGAAAGCCAAGTCTGTTTACAAACACTGAGTATTGTAAGTAGACAACCATCAACAGAGTAAATAAATTCAAAAAGCTAAATACTGGAATTAAAAAGCCTGTAAATAGGCTCCCGGTAAATAAAGCGTTAATATCGTAGGATATTATTTGACAATGGCGATGGATGTTACTGTTGCTGCAATGGTGGTACAGGTTTAGAGTTAAAAATTGTCGGTATGGATATCGTTATCTTAATCGAAAATCGTTTATTGAAAATTTCTAAAAATGTTTCGCTACAAAATGTAGGACGAATGCCAATTTGCGCCAAGAATTTCAGGGAATGTCTATTAATATCCTTTTAAATTGTCTAAGAATTAGACTCTAATTCATTGGTATTTCTGTTTGAAGATAATATTTGTGCTTGAGAAGAGTTACTATATCTATTTTAGAGATTTCCGAGAATATGGAAAATATCATTGATTATATATATAAAAAAAAAAAAGAAATTAAGAAAACTACAATTCCACACAAAAGTTATTTGGGAAATTGATCGGTGTACGAATACATTCTACACCCACTGTATGTGCGCAAAACCCTTCATAAAAATTCCTCACAGGTTAAACAACAACAAATACTCAAAAAGACGTGGAAATTGACGCTGTAGACTAGAATACCCCCTTAAGGGTGGATAGGTTCCCTTTAAGCGACCCCTTTAAAAAGCGAACGTTAGAACGGTGTCCCGGGTAGATCGGTGACATCCGTAAATCGTTCGAAGCAGCTTTATCCTTGAGCAAACGCGTCATAGAGCTGCGTATCCGGTTCCCAGTCCCCGGGGGTGTAGTAAATGGCGTGTTCGTGGGTGGCGGTGGGTCTGGCTAAGCTGTAAATTTGGCGTATAACCATTCGGGGGTAGCCCTGGTCGAGTAGGCCAGGTCTGCCAGCTCCCGTGGGTGGTTGCCGGGGCGAAGTGGAAGGGTGAGACAGGAGACGGGGGTCGTAGAAGCATTCATAGCAGGGACCAGAGGGTGGCTTCGGTGGAATGCGTCCCGTTTAATATCGCGGAACATTATATATCGCCTCTCTTGTCCCTACGTTGCCCGCACCGCAAGCTATAACACGTACAAACACACCGACGAACCACCTACGATCCTTTGGCGACATTGACTCGTCCTCTTAGTTTTACCGACGAACCGCTACTTTTACCGAATTCTTCTTCCCGCGGCGTCCATTTGCGTTCGAAGATGTGAATCGAGTGAATCAAAACCCAGCCACATCGAAGCAACGCGACTCTCAAGGACTTCTATGGACAGTGGAAAAGTTTCCGTTAGGTGAAAGAGGATGCAAGAAAAAGGTTCCAAAGAGAAAGGTCCGCTCTGTTTCCGAAAAATCATCGCCCTTTTCGATAGGAACGCAAGCTGTCGTCGAACTTATCGAAAAATATCGGCAAAAGGCACAATTTCGATAGTTTAGATACATAAAGATCTCGAGAAACAAATACCAGGTCATGTATCTATATTGACTGGAATAAATTGTACTTCGGATGTACA
This sequence comes from Hylaeus volcanicus, assembly GCF_026283585.1. Classification (NCBI taxonomy): domain Eukaryota; kingdom Metazoa; phylum Arthropoda; class Insecta; order Hymenoptera; family Colletidae; genus Hylaeus; species Hylaeus volcanicus. The sequence goes on along the minus strand of NC_071983.1, from coordinate 10,283,609 downwards.
CCCTCGTTCATAAATATGTGGACGCTTACTACCTTCAATGTATAATTAATACGCACCGTAAATTATTACTATACAACTTTTGTTGCTAAATTCTATATTGAATGTGTATTTAACAACATTTAATAATATTAAATGTTTTGAGTGCCATATTCAATTTTATAGTGAAACTCTGGGATCGTTTAGACAGAAAAGTTCAATGTACCAAAAACATTTATGGCATAAATGTTACAAAACAAATGAGATAATATTACTTCGAATAAAATGAAGTAATTCATAGTATACAAGTTTGGTAAAAGAAATTTTAACATTATCTAGTTATCTCTATAGTTTTTTTTTTATCGTTATTAATGTGATATTAAAAAGAACTATCAATAAAATATATTCGCTAATGCAACGTAAACATATCGAAACATAAATGATATCATTGGTATCAATAGATTTAAACTTTTATTAAATATTTATTTCTATTAAGTGTGCATACGCTTCTGAACGAGGGTGTATATACAAGGTGGGTCAAATCAGTGTGACGTGTTAGTTCACATGTTCGTTAAAATAATTAGTTCACGAGAAATTTTAAATAATGTTTACATATGAAAGAAGGTACATTGAAAACCTATAAATTCCATAGAGGATCTAAAGAATAATACTACAATGTGTAACAATAACTAGAGATTACGTTAATCATTACCTTAAGTAATGAAAATAATTGAAAAGCGTTGTATAAAATGTGTAGAATGTATTGTATTATCAAAAGAATACTATTTTGTTAATATCATTATTCTGACTTTACTGCAAACCTGCGTTCAACTGTGAAAGTCTCCTTTAGGTTTACAGTCTTAGATTTGCTTGTTTATCTTCTCAGATTGTTCTAATTCGTACGAAGTGCACTCAAACACCTACGATACAAATGCAATTCAAATGTTCTTTATCGCGTTCTTCAAGTGTTGACACTGCCGTGAGAGCACTTCACACGTCCTCCTTCTACGGAGCACTATGTATCTCGTAATCTTTTTCATACGTGTATCTTAGTACGTGTACTATATTTTCTCACTTGAATGGGAAACTACAAAGAAATGTATACTTTTGAAAAATTGAAATAAGTTTATTCCCTATAACTAATAACAGAGTCCTTTATCTCCTAGAACGAAAGATCCAAGTGGTTTGTTAGACTTACTTAGGTGGCTGGCATAGTAATCTGCTAAGCTTGATTAACACTTTACTGACTAGTGGCGATTAGATTAGAACTAAATTCAATCATATTTTTTATTTTAACAATATTTATATTATTCAATGTTTATTTTATCTATTAACAATCGATTTTTTATTAATATTTATATAATATTTCATAATTCGTATACTGATGGAACATTAAATGTTGTCTCAATAATAGATGATATAGTATTGGTTGTCTTAGTTTACTTAAACTATCAAAAAAAAAAACAACAGAATGCAACATTCAGGGAACGCACACGGGACGGGAAGTTACTTGGGCCGCAAATTACAAATCTGATATCAGAATTGCAAAATTCAAACCGATGGATCCAATATGGCCGACATGTATATTAAAAAGTTATTAGATTTTCATGAAACTTGGTATTTATGAGTTATTTGGGTCGCAAATTTCGAATCTTATATCAGTTCAATCAAAGTTTCAAATTCCAAATGTCAAACAAAATTGAAAAGTTAGTCCACAAATGTCTGATGCTTTATTTCTTCACCTTCCAATTTTGCTCTGCACCTCCCTGCAGAATCGTTATCAGTAACGCAAACGCGAGTCGCTACGCGGCACACGGATAGCTCTCTTGGAAGTGTCATCGGGTAGCAGAAATAAAATGTACAAAGTTATCGTCGACGAGAATTGATGTGAAAACGCAATGTCAAAGGTACGAGGAAAAGAGAGAAGGCAGTCTGACGCGGCATGAACGGATATTATAATTTTCATACCTTTGTGAGGGGAATTAAATTACCATTCACGACATATAATGACGGTGATACTGTAATATAATATAATTAAATCCACGTTTAACCGACATAAAGAGACATTCTCGTTGGAAAATATTCCGGAAAATTATTGTCACGATGCCGCGCTCTGCGAGCTATCGTGCTGGAAAATTTATTAAGAGACGACGTTTGCATTACGACCACATTTTACGCTAATTATTAAGAATTCTCATTGGCTCTGACGGGAACCCTTTCGATATTACAGACGATAATAAACAATGATAAGCGGTTCCCTTTTTAGCGCGATGCGCTTGCAACGTTTTCCCATAGCTTGCGAGTTTTTAGTGGATTGTAGTGCAATATCAAATACTGGAGACCCTCTAATCAGAGCTGCAGTTTTAGAATTGTTTAAAGATTTCTGCTGCCAATTTTTTAATACATTATAAGTTTTGAATTAGCCAAAGGATGGAAATGACTTTTGTGAACATACAAGAGTATCAAATAAAAATATCTTCAGTTTATACAAAAATTTGTTTAACTCATTCACTACTAGGCAAATTTTACCTCTTGGGCCTATAAGCACGAGTGAGACTCGTGATAAGGAATTTGGGCCATAAACGATGAACACAAGTCTGACTCGAGATACTTCCTTCGGACTTTCTACCCTTTCAGTTTGCTATGGCCCGACCAATCGAAAGATAATTGCAATCAATTTGAACTACGAGACATCTCGTAGTTGCCAGTGAATGGGTTAACCACTTTGAAGAAAAATGTTTTAAACAAATGCCTTATTTTTATACCAAGGCAGTTTTAAAAATTTGACAGAAAATTAGAATATAACCTCACTTGTCCTCTTTATGAAGGAACTTTCTAAAAGATTGAGAGATTTAAATTGGCTAAATGAAAATTAATTTAAGTGTAGACTAAGTGTGATTATACATACATATACTATTACTTATAATTAGCTGAAAAGTGGCGACAACCAATTAGAATCGGGCAACGTTATATATCGATCTCTTACACGGCTAAGAACCAGCAGAAGCAATTTTCAGTAAATTCTGTTCATCCTGATCAAAGTGACTTGTAAACGTCGCGCGTCGCGCCGTCGGCGTCGGTCGCGAGGCTTAAGAGGAAAACATTTCAAAGATGTTTGACAAGTCGGTTTCAAGCAGCTGGTGAGAAAAAAGTTGAAAGAGAAAACAAGCCTTTACCGTTAACACTGTAATCTCGGGCTGTGAACTCCGCGTTTCAAAGTCTACCGAACAGTAATTAACACCTTTAGTTTGCAGAAGTTGAGAGTCTTTTCATAAGTTCTAGAGTCTTTGGCTTACGATTAAAAGGCGCCGCGACTCATCTCAGGAGCGAAGGCCAAGATACAGGACATTTAACACGCGAATGTTCGTGGTTGAGCTATGATTCAGGTTCTTCTATTCGTTTACAGTGGACGTTCGCTGTATCGTACTGTTCTCTCAAGAGTCGAAGGCTAATAATCACAAAAGACCAGATAGTAATACTTATTATAGTATGTCAGATTTAATAGCGTACACAAGAATTATTGTAAAAACTATTGTAGTATAATTATAAACAAATATAAATATATATCGCCAATTTTCGTTTCAATTTTTAAATCGAACCCCATATTTATTGCTGCATATTTTGTAGCAGATACAGAAACATTTACCAAACATTTACCATGCTTGAATTTTATATAAGCTATAGTAAAATAAGTAACTTTCAGAGATACATCATATACCAATTGTTTGTTCTCGTGCAACAATAGTAATACATTAGGTGTAGACATTAATTTAGTACCTTCGAAGGCAGTCATTTGTAACTTTAGTTTAAATAAAAATATTTACCAACTATTTTCTCATGAGAAAGTGCAAATTTGTATAGTGATGCAACACACAACTCGTTTGAAAGGAAACGTGCTAACATTGGTAAAAACTTTGATGTTCGACAAGATTTTGCATTTCAATGACAAATAATTTCCGAGGAAGCCATAAAATTGATTAGTCCAGGTTTAGGTGAGAGACAATACTGATAAAGATACACTCATGTACCAGATGCACATTTCCAAACATTTGAGAAGATTCAGAGAGGACCCATCATCTTTTTTAATCGACTTCGAAAAGGAGGAGGTTACCCAATTCGACATGTATATCTCTTTTCTTTCGTCGAGAGGCAATTGAAGGATGAAACAAAGATACCGATAGAAGATTAAAAGTCTCATGGCTTTTATTATAACTAAACGGTAGCTTTACTTAACAAAGGCACAGAATGAATGTCTGCAACTAATGCCTAAGCTCCGCAGAGATAAAGGAAAGCTTGTTTCAATAAGATCATTATAACAAAGCGGAATAACTTGGAAGGGTGCATACTTCTTCCACGGCATTTACATAATTATATTAAAATGTAAAAGGGTCGCTCGCGATCCCTTTTTACACGACGCTGGATAAAACATCACATTAAGTAGCGTAGTAGCACTTTAACGATGCTTATCTTCGAATTATTGAAGAGCAATAAGGTGTGCTCAAAGTACACGGTTTACGGCTCGCGTAACACAGGGGCAAAAGAATGTTTTCCGCTTTGACAAGATGTCGTTTAAAAAGAAAAAGACGATGAAGGGGTGCTCCTCGTATGTACCTCCTACGTACGTCGTTCGAGAGGCTTTACAAAGTGAACGATCTTCCTTCAGAACTTTGTGTAAAGTGAGAATTTTTATCCCCTATGCGAGCCGAGAAGTTTGAACTTCGAGGACAAACACGAGTACTTTTCTCGTTCGATAAATGATTAGAAGTACCTAAACAGTTATAAACCGTTATTCGTTATTTAACAATAATAAATGAATGCATAAACGTCGTACAATTAATAGTAGGTATTCGTATTTTAATATACACACATGGAGAACAGAAACTTCAATTAAAATATGTTTGTCTTCTTAATGTTATAACATGTTTTTTATTTTTTTTATATTTTACATAACTGTGCATTTGTACACATTCCCCTAGATAATAATGTGTTTGACAAATGACAGAGGTTTTGAAAAGTTATAATTGCAATTTGATTACTGATAAGATTATACTGTGTTACGATATTTTTATCAAAATAAACCGTAGCCCATGTTACTCAAGGATATCGTAGCTTTCTATTACTGAAAACATTTTTAAAATCGGTTCAGTAGCTCCGGAGATTACCCCCTACGTACAAACAAACCTTCTAATAATATCAAACATGCAGAGAAGAACTGCATAAAGCTGATGAATTCTTTTAACCTTCGCGCTATTATTTCACGAAAATTTCGTCTTTCCAATAGTAATACGTTACTGCTCTCCTACTAATTTTAATTGGACGTTTAACGAACTCCGACTTACGAACAGTACACGATGCATAATTGCTTGTAATCAGCACGTTCTAAGCGCACCGCTCGGTCTAACAGCGAGTAGAAAAGGCGCGGTGCAATTAGACAGAAAGAGTGAGAGAGGGGGAAAAGAGGAGAAAAAAGCGACGCACGAAGAGCCGTAAAAACTCGAGAATTCAACTGGCAAGCAGGGAAGGTTAATTTCCTGGAGCACCCGATAGAAAAAAGCTTGCTTCGAGGCCACAGGTGCATCCATTCATTGCATGACAGTAATTAATCTCTCTCCCCATTTTTCTCCGTTCTTTTCGCACTAGCTGTCTCCGTCGCTCCAACCTCTTCCTCCCTCTTTCCCTCCATTTTCTGTTGCGCCACTCGAAAAAAAAAAATCAAGCCCGATTCGCGCCTCGTTTCCTCGCATATATCCACTTGTACGCGGCTGCGGGAGCCTCAACTGTGATTCATCCCCCGAGGGTGGGAAACTGCGAGGAGGACAGAGCACCGCATGCGCCACCGACGCCGGGGAGGAAAAAATAATAAACGCACTCGAATCTTTCCACGGGAATACACCTCGAGTTTAGGCTTACGGTAGATCGAGTTGCGCTTGCACAAGGGGTGGATCCCACGCCGATCGAGGGACGGGGGTGCCGTGTAAACCAAACGGATATAGAAAGCGCAGTTCGCGATACCTTCGAGTCTTTTCTTCTCGACTCTATTCGCCATTTTCTTTTCGCGGGTTCCACAATCGGGATACTTGTAATTGGCCGCGACGCGAACTTTTGCTCTGACGCCCTCCCCAGTTTTTTTCGGGGTTCTGCTCTCCCTTATGGCGCGTTCAATTATGCGACGCGTCGCGAGATACTCGAAATTGTACGATTTATAGATAAAAAAAAAAAAAGTGATTAGAATTGAGAATCTATCGATCTACTTTCTTTCGAAATCGGTTAAAAACTTCAGAAACGTTGGTTGCAAATGGGATCGTCGCAAAAAACTGCCCGGTAGCAAAATGTAAGGGAGTTTCATCGATGTCGGGCCGAACATACGTGAAATAGTACTTTTTTGCGATAAATGTGATTTAAAGGGGTAAAAGATAAACCAAGGTCAAATGTTTTTTTTATGGGACCAAGTGTCAGTGATACTCTACCAGATGCAAGAAGTTTCAATCCGATTGGTCCATCGGTTTCGAAGTAAGAAGCAGTACAAAATTTTTCGGTTTTTTGCAAAAAAAAAAAAAGGTTAAAAAATGAGAAATCCCAAAATGTCTTGATAATGGGACCACCCCAAAGACATGCTCTACAAGATGCAACAGGTTTCATCACAGAGTGATTGTCAGCTTCGTGTAGTTGGCACACCCAAATGCAAATTTTTGTAACAATCAAATTGCATTCGTTTGTCCACGTTTGTTCAAAAAAAATTTTCATTTGTCCACTCCCCCCAAAAAATATTATTAAGAAAAAATTTGTTTATTCAGCACCTTCATGCAAATTTTGTTTATGTTTTTTAATGAAGTTTGATTGTACGCGATTTGTCCACGTTTGTCCAACCACAATTTTCATTTGTCCACCTTCAGAAAAAAAGTTATACCAAAAACAAGCCATTTGACGTCAGCACTCCTATATAGACCTTTTTTACTGTTTACTTAAAAAATGTGTCTCCCGCCATTTTGTTCACGTTTGATCAACTAAATTTTTCGTTTGTCGGCCCCTCAGAAAAAAGATAAGCTTCAATTAAAGAGAAGTTGCAACGATGCGCTCAGTCGCGTATAGTTTTTGTCAATTTTATAGTTATTTATTTACATCTGAAAATACTTGTTGGACAAACGAAAAACATTAATGGTCGTGTGCTGATGTAAATAAATAACTAAGAAACTAACAAAAACTGTATGCAACTGAGCGCGTTGCTGCAATTGGACAAATGAAAATTTTTGTTGGACGAATGTGGACGGATCGTAAATAAACGAATACAAATTGATTTTTATAAAAATTTGCGTTTGGTGGTGCCAACTTTACGAAGCTGTGATTGTCGCTGTTAAAATATTGGATCAAAAAGATGCGTTTATTTGATAAAATAGACAATTTTATTACTAATATTTACTTATTTGGTTAACGAAATACTCGTCCAACACAACTGACCGGTAATCAAACAACAATCAAGTGACGTTTACCCAAAAACCTCCATTAAATAAATCCACGGAAAAACTACCTTAATTAAACCATACCACTACACTGAAACACGGAAAAGTATCAAACCCGTGCGGCCTAGAAAAATTGAACCTAAATAGGAATTTATTTTACTCTGCAAATATCATAATAAGAACTTTACTCTCAATATTTCTTATATTCCTGCATACTGCGTGTATTTTGTAGTTTCTTGCACATTCAAATTCCCTATAAATTCATACAAATCCGCAATCTACAGATAACGTATCTGACATATTAAACTATACTTTCACCTATTTCATTTTCCAATTAGCATATCGTTTCTAGCGTCCTCCCTTGTTGTGGTAACGAGGGTTGGGGTTAAAGCCGAACAGTGTAAAAAAAAAAAAAAAAAACAGTATAAATCTACACAGAAGAAGGTGTCGCAAATTAAACTGGAAGAAAGGGAGAGAAACCGCGCACGAATCTCGTGCCGGCTGAAACGAGCCCATTGAAGAAGAAAACAAAGCGGAGGAAACGAGCGGGTAAGCGATTAACCGCGAGCCATTTCCGTGTCCTTTCTCCCGTCTCGCTCTCCTCCGGATGGTTGGCGATATTCACGCGTGGTTTTTCAATTCTTAATTGCAATTCCGCGGGAAAAGAGGAGATGGGACGGGCGCGATAAGAATCGCGAGCCTCGAATGGACGGTTGCGCCCGTGTCGTTGCGGTAAAAGCTCTTCAATTAGCGGACGACAGAGCCTTGGGAACCCGATGACGGTATCGTTTTGATACTGTTTATTTTCCAGCATGTCTCTTTTTACCGTTAATGACGCGGTGAATAGCGTCGCCACCCCCGCGTCGCGCAACGAGGAAAGAGACGCGGCTGGAGGCGGAGGTAACCGCGTGCCGCGAGCTCAATTCGAGCAAACACAGCGCTTTACTCTTTTAACGCGAGATTCGAAAGCGATTAGCGCCGCTCGCCGAGCAATTTGTAGTTTAGCGACGAAATTAGAACGATATAATACTCTGAAGCGACTCTCGCGATGAAAAGGATCCCCCGGAACTTAACGGTGAATTAATTGTGCGTCCTCGAGCCTCGCGGATCTTTTCCCACCAATTTATCGCGAAACCTTTTCATCGCGTCGTTCTAACCGATTTTCAGCTTGTACTGTGCTCTTTTCCTCTGGCTGACTTTTGTAATTAATTGCGCGCATCTGAAATGATTGCGTCAAATGCCTGGCGTACGCTGAATCTGTATCAAGAGTCTGCTTTCATGAGACTGTTCTTCTATGTGGACATACAATGTGTTGTGTCAACGTTTGATTTGTTAACACTTATAGTTAACATATTATGTATATATAACTACCGTCAGTCCCATAAGTATTTGTACCATGTATGTTTATTGAAGAAATTTTGTCCAAGTTAAATGATAGGTTCGCTGGTGTGTAGCCATAACCCAGGTCGCTGACGTGAATTGACGTCACTTCAAACTCTATTCCTGGTTATGAAAAAATTATGAAAATCTTTTCATTTTATACACATTTACAACATATTACATATATACTACATATTAACTACATATTTACAATATTGATATTTCAAGACATATTTTGTCAATTTTAACTTCGCCCTAACGATACAAATTTGCGATGTCCAGCTTCAGAATTTTATTAATTTCGTTAGTCGGGATTAGAAAAAAGTATTATTAAATATTAGTAAAATATCTGCCGGTCGCGAATGTGTGAAGTAACTAATGTCAGATCAATTATGTATAGTATGAACGAAAACGACGACGTATTTAAAAAACAAAGCAAAAATATAGGGTGATAGTTATGCATAAAACCTGAATACAAAAATGTGAAAACGGTCATTTGACCGGTTCGTGGTAGGTTAAGTGTTAAATAAAATCATTTAAAAAAGAAAATAGAATACTTTTTTCAAGCAGCGTGTAAACCCAGCTATTCTTTCGATCGCGGTCAAATAGACCTTGCTCCTGCAGTTACGTAACAAGTGTTTCACCCTCATTACTCGAGGGTTGAAACGACGCGACGCGACGCGAGGCGGATGGAGCGGTAAAATTTTCAATTTACTCGCAGCTTAATGTATTCGCAGTTTAAGTGCTAATTACACGTGTACCCTTTTCGCCGGTGTTCGTCGCCGCAATTAATATTCACGGTTCGATGGATCCGTGTGTCTTCGCGCATCGTCGACAGTCGTTGGATCATCGAGACCGATCGATCGGCGCTCGAGTGCTCGCGAGGCTCCGGTAAATCGCTCGTCCCGGCAATTACCGATAAAATAATAATTCGCGATGCGATGCGATGCTCCAGGATTTTTCTCTCCTTCCCCGTTTCGCGATCGACACTCGAACTGCGAAATTGTCGCGTTGGCTCGTTAAAGCCGCCCCGCGAAATATGTACATAAATCCCAACGTTCGCGTATTGTTGCTCGCAATTAGTGGGATTAATTTACATATCGCCGGATTAACCGTTCGAGCATGAATTATTCACAGGGTATGCTAATGCGACGGTTTTCAACCGAAGTCAATAATTGAATGCTCCTCGAGAATAAGGAAAGAGGCGTGCTCGATTCCCCGTTAAACCAAAGAAGCATTAACCTTATTATAATATTCGCGCTAAACGAGAGCGCGTGGGTGGAGTCGCGAGACCAGAATTAATCGTCGATTCCGAGTTCGAGCGCATCGTACCATGATCAGCGTCTCTTCTACTAGAATTATAGTAGAAAACTACTAGAATTATTTCTCCGAAATAATTACATATTATGTTTGCCGTGGAATTCACAGTCAAGCGGCCCCATAGAAGAAGCGTTTCGCATTTTACGGGGAGAGCACGCCGCGCCGCGGGCTCGCGTACACCGGCAATTTTATTTTAATATCATCTACTTTGTACGTAAGCATGAGTGAACTACGCGCCGCTGTGAGAGCTAATATCGTTTTAATGACGAATAATGCAATCTTCCAACAAAGGCCACGGAAACACTGCTGATGTAACCGAGGCTTCAAGATGCCGAGAATAAGAGCGATTGCTCTCCACTCGAAAACGCTCGAACGCCGTGTAACGAGCGAGAATATTTCAACGTAGGGAAAATTCGCGATTCTCCTCGGCAGTTGACGCGGCTCTAAACGTCATTCGATCCTTTGCACTCGAATGTCCTCTTCGAGGGGACGTCGCAAGTCTACCAAACTTTATTAACGCATATACAGGATGAACGCGAGCGCAAATTTGCAAAAGATTCATGCTTTCTTCAAGTTTTTGTTAGATTTTTCATTGACATTGTTGGGTTTGTATGAAATAAACACACATTGGTAACTTACAATTACTATTTAATGTAAGAACTAGAATATAACGTAATTAATGTGAAACACGTGACACGTGGACTCGACGTGCTGAGGACTACATTGGACTATCTACATATGCGTATTTATTTAAAAATAAAGTTTTTATTTTTAAAAATCAAATTGAGAAGTTTATCAAAGATTTGTATCCAGGGTATAATTATTATTCCAAATGATATTCACGAATTGTCAAACCTGTCTTCGAGATGATTTCTGAAGAGTAACTTTGGCGATACGAGCAGCCACGATCAATTTTGTATTAGGTTGCTGGACAGGTGAACCCCGATACTCGCTTTTTGCGAGCCGTTCCGTCGAACAGCTAATTCCTACAGGCCCAGGGAAACGTTATCCACGGTGTCAGTTTACGCGTAACACGGTAAAACACACCGCAGATGGATACAAAAGCGCAACAGGACGCGGGACCAGAAGGAGGGAAGCGAAGAAGCGACGAGGGTAACGGAAATCGTGGCTCCTCGTTTTCAGGAGCAGTCGAGGTGTCGATCATCGATCGACTCTACGATACATTTTCGTCTGGCCAAGAAGAAGACAAAGGGAAAAAGAGCAATCAGTTCCTGGTGTCTATCCTTTATTCTCGTCCTTTCGATCCTTTTCTTCCGATCTTTTTTATTTCGAAAAATGTTTAACGACCCCCTTTCAAAGAATAAAAACATATTTAGTCCAGTATCTATCGATAAATTTTCGAGTTTAAATCTAAAGCTATCGAGTTTAAATTTTTCTTTGATACATAATTATTACTGTACAGGATGAGTCAAATAAGTATGACAAGTCATAACTCCATTATCATAACTCTTCTTTAATAAAGACAATTATTTAAAATATCTCGTGACTAACCATATTTTTACCCCTGTGTACCAATACTTTGACATTTTAATCTAAAGGCATTGATAACCGTGTTAATACCTGTTACACTTACTTGATCCACCCTGTATAACGATGACAATAGCAATAACAACTTTCCATACATGATACTCAGACATTTTCACATTTGGATCTCATTAAATAAACATTTCTATTAATTTGTTGTCCAATTTCGTTACTTTCAATTATTCTGCATACAAATAATATCGTAACTTGTTACATAGAAAATGATAAATGGGGCAATAACATTAGAATCAAATCATCTAGAGCAAGAAATAAAGGAAAAACTCTATCGGTTTCTTAGAAAACCGAATTAAAGCGTCAAAGCAAATTACTCCGGGTAGAAACCTGTTCCGAAACGAATACGGACAACAGGATGCAGTTCTGGAGTAAAACTAGCAATTCAATCTCCACGATCATGCAACGATTTCACTCTAAAAACTTGAGCATTGCTCGTAATGTTTCTTCGTACGTCGCTAACGAAGTTATCCATCGTACTCTAACGATGCCTGTAATCGAAGGTGAAAATGTAAGATTTACGAAGCTATCGTGATCATGAATTTGTATCGAATCATTAAAATCCTTTCACCGCAAATGCATTGCATCCCACAGACCACGGTCGAGCTATCATATTTAATACTTTATTTTTAAAGAATCAAAATTCAATAATTCCTTCAATAAAATTCATTCAAACCATTACACTTACTATTCAATTTTTAATAATTAAAGCCAAAAACGTTCAAGCCATTATATTTACTATTTCATTTTTAACGATTCAACATTTATTAATTCATTCAAGCCATTGTATTTACTATTGCATTTTTAACGATTCAAACGTCAATAATTTATTCAAGCCATTATATTTACTATTTCATTTTTAACGATTCAAAATTCATTAATTCATTCAAGCCATTATATTTACTATTTCATTTCTAACGATTCAAAATTCATTAATTCATTCCAACCATGATATTTACTATTTCATTTTTAATGATTCAAAATTCATTAATTCTTCAATAAAATTCATTCAAGCCATCGTATTTACTACTTTATTTTTTATCAATTTTGATAGCAATATTCAGTAATATTTCATGTTGTGTTATTAATTATATTATAAGATATAATCATATTGGCACGATTCGTTCTATCGATATCATATCGACTCGCGCCATGTGACATGGGACTCGTTAAAAATATCAAAAAGGATCCACTGATAAAGAAATTCACGATGACGCGTGGAAGAATGAGCAATTTGTCGCTGAAACGGTCTCCAGGGCCGGTAATTTTGAAAATCATCGAGGATAATCGGACAGAGGGAGCGACACTAGAGCACGGCGAATATTTATCGGCCAATATCGGCGAGGAGGGAGCGCGTGGATGCACCGTTAATCGATTTGCATAAAACGAGGACCGGTATGCGCGCGTGTTTCAGACCCGGGGAAGGAACCAGTTCTAAGGCGGATGGAAAGAAGGTGTGGAATAGGAGCGAGCAGCGAGCGTCGGAGGACAGAAGGGCTGCTTCAGGCATAATTCATGTACTTACGCGACAAACACTCGGTAAGGAAAACAGGACGACGACGACGATCGGCTATCTTCAAGTCGAATCGATCGAGTCACGGCATGATTAATACTTTGCGCTCAATTTTACCCGACTATTCGAGTGGCGACTGTATTGCGTCAAAGCAGACTTAGTCAGAAGTAACGGGAAGATTTGACAATCGCGACCAAAAAATTGGATCTAAAAATTAATTAATTACCATTTCATTTTTAACAATTCAAAATTCATTGATTCATTCAAACCATCATATTTACTATTGCATTTTTAACGATTCAAAATTCGTTAATTCATTCAAACCATTACATTTATATTAACTATTTTAATTAATTAATTAATTTAAAAATCTTGGAGCACCATAAAAATAAATTTATACAATGAAATCGGGTTGGGGAGAGATAAATTTCATTAAATACAGTTACAAGGCGATGATGTTTGTATACAAAAAATATAGGACTTCACCCTTTGCACTCCTTTACAGAACTAGGAATTACGCTATTTACATTGACCCCTTCAGACCTGATGTCCACAATTGAGGACACGAAATTAAAAAATGACAGGCACTATCGTTTCTGGCAAATGTCCTTGTTTGTCCGTATGAAGAACGACCAGTTTTCCTCGAAAACTACACTATTAGGATATTTTTTTTATTTTTTCTCTACCAATTTCAATCCAACCCCAAAAATTAAATTACATAAGTACGAGAAAAAAAATAATTCAGATCTGAAAGAGTTAACTGTCTATGGGCTAAATTTTTTTTTTTGCAGATAAGTTGCTAATTACTTTGATATTTCAGGTTGATGTGGCTGCCAACCGTCGTCAATATCGTTATTGGTTATCAAAGACATTATATAATTGACGTACACGTTATTTTGTGAAAGAAATAAAATTATTTGGTAAAATGCCGATATAGTAACATGTGACCTGAAAGTTACAATCGAAGATTAAATAGTATAAGCTTCGAATCATACAGGGTGTCCTAGAACTCCTGTAAGAACCGAAAATGAGGGATAACCGAAATTTCGGCGCAATCGCGCCATCGCGTTATTTCGGTGGGAGTCTTTCGCGAAACCCCTCGAAACTGCGGCGAATGGTTACAAATTGAAGACGCTAATTTACACAGGGTTTCGCACTCAAGCTTGCTTGACTCCTCCGACCTGCTTGCTTGCTTCTGCTTATTAACCCGCGCAAGTTTACGAGCCAGCTTCTAACGGCTAACAAGGTAAACAATGTTTGGCAATTATCTCGGTTAAATGATCCTCGTGAGACGCGACTGCTGGATACAACAGCCAGGTAAGAGAAACGATGGAGACAGTTCCCTGCTGGAAACTTCTTCGAAATTGAGGACTTTATAATGAAAACAACCACACCCGTAAAAAAAATTGTTCAGAATCGTCTCAGTTACCCCTCCCCCTCTCTTATTTCCAGTTTTTACACTAATTCTGGCACACCCTATATACATATATTAGGATGACCCAAAAGTTTTTTCCATTTCATTAATAAGTGATACATACACAATATTTTATGTCTAATTACTGTTACAACATTAACATCTAAGAAATTAGGTTGTCTATTTATATAAACACTGGTACACAAAATAACTGACAATGAGTGCAAGTTCGGAACAACTTAATATAATAATAGTATTATGGCAATGTTCTATGCATACATATGTATGTATATGACAAACAGCGAGAACAACTAATAACAATATTACAGAAATTAAAATATCATCTTCTAACAGCGAGTATCCACAATCTTAGAACCTATTGTATCAGTTTGTATTTCGACGACTGTAACCTAAAGATGTAACCCCCAGTATCAATGTATCCTGTTTTACGCATTTTCCATAATGTATGTATGTATTTATAAAATAATCTCTGTATAGAGTTTTTAATAGCATTAAATGAAAAAGAATGTCGTTTCCAGTTCTCGAAATAGTTATAAGAACCGAAACGATGTTACGTGACAATAATAGATTAAAAAGATGCTAGCCTACTTTTGGAACATTTTCATTTCGTGTTGAACACTTCAATTGAATTAAATCTCGTCACGAGGGGGGTGATTCTGTTACAATATCAATTACAGGATTCCCTTCTAATTTCGCAACGTCGTTTTGTGCGTTTACTTCACGGCACATAATGCATTAAATGAAGTAAAGCGACGAGCTCATCGTCGTGCAGTTGCACGCTCGAAGCCGCGACGCGCGTCGCAAAAGAACGAGGAAGTCGCGGAAAAAGAGAGAAGAGGCAGACAAATGAAGAGGGAGAGAGGAGAGAGAGAGAGAGAGAGAGAGAGAGAGAGAGAGAGAGAGAGAGAGAGAGAGAGAGAGAGAGAGAGAGAGAAAGGGACGAGGCGTGGCGAAGGGCGTAGGTAATTATCCATAGGAAGGTTCAAACTGGAAAGCAAAGTCGAAGGGTGCCTCTCCCGTGAGAGGCGTGAATTACACAGCGAGGCAAGCGAGCCGGCAGACAGGCTCATTGTCCTCCGCTAGTTTAATTAATGCAGCTGAACCGGGATCCTCTCGTTCCTCTCTCCTTTCCTCGCATCTCTTCTGCCTTTCCTTTCCCCTCCACCTATGTCGCGTTCCCACTTACAGCATCCGCAGCCTGCGATGATGTGTATGTACGCAACACGACCGAGAGAAGTACACGAGCCCGCAATGCGCACGCCATCCAGATTTCGATGACGATTCGTCAATTAGCGAAGCGATGCGAGAGCTTTTCTTTACCGATAAAACGCAATTCAATTGCATTAATAGGGCGCGACACTTTTTTAATTCGAAGCTGTGACGACGATGGTGGGCCTGAGTTTCATGGGATGGATACTTAATGTTAACTTTAATGCAACTTTATGTTGGGAGAATTTCTTTGGAAATGCTTACTGAGATCCCTTTGAGTATTTTGTATATAGTTTGTCTAATAAAAAATTCCTGAATAATGCTTTCTTTTCGAACTAGACCACTAGAAACTAGTATCGGCACAGGAAAAACCGTTCTTGAGAATCTAACACATTCCAATAGGTACCACATGTCGTCCATGTATTTTGAAATATTATTTATATAAAAATTCCTAAAATTTACGAAAAGACACCCAAGTTTTGAATATTATACAAATAAATATTAGGTTGCACTACGTGGAATCGCATTTCATTTAATTGTCAGAATTAATTACTTCGTTCAACCGTCTAAATCCGCAGTCTGTATGTAGTCTATTAATATCGAATAACATTATCAAAGCAGTATAATGTTAAATTGGATTTAATTGCATTAGAGAACGCTTTCAATATCAAAAATTAAAAACGTAAATTGAAAGGTACTAAACAAAAATTTGTAGCACGTAACCTCCACTTTTTAGAATTATGAATTTAAGAAGCATAGAAAGTACCCAATTCCGTTAGAAAACATTTTCAATATTGGAAGATGAAAACGTAAATTCAGAGACACTAAACAAAAGTTTGTAATACTACATAATTTCTATTTCTTAAAATATGGATTTAAGACGCATTGAAAGTAATTGCATAATAAACTAAACATATAATGTATGATTTTCTCAACGGACCAGAAGGAAACGACGTTGCGAATACCATCGGCAATTTTAATATCGATATTTCGCGTGTTCAGCAGAACGGTAACCAGTTTTCTTAAATCGAGCTGGAAATTAAGAAAGCGGCTGCCGGGAAGGAGTCGGATATCGACGAAGAAGGTAACAAGTACGATTCTGTTTCCGTCGGGCAAGAGAGCAGGGGAGGAAGGAATGCCAACCTTTGAAAGGTGAACTGCAACTGCCTACTCGAGAGTTGAGAACCACGATCTGTTGCGCTTGCCGTGAACCGAGGCGAAGTCGAATCAAAGGGAGGAAAGACGGGGTGGAACGGAACGGAACAGAAGACGAGATCCTCGCCCGGTTCCTGCCTCTGTGCCCCTTGAGAACGAAGAGTCTTCGTCAGGTTAGACAGAGAAAAGTCAGATGAAACGAAACGATCGAAACGGATCTTCCTCTGCTCCTCGTATCACTCTCGACTACTTTTGCCGAGGAAAAACTCTCGAGGATTTCGTGGTCGCTCCAACTTTTGTGTTTCTACTTCGCGCGGCTTCTAGGACTTAGCCACAGCAAAATCACGATGGAAACTAACGCTCCGGTGCGCACATTTTTCCGATAAACTAGTATCGCGTGTACTTCGACAAAAATTCAAACTGTTTTTGTTTGTTTCGGTAAATTCTGATTGGACGACAAACAGCTTTTTGGTGATGTTGATTCTTAATCTGAAAGAAAAATTTAGAATTCAACATGGCGGATCCAATATGGCGGTATAAAATGTGAAAAGGGACTCGATTTGAATGAAAATTAGTATTTAGATGTATTTTTTTTTAATGAAATATTAACACAGTCTGCAGCACGAACTTATGGGATGACCTAATATATCTCACATATGTTTTTTATATTATTGTACGTCATAAATGCTCTGCACTATGTAAGCTCTTTTTTCTCCCTTGAGTGGCAGGTAAACGAAAGTCAACTGTCGCCAAAGGGGGATCTCCCGCGTGCCGTGTGCCATCGAGGTAAGTTTTCAACGTTCGTAGGCGGAATTTTCTGCGGCATGTTGTAAGTTGTTACGGGGGAATATAAGTTCATTCGCGTCAGGATAAGTTGAGCTTGAAAACCGCGATAAAGGGTGTTCGTCTTGGTCTCTGTTTTACGTCAAACGAATTTCCACGGTGGATGAGAGACGGGGAGCCGTTGGTGGATGTACTTTATCGATTTCGGCATACCAGACAAGCTGCTTGCGCTTTCGTAGCGATAATCCGGCGAGTCGGTACTGCTGGCTGCTGCGGCTTAAATCGCCCACTTGAAAACTTCATCGACGCGAGGCTGCAGCTGGCAAACTTTAAGCCAGACTGTCCCGCTTCGAGAACGGTATTTCACTTAAAAAACTGACGAGTACGTTTCACGGGGAATCTATGGATAGTTTCGTCGTTCGTCACAATCGATGTCGATTCACTTTTATCGATGCAACGTTCAACGTTTAGATGTTAACTCTTTGGGACACGGTGGGATTAAAAGTGTCCCACCTTTTTGATGGACCGTAATGCATGGTGGGACATTTTTAATCCCACCTCGAAATTTTGCAATAGCTGCATGTGTACAGGTGTGATACCTTTATTAATAAAAATATAACAATTTTGTTTGTTTTTAAACGCAATAAAATTTCTGTGCAACATGGGTCTATTTTGTGACCTGAATTCCTGTGTCGCAAAGAGTTAACCCTTCGAGTGGTAAGGTTGCATGTATTGTCCGTTGCTCAGGAGTTGGCTTGCCAGTTCAATTGGCTGTCGCGTAACGGCGACACTTCACTCCCATGCACTGGTGAACTTAATTTATTTAACTTTCCCTATTTCGGTAGCTTCCGGGGAAAGGCGTTTTTCCAAATTAAAAATTATTAAGAACTATTTACGTTATACAATGAGTCAAGAACGATTAACTGATTTTTTAATTATATCTATTGAGAATGACATTCTAGATACATTAAATATTAGTTAATATATAAATAATTATATAATGTATAATATATAGTTGTTGTAATTTACCAATCATGTATCATGGAAAAGGGCGCTAAATTTGCAATGCTAATGCTAATGCAACGATCAAACTTTTTTTTTATTATTATCGTTTTTGTTGTAAAACTGTTACCATCGTATTCCTGACATTTTTCTGATTAAAACGAGACCAAACACGATATAATTCGCATCGTATTTATTACATGTCTCACCGAAATAATCCCGGTGTTGGTCGCCATTTTCGCATGTCGCTCCGTCCTCTTCTTCATTCGCTGTCCTTCTCTACCCTCGAAGTTTGTTGGCACAACATTAAAAGATACAGTATCGACTGAAGGACGCATGCAAAAATCGGAGACCCAAAACATTGCACTCCAGTGTTTTTATGTGTTTACACTTGACTCGGAGTCGAGCGTCGAACGTAGGAAAGGACAGATAGCGAAAGAGAAAGAGGTCAGAAGCGTATCAATCGGTTCAGATCATATTACACCGGTGGTCGGGGCTACTCGGGCGAAACTACGGGCAAAAGAAATATGAATGGGCTGGCAGCGGGAGGGTGGGTATCTCAGATACATACAAGGTGTCCAAGCCTAAGTTATACGGAGCTCTAACTCCAAAACTATCGGCCGAATGCAACATTTCAAATATGGAAATTGCATGGTAAAATGGGGCGCGTGTGTCGGCGCGAAGGAATTTTTGTTAACTTTGTTATTTAACGAGATATGATGGTCAAGTTTCGTTTTACAAGTGAAACTATATATTTTTTTTATACCATGCGATAGTACTTTTCAAGACGAATTCATTAAGCTTTAATGTTTTTACCCGATTTTTATTAGTTTTCAAGCTATTAGGGGGACCGAAAAGTAATGTCATTTCCTTTACATCAAAGTCAAATAAATTCTTATAAATTTTTGAACAAATTTGTCCAAATTAAATGATAGGTGTGATGTTTCCATATCAATTTTTCATTGTAAATAGACACACGCGTAAAGTTTATTCGTGTACATAATCATAATGAAACATTTATTTGGAAATATTAAGCTAACTATTTAATTTAGACAAATGTGTCGAATAGAGATAGAGGGTACGAATAGGTATGGGACTGACTGTATGCCCCATTAGAGTCTAAAGGGTTACAAACTTCCAAAACATGCCTTGTTCACAAAAAACGATAAAATGTTATGTTACTTGTTTTTATTCCATTATATTGCTAATATTTTTATTAACATTTTACCTACCAAGAGCTTTTCCTATGTTCTTTGTTGTCTATTTACAATGCTTCATTTTGGGAAGCAGACAGATCTTTTAATATACCCTTTAACGCACTAGAATTTAAATCAGTTCGTAGGATAAATATTTCAGGGGCGCACCATCGATTCGTCGATTAAAGGCTCTCACGGATCTCGTCAGGATTCGATGTAAATCACCCTAACCGTGGGGCGAGCCCTGGTTTACGAACACGTGTTTTCCTATAAAGGCCTGTTACCCCTTGGGATCCCCCGAAAATCATTACCATTCAACTCGACCGTGTACGGAAGAGGCTCCGACATGCGATTGCAAATGTTTCGAGAGGGGAGTCCCGCGAGTTTCCACGCACGTGCCCCTGATAACAAAAAATTCTGTTCCCCAGAGGCGAAGAGTTCCAGCCGCATCAAAATTTACAGACAAAAGCGATTTTTTAACCCCCCCTCCGATTTACCCTTTCAGTAACTGCCTTACAGACGATATCTCGACTTTTTAATTGTTCCTGGAAACCTTGTAAATCTATGAAAATTGAACCTAGGTAGGAATATACATTACTCTGAAAATATTTTAATATGAATTCTACTTTTAAAATTGTTCATATTATTGCATACTGTGTGCATTTTATAGTCCTTTGCACATTCAAATTTCCTACATATGCATAAACGTCCGCAGTCTAATCATTAGAATCGAAATTAAATATATCATCTACAAATTTTTAAAAAACACTAACCATCTAACTTGGTTGAATTTTAAGAAACAACAAAAGGTACATTCTTGCAATTTCTTTCACTTTAAATTCTTTCTTGATATTTTACATCGTAACATTTACATTGTTATCGACGAATGCTGTTTTAATGTTTATTCTAAAATGACCTATATTGTCATTCGTTCGTTTACGAACATAATTGTTTTTTAATTATATTCAACAACAAGGTGTGAGACTCGTGTCTAATGAAATTGCTAACCATGGCACTTACAGTTTCGAATGAAAGGGTTAAGTATCATCGATTCGAACTATGACACTTAAACAGAGAAGTAGGGGAAATTTGATTGTCCAAGGCTGCCATTCTGCATCTATAAAGCGCGGGAACAGCCCGCTAAGTATGCCAACAAAAGGGGTCAATTTCTTTCATGCATCGACTATTTTCGACCCTCTTAATGGCTTTTCGCGCCTTGCCTTGTAAACGAGGGACGACAGCTTGACGTCCAGGTTTCGAGTTAGCAGTTCCAAGAAGTGGTGGGGATAATCACGCGTCACTTACACGGAAAGTGATCGTGACCCTTCTCCAGGTTTCGTTGTCCCTTCATTGTTTAATTCGTAAAAAGAAATTATAATTCGCCTAATCGAAGAAGATATATTTCCCTTCTGCTGCGAAACCCCACTTACTGTACACCACCTTTTATATGACTGTCAAAAATGTTCCACTCAACGCCGCAAATTCAAGATAAACCCGAATACTGCCCTCACCTCCGAACAACATGTTAGAAATACCATGCAATTCCTTAACGAAACCAAACTCTTGACGTAAAACCTTGATTAAAAAAAAAAAAAGATATATTTGCAAATAGGCATTTTATTGTCTTCATATGAATATGTATATAATATACAGAGTGTCCCAGCCTAAGTGATACAGAGCTCTAACTCCAAAACTATCGGCCGAATGGAACATTTCAAATATGGAAATTGCATGGTAAAATGGGGCTCGTGTTTCAGCGAGAAGGAATTTTTGTTCTTCTTCGTTACTTAACGAGATATGATGATCAAGTTTCGTTTTTCAAATGGAACTATATCTTTTTTTTTATACCGTATGGATAGTGTTTATCAAGACGAATTCATTAAGCTTTAATGTATTTGTTACAGATAGAATATAAGTAAATTTAATAAAGTATAAATAAGTAAATTTAAGATAGACAGAATATAAGTAAATTTAAATATAAGCAAAAGCGCCACTATAGGCACATACGTTAAGCGTGCGAAGGAGACACCTTTTTTTCTTTTTCTTCATGTGCGGGCACGAAGTAAGTATTCGCTCTGTAGAGGCCAATGTGAGAGGTCGTTTGTTTTTCCTATCCACGAAGATTTTTAACAGTATTTACCCGATTTTTATTAGTTTTCAAGCTATAACGCTTCAAAGTTTGCTAATTTTCAAGGAAAAAACTCGGTTCGGCCCCGAGCGCTCCCATTGATGCAGTAAGCACCACGCAGTTCTTCAAATCGATACGGAGGGTCTCGCTTGGGATTCTAGGCCCAGAATATTAGGATTCTTCCCATTTTCCTCCGTTGGGTGCGTTACTAGGATTGCCCCCACCTAACACCGTTCCGACACGTCACCGTTTGATAAGCTTTTTGTTATAGTATCAAGCACACGTAGCTTACGAAACGGTTGTAACCACTATTCTCGATTCGCATATGTAATGTTGGTATATGCAACAGCTAAGTGTTTGGATTTGGCATGGATGAGACATGCGCAGTCGGGAACACATTTGAAGCAAGTATACATATATGTTTTGTATTCGGCTAGCTTCACTTGTCATTCGTCTCGCACTTGTTATCAGATTGATATGTACTAGCGAAAGGTTATAATAAAAATCCAAATTAATTATCGGAAATTACATTGTGTCTATGTGTAAAGTTGTTCTATCCCACTAAAATTCCTAATAACAACATGTGATATCATTTTCGCCCTTTCTACGATAAAATTGATTATTGTAACCTGTTATATTCACTGCCCCCGGTTCATATCTAACATTACATCTACATTTTTCCATTTAATTGTTTCTACATTTCGACGATACTTTAGCGATGATTCAGAACAGTTAGAAAAATTCTAAATCCTGGAAACCTAACGAAGGGACCATTCGAAATAAAATCACGTTTCCACGTCGAACGCGGGTCGGGAGTGAAATACTAATTGCCATGTAACGCAAAAGCTAAACGGATACGTGCCAGACGATCGTCGTAAATTCGCACGCGCAAAGACGCGGAATTTCATTCATAGGTCTCGGAGAGACGAGAACTTCATCGTTCACCGGTCAGGTTATAATTTCGTTAAAATTAATCCTGTCGAGGAGAACAGATCGCTCGCTAATTAAATTTACGCCTCGTAGAGTTTTCGAGGCTGTCCGTAGGAATCGATAGGACTCTCGCAAAGGGGGCGGCTGGAGGTGAAAACTCGGAGGAAGGAGCAGAAGAAGAAGAAGAAGAGGAAGAAGTAGAAGTAGAAGAAGAAGAAGAAGGTGAGGAAAAGAAAAGAAGACGCGGTAGGGCGAGAAGAGAAAGACGAGGTGGTCGAACGTCGCCAGGCTGCTATTTATATTCGATGCAGCGGACGTTCAACCTGCGAGCACCCCCGCCTTACGACGTGTCCTCTCGTCTGCTCTCCCCATTCTCTTGTCTCTGCTCTTCACGCCGAACTGAAAACGGACAAACTCGCGAATAAATCTCTCACTCGCTCGGCGCCCCCTCAGGGCCGTCCCATATTCCTATTTTCCGCCCGTGCTCCAAACCCGATTGGTTAAACGAAAATAAATTGGATCCTGCCCAGCTATTATACAGGGTGTTTCGCCGAGTCTTACTTAGTATCGATGTCCAAGTCAGCTTTTACCCCTCTTCAAAAGGGTGTTTTTCAGAACAGACATCACTTCCCAAAAATGGAGCACGTTGTAAGTGTGCTAGCCAAATGGTTTCGTTCTAATAAATTCAGTTCGTTTTTTTTTTAAGTGCACTCCTCTTTCTGTTAGTCTTTTATAAACACGGCTTACAAATATTTCGTGCATCCGTGTCTTGAATCTAATTTTTACATAGAGTGTAAGCTAAGAATAAAGCTAAGAATCCCTTATAAAATATATAAATATATATATTTTGTTTTGTTTTAAATACATAGTTTCTCATATACGCTTTCTACTAACTAACAAGAGGAGGACACGAAGTATATGTCACCGATTTTGATGCGTTTTGGTACAGACTTTCTTTATTGAAAACTATTTCAGCCATGTCCGGCGTTATTCATGTTCTGCTGTCCCGTGTTCGTATCCTGAATGTTAGTTTTTTTTTGTTTAAATATTTTCATGCTGTAATTATTTTATTGTTTACCGTGGAAAAATAAAAAACGTTTCGAATCATATTAATTGAATTTGTCAGTATATATCTAGAATAATACACTTCGTGGCAATGGAATGCTAAGAAAGCATCTCGAGTTGCTGGTAGATACCAGTAAAAAAGGCCTCGTGCGCAAAGAGTTAAAAGTTCCAAAGTTCTTATGAACTTAAACAACCTTACCAACCCTGATATACAAAGATTCGTAATTGCGTTAAAACGACAAATGTGTACAAATTCTTCGCGACAAGCGCACAATTTGAGACCCTCGACCGAGATAAATGACAAATAAATATACGCGATATACCTCTCGCTGTTCCAAGCAGCAGCGACGAGAAGGAGTCGCATAAAACAGAGTCTCCCATCCCCCTGTTAAGTACCTTTGCACGCGAATGGGACAGGAAATGGCACGGGAGCAGAACGGAGGAAAATTAGATTTCTCCGGGGCACGAACGAGAGAAGAAAAAGGAAGAGACATAAAATCAGTTGGAAGTTAATCATCCATTCGACGAGCATGTATTATACGTGTTGCGATGGAAAGTGAAAAGAGTGGGTGGGCGGAGGAGGGCGTGCAAGAGTGAGAGATGTGGCTCCAGTGGGGAGGAGAGAGATTGAACGAAGTCGAAAGGGATGTTGAAACGGGACGGGGGAAGAGGTCGGGGCCGAGTAAAAGCAGAGATGATAACCATGTATCATCTTTGGTCGTAATTAGAATCCACTTCGTGGAAATGGTGGCGGAGGCTTCGAAATACCCGGCTGGCTCCTCCCGTTCTTCTACTGTTGATCCTCCTCCAGTCGCGAGCATACGTGCGCTGACGTACTTAATACGATTACATAATACCCGCCAGCACGGAACTTTATCCTCTTACGCGTGAAATGGGAAGAAAATAATTCAGAAGATAAGGGATTTCGAATAGATTTCCGTATTTCCACGGCTCGCCTTAGTACCGTCGCGGTTCCGCTTGGAAATTTCTATGGTAATCATATTAGCAATTTAATCCCGACAGTTTTCCGTCATTTCGAGCGAAGGAGTTCGTAAGTAGCGATTATGTTGCCACTTGGAAGCGAAATCTACTTTTGTACGATTTTGTTGCCTGAGTAGGGCTGGAGCTTCTTGTTACAGTATCATCTATTATACAGGGTGCGGCCGAATAACATGTACCAGCGGCTACGAGGTGGATCCTTATGAAAAAATAAGAGCAAAATATGGAGTAAAATTTGTTCACTTAAAGCTTAGTTTTCGAGAAAATCGAGTTTGAAAATCCTATTCGTACTGTTATACACTCATAGTAAATATTTATCCCTTACTCATTCCTGATCTATTCCAAATCTTTGCTTTAACTAAAACGACAACTTTCACCGTTACTCATTTCTGACCCTTCAGCTTCCAAACTCTCTTTCGTAAAATGAAAGATCTAAATAGCGTATCAGCCGCAAACTGAGACTGTTTAGAAATTTGCCTAGTTGTCCGCAGCCTGGAAGTGAAACGCTTGGCGTGGCAGACAACTTTGCACGCACCCAAAGAACACTTAAAAACTACTCCTGACGAAGTTTCACGAAAATCGGTTGAAAACTTCTATATTTATGACGTTTTCAAGAAGTGTCCTCTTTCTTTGAAGACCAGTGTATCATGAAAGATACAGATTGCTATGGCACTTATTTCTACAACTATACATGGTTTCTTGTACGACTGGAGGAATATCATAAGTGCTACAGCTTTCCTTTTTAAATAAATGGTAAGGTTAACATAGAAAGGCACAGAATTAATTGTTACACCTAATATGCACAGTTCCCAGCTTTGAGAGCATCGAGACTCCCGTAGCTGGTCGACGAAACCTAGAAACACTCTGTATAAATCAAAGTATACTTCTCGCCGCATATGGGTTAAGAATATCACAGGTATCTCGTGAAAGTAGAGATCGATTCGAACGATACCTGGTCGAAGAGAAGGTTCGATACGATTTTTCACAATCCCGATCGAGAGTACCGTTTTCGTTGAGTCGATTGACATGTCGACGAAGGATCTCTCGCGATAATTCAGCAGGCGGTTTTAAGGCAAGGGGTGGGTCGGGGTAAGGTAGCAAGAATCGCGACGAAAAGATCTACACGGTTCTTTTGGAGCTTTGCCAGGGAACGAGATCGTTAGAGTCTGGCGTCTTCCAACGAGAGACAGAGAAGAATCGTACAAAGGAGGAACGGAAGGTTAACGGAGGTTGACAGCCAGCATGACGATCCGATCGAACGGTCTGTCCTTTCCATGATGCTTGTATTTTTAGATACCTCGCTACCAATGACATTCTCCCGTCATTGATCGGCCAAGATCGCATGCGATCGAACGATTGAATTAAACTCGCTGACGGAACGCAACGAATAAATTATTACACTTTCCTAATTAATGTTTGAATCTCTAGAGAGCGTCGGTAAATTTGATACTGAATACAGAATACGAATCGCAGATTTATTAGGTTGTCTAGAAAGTTCGTGCCAATGTCTAAGAAACATTCAAAAACACGTTTGAATTTTAATATATATTTATCGAATTACATAAGTGCCGTTTTGTTCCACAACTTTTCCACCTTTCCTTTGTTATTTCTTTTCAACCACTTCGATATATTCAGACCTGTACCACCTACTAAAAATCGACATGGACATTCCGGACAACCCAATATTAGCAAGGATAACAACGAATTCTTCTTCCATGGATAGTTGAATATTGTTCGTCTAAGCCTTAGACGAACTTAGACTCTAAGGTGAATGATTGTAGGATTCATCTGTTATTATTATTAGAAATAAATCTGAAATTTAGATCTTTATTCAGAATAAGAATTCTAGATCTATTATAGAGAATAACAATAAATGAATTATTTGTGAGAAAGTGATCTATATGTCTATCTTTTGTCTTTTTTAGTCCGCATTACGAGCTCTTACGGCAAGCATGTGCTCATTCATGTATTTATATATATTTATTTTGTATCACATTGAATATTCTTATTTCAACATACACTGTGTTATAACCCTGTCATTATTCTTCCACGGATAGCTCAACATTGTTTGGCTTAAGGTAAACGGCTATACAATTCATTTATTTTTATTCTTACAAGTAAATCTGGAAATTTTATTCCGAATAAAGAATACAAATTTCAGATATATTCGCAATTGTTGTTGTCAATTTTACGCGGACTAAACGGGCTGTCTCATTTCGAACATGAACTTCATTTCGTATCTATAATTATTGAAAATACGCGGACACTCAACTAACCGCGATTTTATTAGGACGATTGATAATGTATTTAATGAAATTTATAATTAAAGTTTGCCCGTATCGTTATACTTTCTCTCGCATTATTGAAAACGGGACCACGACAAATATGGTAATATACGTACACTCGCGGCTAACGTATTCATGAAAGCTATCAGAATTCCGTTAATTGAATCAGAATTGGAGAAATAGAGTAATAAGTTATTGCATCAGGTTTAAGAACTGGAGTATCACTTGTCCCAGATAAAGTTCTGTATATTAAACAGCCAAACGATATGATTTCGTCGTAATGGATGAATACGTTAACGGAATACCGACGGAATGCAATTAGCAAATATTTAGCTTTTAATAACTCATGTTCTCATTCATAACGTACCTGCTATCTCTGGTGCATCATTTAAACATTAGCTACGTTACTACAATCAGAAGAATAAATAAATCAGATTGCTAACGTTGCATCGTCTTTACTGGTTGACTAGTTTCAAGGTAATTGGATAAATATCGATTTATCGACTTCTACATACGATAGATAAACATTTGCAAGTAATTTTACGTTCGCGAATTTGATGCACACGATCTCTCGAGACACGGATGAATGATACTAATTATTTTACTGTAATTTTAAGTGAGGTAAGAGTGCAAAGAAAGTTCTGATTGCTTTACGACGATTTTCATTTTACGTTAACGGGACAAAACCGAAAACATTGTAAGTTCGATGTACGCTTGTAAAGAGATAAATAAGTAAACAGGGCAGTTTATATGGTAAACAGTAATACAATAGCGTACGAATCTATAACTCATAATAATAGAAAGATTAATAGAAAATGATTGTGCGAAAGCAAAGCAGATTGTAGGTTTAATTAATTATTATCAGAAGCTGTTAATTATTTCCACCTTAAATACATTTTGACACAGACTGCATACTTGTGAGATAACATAACGCTCTCTCGTTAATAAACTATTATGCTAAATATATACCTGTGGTGAGAAATATCTTTGGAAGTTAGCTATGGATTCATCTATGTTAAGATTTCGTGACTTACCTGAAACAGAAAAAAAAAAGTCGAGTTAGTAAAAAAGAATGCAAATTTTGTTTCAATTTGTGATTGAATAACGCTTAAATTGAATAACGCTTAAATTGAATTCGATATGGTTAATTAACGTAAGCCGAGGGATTAACTAGTAATTTATTTGTAGCTTGGTCATTAATTAATGTTCGAAGTTATCAGTGTGGTTGTATTACGAGTCTATAATATGATACGCAACCCACCGTTTTATTCCTTCGCGCAACAATCCTCGAGCTCATTTTCAGAAGCGATTTCCGCGCTTACCGTTCGAATCTCCAGGTGAAAATCTTACACGCTCCATTCCGTATAATAACATCGACACGCCCGAGTCCGTGGAGCGCCATTATTTACACAATGGAGCCACGATACTTATCACACTTCATCGGCCGCGAGAAGACGAACGGGATAAGGAGGAAGGAGTCGAAGTCGCGGCAGAGGGGGCGGGAGCGGAGAGAAATCGTAATTGATCGGTTGTCGACTCGC
The DNA here is from genome assembly GCF_026283585.1 of Hylaeus volcanicus. Lineage (NCBI taxonomy): Eukaryota > Metazoa > Arthropoda > Insecta > Hymenoptera > Colletidae > Hylaeus > Hylaeus volcanicus. The sequence goes on along the minus strand of NC_071983.1, from coordinate 10,254,678 downwards.
AGGATCAACTCGGCGCGCGGCGTTCGGTTACGAGCGTCGCAGATATGTAACGGGTGTCACGATTGCGCCGGCTGCCACGAAAGCGGCCATAACATAATTTTTTCGTTAATACGTTGATTGCGACGTTCGAATTCGTGGTTGCTACCACGCGGCGGAAGGAACCGAAAGAACGGCCGGTAGCAACGATAGAAGTTGAGTAGCAAACGGCGGGAAACACACTTTTTCTTTTCCAAGACTGAAACGGCCGAGAAGGTAAACAGACGGACTAATGATGAGCCCATATAGCAAGTTTCAAGTCGAAACATCGAAAATTCAAGGGTGGGGAGCGTTCTAAAAGGAAGAAAGGATGAAACGCACACCGTGCGTCCGCCGGCCGCCGCTGTGGCGAGAATTACAGAACGCACGGTGTGCGTTCTCCGCAGTCAACGTGTTAAAAATAGTCCGATTTACGCGATGTGAGATATCATTTTGATCGCAGAAGCATCAGGAATCGATTGAAGTTACTTCCGCAAAGTTCTGATAGAAATTGTCGAGGTTGGTATTTTCAATTGTTTATGGCATTGTGGCCCTTGTGGCCTCTTTCGGGATTCCGTGCTTGTTTAGGTGTTCGCGGCTCATTGTGCTAGCTCGATCGGGTCCTTCAGACCCTCCTGCGCGAGGAGTTGACACTTTCAAGTGGACGTTGCTCGTGCTCGCCGCCCGAACTTGCAAACATGGGACCTCTCCTTAAGGGGGTATCCTGAATTAGGAGGTCTAAAAAAAGCGGTTTTTCGTGAATTTTTTCAGGATGGAAAAAAATAATTAATTCTATCGAACTATTTATCCTATTTTCATACATATTTGAATAGTCTGTAGAAATTTTTTCAACAAGGAATATTCAAATTGAGTCGACTGCGACGCACATTTGTAGAGCACACCACAATTAAAACCTTCTATCGGCGGGAAAGATGCAGGTCGTAATTTTGGTCTGACACAAAAAAATCAAAATAAATGTTCATTTTCATAGATTTTTCTTCTATGCGAACTGTCAGCGCGTCGAGCCAAGTGTGACGTCACATTGGACGAGTAAGAAAGCCATATCGCTGTATCTTTGTGTCATGTACCGTGTCTGCCAGCAAAGATTCAACGCGTTGAGTCGAACATGACGTTACAAATCGCTGTATCCTTGCATCTTATACTCACCACTCTCTACTTACTTCCCCCTCCTTATAATACGTCGCGCAAGGCTCAACGAGGCCGATTTCGCTCAACTTCTGGCAACCGTGCCTGTAACTCTGTCGCGGCAATTAAATCAGGTAATTAGAACGGCTCGTAACTCGAGGAATATTGAACCTTCGTCGGTTGTCGTTAAACGTCGCTGGCCACCGTCGTTATTGTCAGTTGTTACTGTCAAACTTGCCGCGGCACTAGGCGTTTCCTTGCTGTTAACGAGACGCTTTATTGACCTATCTCTGGAGCAGCTACGTATTTCCGACTAGTCCTGTTTCCGAATTTGCGCGGAGCACCAGATGCTCGACGATCGCTTCCAATTGGTCTGTACGCGAGACGAGCACGAGTAGTTTTACGGAAGAGAAACGGAAAATTAAAAATAACGTGCTTCGATTCGATATGTGTCATCAAATACAAAATCTAATTACTTTAAACATAAGAAAAATAAAAAAGAAAATGAAACTCATCCCCGCAAGGAATAGAACCCAGGCTGGCACCGTGCGAATTTGAGACGCTATCGTTCAGCTACAATTTTACTGGCAACCAAATTTTACTTAACCGTATTTTACTGTAAAGCTGACAATGAAACTTCAATCATAAACATCTGTACAAGTTTTAAGCGTTTAAGCGGGTTCAACGAAAACGGTGAACCAGAAGGTCCTGCGCTCTTTTCAAGTTTCATTCAGAAACTCGAGCTACACTTCGCGTGCTTGCTTCATTAGACAGGGCGTCGTTTCATTTTCGCCAAGATCGAGCAGGAAAGGTTGTGATGCGACTTTCACCTGTGTAAAATTACTCCGCTGTCGCGTCGTTAGCCCGCTCTGACCCTCGACGAAATGGAAGACAAGCTCGCGTGGGTTGACGGGGAGTGATAGAAAGAGCGTAGAAAACGGACGGCGAGTGATTTTTCTCGCGCTGGTTGCGCGATCACGTGGATATGTTTATGCCCGCACTTCGCGGGGAGATTTATGCCGACATCGATACCTTTCTCCCAGCACAGAAATGTCAGTAATGCGGTCCCGCGGCCCCGGTGTATTGTCGTTAATGAATCGACACGGGGGATCAGCATTTCATTTTTCCAAGAGACGTTTATGCCCCGCGCATTGACAGCCCAGTAAATCCCGAACGAATTTCTATCTGGGAATACGGAAAGGTCGACGCGCGAGATTTGTTCGCCGGTTCCAGGATCCGGCTCGCGCTTTACGGACGCTTGCCAGAAATAGATAAGGCTAGAGGCCAGTCCTCGTGTACCTATTTTCAGACAGCTCGCGCGTCGCATTGTCGCGCAACGATCATTAATGATACATCCCGCATGAACCATAACGCGCAATGCGTGCGCCATCCGTCGAAGAAGTATCGATCAAGGAGTTATCGTAGCAAAATAAAGGATCCCCATAAAAAGTTACAAGAAATTAGAAAAAGATGTGAAATCGAAATGAGCCGCCGGTACATGATCCGTCGAAGAAGTATCGATACAACGAAAATCGAGAAATCAAGATAGGATGGTACGAAAAAAAGGAGCATATTTATTAATCTTTTGTGGACAAACCAACAATTTTCTGGCGACAGATTTCGGGGTATTTGAAAGAACGTTTATTAGTGCACGTGTCGCAATGATTGTATTTAAAATTATCTTAAATTAACTAAATTACGGCGTTGTCGCTTCTTAGCGCTAAACATACCACGGTCCATTAATCGACTGTTTTTAAACTTTTATGCAGTTTCTTATATACCAGTTTAAGATGCGTTTCGCGGGATGCAGTACAAGATTGGTGTGACCGTTTTTTCACAAGAGTAAAAAGATGGTAAACGATCGGGTGCCGCGCCGCGTTAAATAGCGTTGGCTATCTGTCGCGAAGGGGAACCGTGTGTTGGAATTGAAATTGGAATATTTTCGGCATGATTGGAAATATGCGAAATCTTGCTATTTAATTTCGACAAACGATTTGGAATAAGACAAAGCGAGGAATATTTCGCGGGACAAACTAACGTTATTCAGCGTAAGATAGCAGTGAAATTTATGGCATGTAGGAGAATCCGGTTACGGGCGTGGATTGTGCAACAATGGACACTATCGAGCATAAGAAGAAATTATTATCATTATGATAAACAATTTGCCAATTGTCGAGATAGACGGGTTAAGAACGTGTCGTCGGCACCTCTCTTTCTCTCCCGTGAGAGTCGAATCGTGTACAAAGCGAAGGATCCGCCCGTAATTTCAGCATTGCACAACAATAATGATTCCCGAGACAATGGCTCGTACATATTGGGTGGCAAAAGCGTTTCGCGTGGGCCGAGCATCGTACAGGTAAATGCACACACGGATGCACGCAATCCGTGAGAAATTATTACCAAGCACGAGCTCGGTACGAGAAATTCTGTTGTCTTTCTGCCGTGAATAACTCGCGGAGCTTGAAATTAATCGTCGAGCGATCTTAATAAGCGCGTTAATGAGCAAGTTTCGCAGCTACCGCCCCACCCCGACTACTTTAAACGATACCGGCCAACAACTCGCTCGCTTTAATAACTATTTTACTTTAATTAAGCTATTTCTGTCCTATGTTCAGTCCGCTGCTGGTTCGTTTCAATGGAATCATTCACGCGATCCGCTCGAACATGATTTCGCCAAATGGCGTCGATTCGCTTGCAAAATTGACGATTTCACCGGTAAAATTTATAAATCATTTGGTATCGGTGGAAATATTACGCTGTTACTTCAAAATTATGGCGTCTTTAGTCGAGTAGATATATTATATCATCGTCTGAGTAATGTAGTCGCATATTGTAAAAGGATACCTCTTTTTATATTGGATTAATGAAAAGATAAAATACTCAGCTGGCTACGCCGCGACCTGGCGTAACTTCGTTTAGATGGAAAAGTTCAATGTACCAAAAACATTTATGACATAAATGTTACAAAACAAAGGAGATAATATTACTTTGGATATAATGAAGAAATTAATAGTATCCAAGTTTGGCAAAAGAAATTTTAACATTATCTAGTTATCTCTATAGTTTCTTATCGTTACTGATGTGATATTAAAAAAAAAAAAAATATTAATAAAATATAGTCGGTAATGAAACATAAACATATCGAAACATAAAGATATAATTGATATTAATATGTAGATTCGCAACTTTTATTAGATATTTATTTCTATTAAGAAAGTGTCCACATACTTCTGAGCGGGAGTGTTCATACCTTTTGGCTACGTTAAGCATATATTTATTATATTAGCTTATATCATAAATGCATAAAATCTACAGTCTAACAATCACGAAATAAACTAACAATAAGTCTCATTGATACTTGATTGCCGACAAACGGCAAGACCTGACGGTGAATTTAGCAACGACCGGCACAGAAATACACATACGGTGCAAGAGAATCTTCTGTTAGGACAATAAGAATTACTCGAAACTGTTTCTGGTAGAATGGATCTAAACTGCTCCTCATTATCGCGTCACTCGTTACGTCGGCCGGCCAGAGTCATTATCCTTCTGGTTTTTGTCTCTAAATAAATGACGCTAATTCGTCTTAATGCACGACATCCGGTCCGTGATACGTGCATTTATATACATACACGTTCGTTCCTCGGAATCCTTCGAACGAGACGCGTCGCGATGCTCAGCGTCGAGGACAGCGACGCGCCATTTCTTCTGCAACGCGAAATCGCTTCTCAGAAGCGATACGGTGTAACATAATCGTCTAACCGACGCATACTTATTTGTAGAAATATTCTTCAAACAGAATAGTATACATACTCTTGTCATAGATGCAAACACTGTGTGATCTACAGGGTAAACATGCGATACAAACTCCAATATAAGGTTTTATAGTACAATAAATGACGTTGTATTGTAGGTCTATGAATTTGTCTAAACAAATCCTATCTTATTATGGATCAAAGAGTATAGAGTTCTATTTTAAAAACTTGAGTTGCTTTTTAATTCTCTCCCACTTCACTTATAAGGAAATTATTTACTCTATATAGTGACCACTTTTATACCAAATAACTTTTGTAAAAACAGGTTTTTTTTTATAGCTGCTTCTCTTCGTGGCATATTTAATCATTCCGCTGTAAACGAAACATCGTATATATGTATAGGCAGTAAGTAAACAATGTATATTTTACTGTAATACTTCTTTATGAGCAGTTAGTTATAACACTTCGATTAATCACTAAACAAATAATATTGACAAAAGGAATAAACTTTAAGAAACAACTATTAAACGTCAGCACTGTTTATCTGCTCACGATACGTTTCAGACCATAATTGTCGTATTAATTATGAAAGTGGTCTCAATCACATTTTTCTCGTTTCGAGATATTTGGACTTTTGCATTTGATTTTACTATCACGATGGCTTCAAACTTCTACTGGACTATGTATCAAAGATGTGACTTCATTTATCGACTTCGCAATAACGCGACAATTTCATACCTGGCACAACTTAATAATAGTCATTCTGATAATAAAATGTTATGAGAAATACAAACAAGTTCTTCCATTTCGAGCATAAACGTTGGCCAAAGAATCAAACAGTGACGTCTAACGTTACAAGGTGGGGTCTTTTCGGACCCAACCTGGTCGATGGTTAAGTCGCAATGAAACCGAGATCTATCGATTCGAATAAGTGGACGCAAATATCCTAACCGAGAGGTTTTTACGCGGTTATGGACACGATACATCGGTGTCTTGTTTTACTCCATGGTGGTTAGAGAGAACAAGATTCAATAACGATAACCTCAAGGTGTTACGTTTTATGTGGTTGCACGTGTGCGAAGGAGTACAATGGAGAAACGTCGGGGATCAACGGTATCTGTGGAACAAATCGTGATAAAGCGTTGATCGAATTTCGAATTCCGTAATGCAATTTCCCAAAACAACGCAAGTCTTCTAGTATAATCGTTACATTGATTCGATTCGATTGATAAAGCATTTTCGAATGTTAAGTAATGTATGCAAGAATACAAACATTTATTTAGGCTCAATTTTTGTAGGTTCGTTTGCAAAGATTTCATTTTGCATAAAGAATCGCAGTCTAGCAATGGCACACTCTCATATATATATCTATTATACATAAGAATAGTTGTTTTTATAACAGCATTATTATCGTAAAATTCAAAATCTATGTATTTGAAACTTCACGCGTTGTAACAGTCCGATCGCTGTGCTACGACTATTCACATGTGAACATTTTGAAAGAAAGTTTAGATTAGTCAATCTGCGGAATTTAATATGAAACTTATCTAAAATTTAATTTTAAACCCAATAATCTGAAGTTAAACACGATGGATCCAACATATGGCCTATACTACATTGATTTGAGTTTGGGAATTTTTGTGAGATTTTTATTTGACAATTTTTATGCAAATGAAACAACTTTATGGCATACAAGCCGACTATACTGGTTCGCCATGCCGACTTTTGGAAGTTTCGAACGGATCGGACCACATGTGAACCGCGGGTGCGTGTTTGACATGCCTGAGCTAAAGGGTCGAATTCACGAGAGAAAAAAAGGCGAGGTTATTCTAGCTGCTCGAGCTCCGAGGAATTAAATCGCTCTTGATTTTAATGGCAGGCGAACTTTCCCGCTCACCGAGTTTGAAGTTCCAGGTAACTCGATTAATGGATACTCAGTTTGCACGGGATTACTCGCGGCGGTGTAATTGAGCCTAATTCACACCGAAAACTCGTGACTAATGATAAAGCTAACTCGCGGAAAGTTAACGGCACACTTCGCCGCGTCTTACTTTCGTATTAATAGTTATCGATCCTTAAACGTTCCGTCGATGGAGTATGCATTCGTCATCACTCCCCAATGAGGAGGTAATACCTTTTTTCTTCCCTCTCTCTTTTCACTTTTTCTCCTCTGTTGCTCAATAAAAATGCTTGTATAATTGAAAGAAAATTAAATTTGTAAATCGTCGTGAGTAATTTCTCTTTATTTCTGTAATATTAAATACCTACAAATGCTCGATGTTAGGCCATTAATCTAATTTGTTATATCTTTCTGAATCGTTTCGTCTTATTTTCTGTGTTTAGATTTATTGTACGACCTGTATTTGTATTTGTATTTATTTACAACAAGAAAATGCATTCGTCATTCCCATGACACTAGTGGAGAATATTTGAAATAATAATTAATAACCCTCTATGGGCTCGTGTAACTTTGAGATCGCATGCTAATATTTCGATATTTTACCAAATAATTTTAGTTTCTTGTTTTCACAAGATGACGTATACGTATTTGTCCCAGAATTAGTGTAAGAACCGGAAATGGGGGTAGCTGAGGCGATTCTGAACCACAATTTCCTTTGCAAAAATGTTGGATGGTGCATCGTTTTTGAATTATTATCGAAAAACCCCGAGCGCGCGCTGCTCATGATTTTGTTTTCAGAAATTTGAATGAATTAAAATACATTTCATTTGAGAACATATATGATTTATAAACGAATAATGGTCTAGCTGGCGCGAATGAAATAAATAAATGAAGTAATCAACAATCAAAGGAGATGATACGTTTAATTAATCGCTAACAGAAGTTACTGTTTATCCTCACCTCCATAGCTGCAGTTTTCTCATAAGTAAAAGCATTATTACTTACGAGGTAACCTAGTACTTTTTTGTTTGTTAAGAATTATTAGCTATGATAAATACCTGTGATAGAAAATTTCTTTGGAAATTAGCCGTGGATTTGTCTATGTCAAGTTTTAGTGACTTACCTGAAACAAAAAGGAAAAGTCGAGTTAGTGACAAAGAACAGCAATTGTGAATTGAGTTAGATAAGATTTAGCCTGTTTCTGTATTTAATGAATTTAATTTTTAACGAAATTAAGTTTGCTTCGTAATACGTTTAATCGTAATTCTATCTTTAAGAAATTCAGGACTATCATAAATGGCCAATTACAAATAAAAAAATTCCCAACAAAAAATTTTTTTATGACAATCTAAATCAATATCATTACACCATCCATGTTTTTTTAATCAATATGTTTATAAAAATGTAGTTTCGCTGATTTATTTTCTTCAATTATAAATGTAGAAATTTCTATTCAAGAGGTGCAAAAGTTTTCTGTCTAAGAGGCGCGTCTGTACCATCAGCGCTACTTGCAACTGCTACGTTAATGCAAGCTTTGATATTAGGTCATTTATAAAGCAAGGCGCAAATGTTTATTAAAAGTATCAAAAGTGCTCGATACATAAGAAAAATTGACTCCTGTCAACCCTTTCGAGAAACATTAGCGTTTTAAATAACGTTTTAACTGTTAAAGGACGACAACTGTTAGGAACGCATTTTGAGCCCATTGACGTCTGATGCATGGCTCGGAATCTAGCCAGCGCTTCTTAGACAGGATACACTGTATTAAAGCGATGTATTATCGTTACATAATCGTCTCTGCTAATTATCTTAAAGCTCGCGCACTCCCAACGGTGGGCAGAGCAGAAATTGAGAAACACCAAGACTGGTACAAAAGAAAGGAGACACATAATTGAGCAAATATGCGAAAAGGTCACAGCGTATACCTGAAAATACTTGAAAAACCTGCTGTAGGCCGCAGGTTCCCTATCCCTGATCTACGGGGAGACGGATTGGAGCATATTTCACGAACCATTAAGATGATGTCATTTTTGGCCCCGTTTCCGACTTGAAACCAGACTCTCGTGCACGCAAGTCCACCGAGGGATTCAGGTTTTGTAAACGATGTCTAAGTTCATTCGCAGCCTCATTCAAGAACTGGTCGCGACGCCGCAAACCACTAGGTTCACCGAGCACGCACGTCTCTACATATCCATGTGTGCGACACGTACACACGCGTCCAGTTGCAGTCTCACGCACGAGCAAGCGGGCAGGAGAAACGCGCGGAATAGAAATAGCGAGAAGTAAGCGTGATTGTACCTACATAACTGGCCTGCACGATCAATCCTACCGGGTGTCTCTTCGCGCACCGGGGCCACAGTGGTCTGAAATCGTAAAAACCTGTCCAAAATTCAATAAGTGAAAGTTGTATCGAAATATTAAAAAATTAGCGGCGGAAACCTGTTGTCTTGGTTTTCTGATCAATTTTCGCTTAGACGCGCACGATTTTTTCGGTCGACGCGCGGTGCTGAGCGTAGTTACGCGGATATATGTCAGCCATATTGAATCCGTCATTTTGAATTTCGAAATTCTGATGTCAGATTCATAATCAGCGACCACAAAAGCCATAATGTTCCAATTTTTACGCAAATCTAATAAACTTCTAATATACATGTCGGCCATATCGAATCCGCCATTTTGAATTTCGAAATTCTGATGTCAGATTCATAATCAGCGATCACAAAAGCCATAATGTTCCAATTTTTACGCAAATCTAATAAACTTCTAATATACATGTCGACCATATCGAATCCGCCATTTTGAATTTCAAAATTTTGATGTCAGATTCGTAATCAGCGAACGCAAAAAGCATGGTGTATCGATTTTTATATTTATCTGTCAATTCCTATTTTTGACCAGGTTTTCGCGATTTCAGACCACTGTGCGAAGTCGCAGTATTGGGAAGCTTTAAACTATTGTATAATATTAGCATATTTTTATTGAAATTCATGTTATTTGAAAACCGTGTAAGATGAAATGAAAGAGTGTATTTGGTTTAAAAATAATGTAGTAATGTACTAAGAATTATAACAGCTTTGATACGTATTATACATATGCAATTTTGTTGAGCAGTAAAACATCAAATACATATGTAATTCGTATGTAAAAATTAGTAGCGCAACCAAAAAGAAATCTGTTCAGTCAAAATTATGAATAAGAAACTTCAAAAACTTCAAAATTAGAAAGAGAAATAAAGAAATAATATTTAGTTATATAATTATTCTTCGCTACTTGATAATAGGTGCAACTATTGTGCGTGTCTCCACTAAGTGTCGAGGGTAAAATCATCTCGACTTGATGGTCACTACTGCATTCGAAATCTTTGAACTACATGTATACCTTCGTGTGTACCTTTTGGATCGTTTAAATACATTTCTTAGAATCCTTTAGTTATGAAATTATTAACGTAAGAATATAATTTTTTCATATTCTATTTTCAGTCACTAATGACGCACGAGAATTGAACGGAGAGTTTACTGTCAGTCACCGACGACTGACATGGCACTTGACGTGTTAATAGTGGGAGAGCCAGTGATGATTGTATCTACGTCATTTAGAAATGAAAATAACCATATTTTTATGAAAGTATAATAACTGACGTTCACGAATGCCGTCGTCTGGTAGCCAATCGTTAGAACAACGACGCGTGTCGTTTACAAGCTGATATTTTTTAACAATTGCCTTAACGAATACAAACATTTCTCTGTGTCCATCTCTCGAGGGCATATATATACGCCCTTCGCAGTCAAAGGGTTAATCACTGTACCAAATATCAGGCATTTTAAAATGGCATAACTTCATGTTTCGTAACTGACTGACAGACGACGGTTTTCGTGATAGTCAATTGTTACGCTATCATAAAAAAAATGATTACTTTCATTTGAAAACGATGTAAGTAGAATCGTTGCTGACTCTTAGACTATAAAGAGATCGAGCTTCCAAGTGGTAACTGTTACGAGCCCATTCTCCATTTCTGTGAGACTCTTGCGCACGAAGCACCCGGTATAAATTGCTATATCTCCAAAGCTACAGGAAACTGGGTTACTGGACTTTTCGATTGGCGCATTTAGAGTATCCTTGCATCGTGAGATAGGTATAACAATATACATGCATGCGTAGATCGGGCGCGCGGTGAGGAGCGGGTGTTCGCGGCTTGTAGCCGCTATTTGCGTCGTACCAAGCTGCGTTTGCGATCTATTATGTATCAACCTCAGATGTGTATATCACCGTTGCCTACAGGACAATGATAGATCAATGCGACACGCACGGATTAATGGGCTGCACGCTTACACGTGTACACAGCCAGACGTTATCAGCCGCTCGTATTTTCCCCTCGAACCACCCCTTCCTGTTACCGCAACGCGATACGCGCGCGTTTCCACGCCGAAAGCTAAGTTTCGCCCCGGCGAAAGTACTTCTTGCTCGATTTTGTCGCTCGGGTAACCTTGCGGCTCTCATTAGGCGAAGGAAGGATTCGCCGAGGGATTAATAAAGTTTCATCTTCAGTCCTCATGCGGAAGGTACCACCGAAGGATCTCTATACATCTTCCATGCAAAAAATTAAAGTAATTAAGTCGCTGCAAATAGTTGCGAAGAATTTTTGAAGCGACTGAGTTTTGAAGCTTTGTGTTGGAATGCAACGATTGCCACTTTTGAAGCGACTGAGTTTTGAAGCTTTGTGTTGGAATGCAACGATTGCCACTTTTGGGTCTTGAGGAAAAGGGTCTGTTTTTCCTTAAAGCAGAAAGAGAGATGGGGTCCTAGCAGGGACAGAAAGCGACGACCCTCAGTCCGTCGAAATAAGTCAAGCGGTACGGGTCGTCGTGAATTTCGGACACCTTTCCTCTAACATTTAAAAAAGTTTATAAAAATACAATTCTAACACTTTGTAATTTTTCTCTTCTGCGTTGAATAGTAAGAGGATCTATATAAATGTTTTGTTGGTCTGTCTGCTTTTAGTGCAGTAACGACAGATCAGTATTTCTCAACAGAGAAAGGGGAGAGGGAAGTTGATCAGCTAGGTGGAAGGGGGGCGGGATTTCGTGGTATTACTAAGGAGGATTCTCATCACTATTTAACAAAGTGTGATGTCCTGTAGAGCGTAGATTATGCGCAACCTGTAATTTATGTACTGCTTCCGAGCCTGTATATTACGTACAATTTTGACCATGTATCGAGAGACACGAGAAATGTATTAAATATAATGATCTAATATTTATCGTAATCGTGAAACAGTGCTGTCCTTCACTGAATCAAAATATTATAATTTTTAAAGAATACTTATTGTAGTATAAATTAATAAATTTGTGTATTTTTTATTTAACAGGGGAGAGTTCTGTTCAGGACGTTGAAAATGAGGCATTCTTTTAGGAATTTCGTAAAAATAACGTATCGGTGTATCTTTATAAAACTTACAAGGTCTTTTGTTGAATATTTGGTGATGATGAATCATTTTTTTTAGCCTCGTCAATATAGTGAAAAGAAAAACTTGTTGTCATGTTACCTCGTAGCGGGTAGATACGAACAATGAGATCCTACTTAGCTGCATCGGAAGTTACTTGTGACTCGACCTAATAATTTCATTCTTTTTATCAAAGTTTCAGGTGGATCGAGGATGGATAACCTCTTCTTGGTTTGCAGGACTTTCTCTCTCGCTTGTCGCGTCGCGTAACGTCACGTGGCCCCTCTCACCGCCAGGAGGCAAAACGCTGAACGTGGGCGCGGACTCGCGCTCGCCACTGGCGCATCTCCATAATCGTACGTAAATTGCACGAGACATCGCGCTCGGTAATATATTGCGGCCAGAGGGCTGCGCTCATATGCAGGATATGCGCGAACCCGCGAACCGCGAGCTTCTCCGACTGATGTTTCTGAGCGCGCGTTATGTACACGTCGCAACGGTATACCGGTTAATTCAGTTACTGGAATACGGAACGAAACGCCGCGGAGGGAGTTCGATACCGCGACGCATTTCGTCGTTTGTTCAAACATTTACGAAGGGAGGAGCGGTTCGTGTCTGTGCCTCCGGTTAACCGCTCGATTCTTCTTGACCATGACATTTTACAGAACACAGAAAAATTATATGTTACGTGTGTTTATTTAATACTTCACTCGAAGGTATTATCGAAGCGAACTTAATATTCGAACTATTGACGTGGGAATACTATTGGAGTTATGTAGAGGAACTGGAGATAGCCCTGGGCTTTCTCCTTATTAAAGCATTTGTGACCGAGAGATGTTTTTAGAAGCTGGACATCGCAAATTTGTATCGTTGGGACGAAGACAAAAATGACAAAATATGTTTCGTGATGTCAATGTTGTAAATATATAGTGTATAAAACGAAAAGATTTTCATAATTTGTATACTTGCTTGTAAAGTAGACAATAGACAACCAGGAATAGAATTTGACGAGACTATCAATTTAGTAAATTCCATGACACGATCAACGAGTCGAATAACACGCGTTTTCATAGACTGTTTGGCGAGATATTCCTATGAATATTGACCGTCAATGAGCCCCAACTCTCGTTTCAGATTACCGATCTCCGCGCGTTGTTTTACAGAGCAGAGTAGTTTGATGGAAAGCATTAGCGCACCGCGGAGCACTAGCATGTTGTGAAATAACAATTAGAGGTACCGATGTGCGCTGAAAATTACTGTAAATTTATAGTCGAGCTACACACGTTAATATCTCGCGAAGGACTAATCCAAAGTGCACGTTTAGCCGATTAAATATACCCTGCAGAGCATTAGGAAATAAATTACATAAAAAATTTTCCAGGGAAACATATATATAACATATATATATATATACATATATTGCACGTGGCACACACAAGAAAAACGAAACAGGAACAAAAAGTATTAGATATTGTTTCAGTAGGTGGCAGCCTAGCATGCCACTAATTTGTAATATAATGAGGCGCGTAATTGAATAATTGTGGTAAATCTTTTTGTGAAAATGGATGAATCACTCTAATTAGAGACGGAACAAAACTGAGATTTGGCAAGCTTAACCTAAAGAATAAAATTTCGAAAAAATTGTTGCTCGAGAGGCCACGTAATAGCCAGTAGCGACTGAGAGTCGCCTGTGGAGTGCAAAGGGTTAATATCAGAGGAAAGCAGCGTCGATGGTCCGTTTCGGAATTTTTCGTGGTCTCTAATAAAGCTGACCGAGACACTTAATAGGACAGCGGTTCGGGAAGACTTCAATTATCGCTGCTTTTACGCCCCTTTAGACAGTCTGAGGGTCTTTCGGATGGGCCGTGTGCAGCGTAAATGAATTTCGCAATAAAGTTGCAACGGGCAAAGCAAAGGGTCGCCGTAAAATGAAATAAAGCGATGCTGGCTTGTCTTTATGCTAGGTTCGCGCGCTGCCGCGTCTCGCGCATAATAAATCACTCGCAGTCGCGTCCATGGCGACGACGTGTGCTTAGAAATCCCCGGGTACTTTGTGCGAAAAATGCTGGACAACGAAATGTAAAGGACGCCCGAACAAAGACTCTTCAAAATAAACGAGGACTTCGCATAAACGAGCTTTAATGTTTTCGCCCGGTCTCCGCTACGCGAATTTTTCTCAAATTGGTCGTTGATTATTTTTCCTTTGACTATTTTTACGGGCTGTCCCGCCATCCTCAAACGGACAACTTAAATGGAGTAGATTAAAAACGTTGCTAGAATGAAGGAAACGTGTGAAATGAAGGAACAACGCTTTTTTGGGAGGTTTCGCTTTTGAGAATACTAGATTCGCGTATTCTAGACTCTTCTTCGCGAATTTTTTTCTGTCCTCGATTGATACATTAGGTTTGTGTATATGAAATGTCCTTTTTCCAGTGCTTCAATCACCCTGGACAATAAAATCCATTTTAGTGTACTGTGTCATCAATTGATTGTAATCATATTGAAGAGGAAGAAATATAATAAAGATGTTTAGAATAAAAACATTAGAACCTTATTATCAACTATTATGAATACTTGAAATATTTGCGCAATTTTTTTGTGAGTATAAATTTGTGGAGATGGTGGTGAAAATTACTAAAAACAAAAATTTAGCTTTTGTAGAAGGTTATGCGAATGTTATAATAATTCAATGGTGATTTGAAAAATTTAAAGCTGGTGATCTTTTATTAGAAAATTAACTTATTCATCATCATTTTCTACACTCTGATTGTATAATTAAGTGTAGAATCCATCTCATTTACATACAATGCGTTTAATATTGCCTAGCATAGAGATATTTAATATTGGGCCATTAGGATATATATTTAAATTACCAATCTTTAGGGCCTTGTTTATTCAGGATAATTCATGTAAAACTAGATAGATTCAATAAACAACTTAAAAAGAAAAAAAAAATGCCTACGAATTGAAAACAAAATCAATCAGAATAAATGTTTGCGTCCTATCTTACAATTTTTGCGCGCACTCACATTTGACATTACGCCCACATTTGTGAAATGCCCTGCAAGTGCATGAATTATGTATCAGAATGTCTACTTAAATTCTTAATACATACATGAATGTTGTAAATGACAATGCGTACAGCATGGCGCAGAAGTATCGTTATGCATATTGGAACTGACATGACGTCGCGTCGAGGAAAACATTAGCGTCATTTGCGAATGAAGTATGTGGAAGGAAATCTATGAAAAGGAAAAATTGTACAGGTTTTGGAATAGTTAAACAGACGGAGCAGACTATTTAGTAAATAGGGAGTTGTATAAATAAATGTATTAAAAGAACTCGTAATTTATGATATTGTTCGTATTCTTAAGTACGAACCGCGGTAAAACACTGCTCTATATTTCCAACAACCGCGACATGTATAGAATACTTAAATGGACTCGTTAGATATGCTTAACTAAACTCTTTCTAGAACTACTCCTACGAGCAAACCAGCTTTCCCCTCTTTATATCCGGTATCATAGAGCGTAAATGTTCCAAGCAAGGAGATTAATTCGGTCTGAAATACAGTAGACGCGAAACCGAGGAATCTTTGACACGTTCATGCCTGCGTACAATGAGAATATTTCAGGACTCAATACATGTAGAATAAGAGGTAAAATTTTTACATCCATACAATAATAAATAAAATTCAAATTTCGATCACGTTTTTGGGATTTTGGACCATTGTGTGGCGGCGGCGATGTTATTTTTGTTTCTCGCCGTGGGAATATAAATAAATACCTGAAAATCTTCCAGCTAGAGTTTCTTTTCTCGGCGTCATTTACGAATCTATTACGTATCTAACTTCACAAATGTGTAGACTGAACTTTGAAAACACTTCCAGAAAGAAATATTCAAAGCATTTAGTTTCATAGACGGCGACAACCATTCAACTGGACCTCCTCGACCTACTCACCGAGTGTCTTATTCGAATAGGGTCTAACTCCGCAGAAACTGATCGTAACCTGCACACATACACGTACAGTGGGCGTAGAAAGTATTCGTACACCGATCAATTTCCAAAAAAAACTATGTAAATTGTAATTTATTAATTTATTTTTTATAAACAATGACATTCTACATATTCTCGGAAATGTCTAGGATAGCTAGAGTACAAAAAAGATAGCTATTTATGTAAGTTGCGAAATTAACGAGAAAAAAACAATTAATCGATAGAAATGTTGAAGCAATAAGTACTCGCACAACTGTTTAATTTTTAAAACTTGATTAAAAAAAAAGAAAAAGAAATTTACATTAATTTATAAGTATATAATACTTCCTTCGTGGGATTTCCTTATGATTTTATAATTATTGTAACTTTTCTAACCATTAAATTAACTAAATTATTAGTTATTCGAAGTGAGATCTTTTTCCATTCCTCTATTAGAACCTTTTTTAAACGTACTTTCCTGGAAATTTCATGTTTTCTAATTCGCACGGAGCAATAAACTAATGTGTTTACGTTACAAACTCTACTGTAAATGGTTCGTCATAAGAATCGTACAAATACTTTTTGCTTCTATACTTTTACCCACTTTTCGCATTTTTTTGTTAATTTCACAAATTATATTAACTAGTAAATGTTGTTTGGACTATATCTATCTTAGGGACTTTCGAGAATACGTAAAACATCATTGATTATAAGAAAAGAAGTTAAGAAACTACAATTTCACGCAAAAGATTTTTGGGAAATTGATCGGTGTACGAATACATTCTACACCCACTGTATGTATTTCTCGAGATCGATGTATAAACGTATCTCTCTGCCAAACGTACTTTATCCATTTTCGTTAGTACCGAATTCTTGCACGCTTCCTTGTTTTTAAATCACCCTATGTAGTTGGACCCCCAAGCGCCAAAGCGATAGCGCGTCTCTGCGTGCATTTATCCAATTATGAAAAGCAGGAGACGTGCACAATCAAAAAATAAGTACGAACGAACGAATGAAAACGCGTGTTCCAGATAAGCAAACGAGCCGCGTGTCACACACAGAAGTTGTTTAACGTCACAGAGAGCTTCTCACACGGACGCTCGCGCAGCAATAACGAGCACGTTCCAGTCGTTATCAGCGGCTCGCAGATAAAGTAATATACCTGTTTAAATAATGCTCGCTGCATTCCTGTATGACGCTTATCGATTCATGCATTTCCCCTCAATAAAAAAAAGCATTCAAGTATTTAACTACGCTGCGCCATTATAATCTCGTTTAGGTTTTATTGGTGTCGCGAACTATATCGCGGCGCTTTATTAACTCTTTTTCTATTATTTAAAAAAAAAAAAAAAAGTGAATTTCCGCACTTGAGTGTGTAAAGAAAAAATTTCTATTGTATGTATTGTAATTTATCAGAATTTAGAATGTTTTTATGAACGCTGTTTGGATTGTCAATTTATCGAGTATACAGATTTATTTAGAAGAAGCTTCATAGGAGATTAAATGTTTGATAAACTCCATATATAAATGGTATTTATTGCACTCTATATTGCATAAAGTAATATACCCGTTTAAATAATGCTCCTGCATTCTCGTATGACGCTTATCGATTCGTCCATTTCCCGCAATAAAAGATTGTAACTAGTATTTAACTATCCAGAGCCATTATAATCTCGTTTGTGTTTCATTAGAATCGCAGAATACATTGCACTGCACTGTACTTTGCTCACTTTTTTCCTGCTATTTTTAGACCTTCTCTCATAATCGCTTTCAAAAATCTTGGAAACACTTTTCTCTTGAAAGTAAAAGAGAATTTCTATGATCAAAATATGTTAACAAAAAGTTTATATTGCGTTTACTGTAATTTGTTTATTGGTCAGGTGAACTATTTTTATCGATTTTGTTACGATTACTTACTAATCGATCGAGCATAAAGAATTATTTAAAGCAAAACTCTCAGGAAATTAAATATTTTTGCTGAACTTTCGTGCTAATAAATAAATGATATTTATTACACTACTACGAAATATAATCGCTTAAATTCGTGTAGCGTATTTTAAAGCAGTTTACAACAAAATACGATTGCTTTTGAAATGGTTTTTCGGTGTAGTAGTGACGTAATGTATACGCGTATTGAAGTTTTGAAATGCGCGATATTAATTTAAGAATCACACGAATGAAGCGCTCCGGAAATGGAATTTTACCTATTCGCTCTTTCATGACAGCGCTTCGGAATTTCAAGGGAAAATAGTTGCCGCACAGAAAACGGGATTATTTGAAATTTTTGCATACTCGATGTGTAATTATCTCCCGTATCTAAAAATATTTCAAACAGAACTTGCTGGACATTAAAATTTCTAGGCCACGTTGACTCGATTGTTTTTCCGTGAATTTCAATAATGTTTAATAAGTGAAAGAACATTTTCCGAGTGACAATTTATGGATAACCATAATACGTTCGAAAATTATTAAATAACATACGAAATAATATTTCTAATTGAGGTGCTACACATGACAGAGGATAAAAGTTAGGGAGTAAGCGATTAGGGATGCGGAGGAACGTTGACATTTTTTGCTTGGGGTATCAAAGTGATTCAGATCAACTAATTGTTTAAATAGAGCGGAATTTTGATAGGATTTATCTTTATAAAACAAAGTTTTAGGTTTTTCCACATTAACACGTTGATTATCGTGTCACTGTGAGTTAAAATAATATTTTTATTTTATAAATGGTTGATTTTATTGGATTTCTGTTTAATTAGTGGTACTATATACTGTACAGTGCGTCAAATAAGTTTTAAGATTGGGTCTGTAAAAAGAAATGGACACAAGAAATGAATACCTGTTTTGATTTTTTATTCAAAATAGGACACTCCGGCTTCAATGCACTTTTTACAGCGATTTATTAATGAATCGAACGCCTGTTGTAAATCACTTTGTGGAATGACCTGCACAGCACTTTCACAGTTCTTTCCCTGTTCCACATATTATTCTATTCCTTTCTCGATGTGTGTTGGATCTGTGTAATGAAGTTTTGGTACGAGACTGGTATTTCTTTATTTGGTAGGATTGTTGCTATCACTTCTCTTCCAATAAGATCTGCTTTTTCATAGGCTAGCTATGGCTCGGTGTAAAGTAATATTATATTTCAACCTATACAGATTTTCACAGCGGTGCGAAAGGGAATAAATGAAATTGCAGTGCTATAGTGGTTTTCAAGTTGCAAAGGTTCGAAATGCACCAGCAAACTTTTAAATCGAATTAGCATCGCCGAAAACGCAATGAAATAATAATAACTTGTATGGGAGTGAACGTGTGATACGCAGCGTTCTTTTCATTGAGAAAATTTGGTTGTATTCGCTGAGTTGTCGAGAAATGAAACGCAGTGATAAAACAACTGAATTTTTTCCATCGCCTACGCCTCAATGTATGCGTGTGCGTGTATTCATTATTCACGGTTCACGGTACACCTACACGCGTCTCGGCGTCCATAAATACGTGTGCGTAAACGCGTATAAACACCGCGGTGGCGCGCACGCGGATCGTTTGAATAATGCGACGCGCAATTACGCGAACGAACGAGACAACGTGATTCGCTCCTCGCGCGGGGATCCTTTCCGTCAATTATCTCTTCGAAAGCAATTTTTTAATGTGCACGGATGCACTTCGTTAATAGAACAAATATTGTTTTAATTGTTGTGAAATTGTCACAGCGGTCTTTAATCCTTTGCACTTGGGATACGACAATCTTTATTCACAAGTTCTTTATGTATTCTTTTAGAAAGTATTAAATGGTGAACTTTCAAACAGCGATAAGATTTCTTCTTTACATTTGACAGCTGCGACAGAAACTCGTGTTTAAAGTTTTTATTGTTTCGTAAGTCCCAAAGTCCTAACGAATTTAAAATTAAAATGGATGCATAGAGCGAGACCAACTGAAGAAAACATGAAGTATATGTATACAAAATATAGAACTAATATGAACAAACATTCGGTATCCAAGATGCAAAGGTACACGAAATTCTGAAATGCAGGGTGTCTCAGACGATTTTGACATCTTGATAACTTCGGTATTGTGGCACGTATTGTGGCACCTCGTCGACAATCGTTTTATCGACACTTCGAGCTCCAAAGAAATTAAACCTACAAAAACATTAGGTATCGTAGATTTGCTGCGTGAAACCTAATGGTGACTGAGAGTCACCGCTCGAGTGCAAACGGTTAATTTAACGCCAGTTGATTTCCACATGAGTGACCTCCCTTAAAGACGTCCTCCAAGGAATGATCTCTCGCTGTCGCGCTCGTCGATGGCAGAAACCACGAGATCTCACAGGAAATACAGGACGCAATGCAACGCGTCCGGTAAAAATGCGCGGCCTGAATCACGGCCGTTCAGAGAAAAGTAAAAATGTCGAAACGGAACAGCGCACCGCGGCGTTGCGCGTTGCCTCGCTCGTCGCGGTTCATTATGCTCGACCGATGGTTGCGGTGCAATTTGTAGCCGCTAATTAATCTCGCCGCGTTATTAAGTAACAGCGAGAACGAGACTGATTATCCCGCGATTGCTTATCTCCGCATCGGAACGGACCGTCCGCGTTCAGCGTGTTCAGCCTTCGTGTCGGGGGCGAAAAATTTCATGCGCAACGCGGAAATCGCCGAGCCACGCAACGCTCTCCGCGGTCGCGCGTCGTTTATGCGGACCTTGCTGTTCCACCTTTATCTACAGAGTATGCCGTAAGATATACAACTCTTCACCTGAGGGGGCAGAACGCCGTAACGGCACTTTTAAGAGAAGTATGTTTAGGAAATATTTGTAAAGAGAATATGCGATTAAGTGTTTTCCAACTGTCGTTGTTTTATTGGACGTATGAACAAACAAAAACCGATCTCCAGCTTGAATGACAAGAAATGCATATGAAAGATTGTATCTTATTTACAAAGGAGAAAAATTACCAAAGAAATATAAAGAAGAATTAACAAGACGCTACAACCTTCTAAAATATATGTTTCATGCTAAATAGTATTTACAGTTATTGTTAGATAATGCGGATTTTTATGCATTTATAGAAAATCTGAACGTGCAAGAAACTGTAGAATGGATACAGCAGCCAATAATATAAAAAATATTGAAAGTAAAGTTCATATTAAAATACTTGCAGAGTAAAATAAATTCCTATTTAGGTTCGGTTTTTGTAGGTACGTTTACAAAGATTTTATTTTGCATAAAGAAATTAGAATAACTAATTCTTACATCTAACAATAATTATAAATACTATTATTTACCATTAAACGTATATTTCAGAAGGTTGTAGTATATTGTTAATTCTTGTTTATATTTAATAATTGTATTTCCAGCATGAAATCGAAAAGATTAAGAACATGGTCCACGCAGATAGCTTTATATTCTAGCACGTATGAGTCCGTAGCACTAAAAGGATTGAAGAAAAGCGTGCCGATGCTTCTCTTTACTCTCTGTATATCGATTTGGTCGGCTTTGGAGACTGATCTGTCCGATCTGTCTTTCCTGGTCGAAGAACGAAAGTCGAGAATCAGGTGCTCGTGTTTCCGATGAACGAGATGGAAGGCTCTTAGTCATCTCGAAGACATTATGGTAATCCACTCGGGGTTGCATAACACGGTGACGTGGTTACGATTCATTAAGTTACGTTCACAAGCAACGAGATGGAGAAAAAGAGAGAAGGAGAGAGGAGCGAGTAGATAGATGGAAGAAGCAGAAGAGAGGCACGGTACGCCGAGCGAAATGACGAGCCTCTGGCGTCCTTCCGACAGGATAATTCGACCTTTTCCTTTCCAGCAATCCCAATGCACACGTTCAGTCCAGATTTCGTGTAGCTGCACGCCAGCGGTTGCTTTCAGGCTGTCCGCCGCGAGGAAATGCAATTCGTAATTTACCGTGCGTTCGTAGAAACGTAATGATGATTCATACGCGGAAAGAGATTCGTTTCGCTCGAGCGGCGCTCGCGAAAAGCTAGGAATATCGCTCGCTCGACTTGCGTAAATTCTAATTGAAACGCGCCAGGCCAGTTCTAGTTCCACCGCGTTCCACGCTCCGAACATTGTGGCACGCGATGCTCTCTGCCCCCTTCGAGCTGTTAACCCTCAACGCTCGAAAGGCGGCTGCCACTCGACACTGGACTTCACGAGGCAACTCGAGTGGCGATTGACAGGTGACAATCTTTGTTTACGATAGGATTCTGTTCAAGCCCTTATTCGAAATCAATATGTTTCGCGATTCAGCAATGTGTAGCAATGGCGCGGCGTTCGAAAGCGTTGAGCCGAATCGCTTTCGGTTTGTAGCTGTCGCAGCGAAATGATAAAAATAGAGATTTGATCAAATCCCTAAGGTAGATGATCAATTCACGGGAGATGTTAAAATAACAACTCCGTAAGGTCATTTCCCTAAAGAAGGTAAATGATTTGATCAAATCCCTTAACTGTTTTAGCGAAAAGATGAAATAATATAATTTGATCAAATCCCTTAACTGTTTTAGCGGAAAGATGAAATAATATTGTTTAGATATTGAAAGTATTTATTTAGTAAATCATGCGTTATTAAAAGTAGAATAGAGTAGATTATGGTTTTCCAACAAATCCTTAACAAAATCTGCTTTTTTCCATCTTAAATACGTCTTGATATAGACAGCATACCTATTTATGTGATCACATACTACACTGTATCTTTTTTAACGAGTAATTATAATAAATATGTACCTGGGATGAGAAATTTTGTTGCAAATTAACTATGGATTCGTCTATGCCAAGTTTCGTGACTTACCTGGAACAAAAAAAAAAAGAGGCGTGGAGTTATAGACAGAGAATAATAACTTTGGTTAGGTTGGGGGTGGAATACATTTTGATATTGAATATCCGCATAACGGTTAATTTTTTCCTCATCAGGTTCCACATTATGTATTCCACGTTATGTCAGGTTCCATATTATGTATAATGGTATCCACATTATGTAAAACTTAATTTACACTCAAGTATACATTACTGGGTTAAACTTTACTTTGGGGCACACAAAATTATTGACATTTTTTTATCATTTTATGATTCTTGATGCTTAGAATACAAAAATGTAAGTTTTAATGTTAGAAACCCCGTAGTTAAAAAGTTATGTATATGTAAGTTTGAGCATTATTAGCTTATTAACATTGCAAACGAATGTTCAAAATATTGGGTTGTAGTAATTTCGTATTTTGTCCACCAGAACGATTACTTGTACTTTTAATCAGCCACTTTCGCTCGAAACTGTGTATGTTTATATACTTCAGGCAAGTGTAGGAGAATGTATGATAAATGCAAAAATATATAAAATATCAGCAACAAAGTACACGTTGCATTGTCTAGAAAATAAAACCTGCTTACATTTAAACTCCACTTCTTTATCTGAATCTGTGCAAATATAAATTTTCATAAACATCCGAAGCATAATCACTCTATATGTCGACAATTTTAGTTGAATCAGTGTAATCGTTTATCTTATGCGTTCCGTCGTTATTGCTTCCAGTCTGTACAAAGTTATTTAAATAGAAAAACATTTACTTTAAACGATGATGTTAAAAAGCACTTCGGTCAGCTTTTGTTGAATAAAGATTAAAAGTTTTATGAACGTGGATTTGTGCTACCACTAGAAACATGGCGAAAGGTATTGGACCCGAATGATCAATATAGAATTCAATAAAATATTTAAATATTAAAAAAAAAAAATATTTTTTGCGCGAATAAAGAAATGAAATTATTTTCTGAACAACCCAATACGTAATCTTAGGAGAATGAAAACGGAAGAAGAACGCAGAGTTTTTCTCGTGGAAGCGATAATGTAAAGGAAGCCCATTAGAAAAGAACGCGAAGGAGTTGGTAATGGAGACGCGACGGTACGTGGCCTGTTGATTCACCGCAATAATGAGGAAGTGTACGCAGGGATCCTTGTCTAGAAGGATACCGTGCCTATTACGAAACCACTAAACCGCAAATAGCTAATGCCGCTTGTCCGGATGCGTGGAACGCGTAACTACACCTTTTTTTTTCGAGCCCCATCGATGAAATGTCCTCTTCGGTTTAAACGGGCGAGCAGTCAACGCGAATATTCCGCATTTCCCATCCTTCGCGTCTTCCTTCCTTACGTTCAACCGAATACCGTTCGGGCAGGATTAAAAGATTGTTTAGTTGGATGGCGAACAGGGAGAATAAAATAGCGAAAAGTATTTCGTTTTATCGTTAACCTTTTACGCTGGCGATTGTTTCACGGATTACCAAACTAGGGGGTTATCAAACTGGATGTTGAAGTCTTTCTGTATAAATTTTGTGTAATTTATTAAAATATTATAGTTAAAATATATCGATGTTAACTATGTTTATATGCATATGAATTCTCCTCGATACAAAATCACTTACTCGAAAAATACTCCAAGTGTAAAGGGTTAATAGCGTCAGTTTAATTTCAGTTCAAAGCGTTTCTCACTCGACCCTGTATCGCCATGGAAACCTTTTAATGCTTCTCGGTGATATAAATTCTGTCAAAATTTCCGTCGAATGTTTATTCCCGCGTAATCCCAAACATCGGGATAGCCTGAAAGTGAGAGCTGCGGTTAGCGTGATTCACATTCGTGGAAGCGGCCTTAAGCGACTGATTGATTTTGCCACGACTGTAGCCGTGAACCAGCAAATCCGGCGGCGGTCACCGCGTCAACGATCGTGAAAGGATAGAGCCAGAGATAAAATCCGAGTGAAAGCGTGCCGAAGTAGTAGTTGGCTTGTCGAGTCGCTGATTTAGGGTTCGTTTCACGCCAAATAGATCACTTTTGCGCTGGATGTCAGGCATTTTATTCAAATTGAAATACGTTGCAGTACGTGCGAAAATAAGAGGAATCGAAACCGTCGTGTTCTGCTGGTTTCAAAACTGATCAAACGATACAAAGTCTTCGAATTGACAAGTTTCGTTTCCAAAAGGGAAAATAAAGGTGAAACGGTACGAAGGACCGTTTGTCGGCCGAGCTCGAGTAACTCCCTGGCCAGCGCTAATTTCATCGAGAATATTTCAGCGCAGAACGCCGTCGGGTGGCGGGTTTGGCCAGCGTGTCTGGGGTGGAAAGTTATGTTACGGTGTAACAGTGGATGGGTGACGGTCTCGCGCATGAATGCAGCTCCCGCGTCGTTTGCCGGCCGTTAGCAAGCGACAACGCGAGTTACGAGTTACGCACCGGCGTGCATGTAGTAGCCGCGGGCGTAAACGTTCCCGCAAAACTCGTGCACCCGCGACAGCCTTTCGACAAGTTAGAAATGAAGGCGTACTACTGCCCTGGCACCCTGGCAGCGAAACCTTCGAGCGTGTCGACGCTCGTCTCATTCGACAGATGATGTCGCGCTGGACGATACTGAGAAATTGTTACTGAATGGGCCAGCGAGTCTCGTCGCACAAGACCAGAAAGATAACATAAATCAAAGATTTGAGAAATGTGATCAATGTGACCTCTCAAATAAATTATTTATTACTCGATAGCCAAAAAAATGTCGTTTAATGGTGTTAATCTTTATTATTTAGGAAAATTATTATAAATATAAAAAAGTATGACTATACCAAGTGCTTTGAAACTTAAATTTAAGATTTTTCAAAAAGTGGAGTTAATTGATTAGTGGAGTGCTCATATTATAAATAAGGTAGGGGATCCAGACCTCTGGCTGTACTACGATTAAAAAGAGAAAGGAAATCGTGGTAGCCTACTTTTAATAATTAGATATATAATATATTTGCGTTTAATAATACAATACATTTACATTTAATAATATAATATATTTATAATATATAATATATTTTACGTTTACATTAATACAAGCACCGAGATATTAGGGTGAACCAAAAGTTCGTGGATTTTTTCCAGTGTTTTTTATTTGTGTAATTTTCTCCACTAATTTATTGATCGTTTCATTTTCATTCGTTTCAGTAAAATCATGGGAAATGTTGAGATTCGAGTACGTTACGTCACTACTGGAAGCAAGGAGAAAGAAACGAAAGAAACTTTTGGGACAACCTAATACTTTCTATCGCTACTAACGTGATATTAAAAAAAGCAAAAAATTTGAAACTGTGATGTCCAAAATGCAATCTCCAGATATTTTGCTCAAGGAACTATTTATTTTTATCGATCCGGCATTAAAAATTTGCACATTAGATGGCAAGATGTTCTTGATAACGAGGCTGATTGCATTATTGATCGATAGTAAAAGCTTGTTAAAAATTCATTGGTTTACATGTAATGTAAAAAAAAAAAAGACGATATTACTTTTCGGCCCCTCTAATATTTCATGAACATGTCCTGCGTAATATGCCCGACACGATCCTCATTTCTGTACCGGTTCTCCGTTTGCCCCTACAGGAAGTAAAAGGGAGGCGAATCGATCGAGAAGAGACATCGACGCGTCGAGGAGTGATCGCGTAACAAACGGTGGAAACGTCGAAGACGAAGGGACGGAGGCGGCGAAAACAAAGCAGCGGCAACGTTTGGAGCAGCGCGCAGCAGGGTGGCTGGTTTCCTCGCAGAAACGTGGACTGTTTCCACCGAAGTATGCGCGAGGAGCGAGCGAGCGAGCGAGGAAACAAGCCGCGACGGAAACGAGCGAGTCCGAGACGAGGGAAAAAGAGCCCGTGGCGCGCGCAACGACTCGGAAAGAGCAGGGTGACAAGTGCAGCGTAGGATGAAACCGAGGGAGGCGAGCAGCCGAGTGGCCAGCGCTGAACGCTGGTCCAGCTAAGAAAGGAGGGACGAAAGAAAGCAACCGAGCAACGGAGAACGTGTGCAGACGCGCCAATTACAAACTCGTCCGAAGACTGCCATTAAAAGTCACGACAAACAAACGACTTTCCCTTTTTGTCCTACCCGAACGCTCGATCGTCTTAACGATCATCGGTACACCTTCGCGTGATTTCAGCGACGAAGGAAGAAGGATCGACCGCGTATCCCTTCCTTCTGCCTTTCCAATTCGTTTCTTTGTCGCGATTCGCCTGCCTTTGATCTCGACAGGAGAACGATGCGCCGACATGCACCATCCCTCCCCCCCTCCCCCGCCCTCCTCTGTGGGGGCCGGTTCGACCGGATTTTCCACGGGCCCGTGTGCCACCGCTCGCTGACGACCACTGTCAGCCTTGTTTCGAGCCTTAAACAGCATCTACCGGCTTGTTTGATTACAAAATTATACCGATGCCCTGCGGATCCAAGTCTTCCTCTCTTTCTCGCTCTTTTTTACCCCCCGACACCATCGACCGCTATGTACGGCCCGCCAAGTGACGAACGCTCGTGATCGGGATACTCGATATTAACTTTACTTCCCTTGTACCGTTGCCAACACGGAAATTCTCGCCAAAGGCAATCGTGTCTTCGAATTGGACCTAAATTTGAGGGAACGAGGGGACAACTGTGTCGCGGCGTTTCTTGCTTGGACTCCTGCTGGCGTTGTACAGAAGAGAAAACGTTTCGAACGCTGTTGGAATAGGTTTAGGCCTTTAAACGCTCCATAGAATGGGATTCCATGGTTTGTGGCGGTTGGTCGTATGATCTGTCGTACAACACGTCGTACGACCAACCCCTTCGACCGTATGAATGAGAGTTGCATTGTCTGTGGCGCATACCATCACACAGTGCGGACAAATAGCAAAATTTCATTACTAATGTAAATATATTGTTATTTATTCAGAAACAAATTGAAATTAACCATAAACATTAATAAATTCACAACGAAATTAACAAATGTTGATTGTGGGACCTTCCTATGAATTACATGTTAATTATTCGTTGAAGATAGTAAGTGTCCACATATTTATGAACGAGGATGTACAACCACTAGGCGTTTATAATTATGAAACAGATTTATCATTCTTACCATAAATAAAAAATATATGTTCAAGTAAATACCCTAAAAGTCATTCCCTCATTGTGTCCCAAACACCAAATTCAAATGGATTCAAAATTTTAATTTGATAAGTTTCTTATAAAATGTCTGCTATGTTATTAATTATTCATTTATAATAGTACTGGCTGTACATATATGTGTATATAGTTAAAAAATGACGAACGAAATATCACAAAATATATTTTTCAGTTCGTTTTTAAAAAACAAATCATTCCCTTGTTACACAAGTTCATTTTCCTTTTAAGAATTTAGAATTTCAGGAAATCGTGTCAATATTTATAAATGAAAAAAATTGATCATTCGGATCGGAACGGTTGAAAACAAAGCGGCACTGCGCGAATCGCTCTGTCCATAAATTAATAATTAACGCCCCCGCAACTACCACCTGCGGTAGTTGGGATTATGGTCGAATTTCGAGCGACGCTGCGACCACGAATGAACTTAATACAGTGTATTGTAACGGTCGTATCGAACCGCGAAATTTAATATTGACCTGATATGTTCCTGAGAATGCGTTTCGGCGGCGGAAATTTGTTAAATCGAGTTTCTACGTAAATCTATAGAGTTTATTTGTAGTTGGGGCTCTAAAAACGGATCCAACGGAACCCATTCAGAATCTCAACGAATTTTTATTACTTTTCCATCGTTTCGAAAATAATTAGACTTCAAGGCTTGTAGAAACATGTCCAGTAGAAAAGTTTCGTTGCTATTTAAATTCAAAATTGACCAATTTCTACCATTGCTATTTAACGCCAAGAAACAAACGAATGAAAATGCATCTAATGTCAATCTAGAAAATCAACAAGCGAATGTGGAAAAGGTTTGATGATGAAACGAAACTTTTTTATATTTACAGTTTATTCACAGTTTCGAAAATAAAAATTGAAAAGTTAGAAGTTCGTTGCAAAAGTTGAGTTTCAGGCAAAAAGGTCTTCTGAGCTTTCAATTTTCATTTCTGAAACTCAACGTCCTATGAATAAATTGTAAATATAAAAAAGTTCCGTCTTATCATTTCCTATAAGCTGATATTTTATTAAAAATCACACCTCTACGACTCTTCGAATTTTCAGCAAAAATTGTTCCGCAGTCAAAGGGTTAGCATGTCAACTGCTACACCACTTACAATTCTGCAACTTGTAAAATTGTAATTAAGGTCTCTGTCATCGAGGACGACGTAAAATAACTTTGTAAACCCAGATGCGTCGAATCATCGGCGAAAGCCATGACACGTATTTATTCGCACCATGATGATCGAGGAAGTGCGTATTGTTAGAAAACATGACTTTTGGTTTATGGCTTTTGAGTGAACAGCAAATGTGACTTATGAGTTCATGTCAAATCGTAGACACTTTAGTGAAAGTTCCGTCAATATTGGAAAGGTATTGGCTAGCCAGCATCCACCTTCTAACTGCAGAAACCATGGGAGAGAGACGATCGATCAAAGAATTAATTTTCACGGTCGACATACATTTAATTATTGAGTGTCGGATAATAGAAATTATTAGTCCACTGTACGCAAGAATGTAATTATGAGTTTAACTCATTCACTGTCAGGCAAATTTAAAGCGTTTTGCTACGTGCACCAGGATTTAATACAGATGTGTAATGTAAGTTATTAGTGTTTTAATACCATTTCCAACGTACGGTTCCCTTTGCGCCAGGTAGCCAACGTTCTTTAACATTCTGGCCTATTTTCACGAGTCCGGCTAGTGATGAAAATTTTAAGTCAAACTTGAAAATCACGGTCACCTATCTTGTGCTGCACCCCACGAAGCGCTAGAACGTTGGCTTGTGATCTAGGTTATTATGTTGGTAATAAAAAGTGATATTAAATTTATTATTTTAAAATGAAAATTTACGATTTTCTTTTGCAATAATTCGTGACTCAAAAAACTATAAATTTATCCCTTGAATAATTGCAATCAATTTGAACTACGAGACATCTCGTAGTTGCCAGTGAATGGGTTAAGGTAATTCCATGGATCCATCTTTCTATTACCATTATCCGTGCACTGCAAATGTGTGACGTTTAGGATGGTAAGGGGGTATGCAACAAAGTGCTTATAGAAGAATGTGTTTCAAGCATCTTCGGTGATGACAAATTCAACAATAGGTTCTGGATGACTTTAGGTCATGGCTACTTTATTCACTTATTTATTTAAATAGGAATAAACCAGACTTAACCCAGACCTAACCCATACACAGACTGTAATAATAGAGGATGTAAGATTGCAAGGTTGTTACAATACACCACTACGCATTTCTATGGACAATAGTTAGAGTTCTTGCCTGCTTGAGCATGTTAATTGTACGTATTTATACTTCCATTGCTTTTTTATACATTGGAAACTATAACTATGTTACTAGCTAGTAATTTTAAAGTTGATAGTTTTAATGTCGAGTTCGCCCTTCCTACCTCAAATGCCTCGTATGTACTACGCTAAATTTTAAATGAACTAATGTTAACGCCTCCGATTTCTAAGATCCCGAGATTGATATTGCTTTAGCCATTCTATCGAACACTGAAAGCTTAAACGACTACTCGAGGCGAGTAATTCTTCGCGACTTTCAAACCTAGCTAAATGGAAATTTGATTTCGAACACGGAGAAGATGCAAAGCTTATTTGTATGTAGATGAGAAAGATTGGAGCAAAAAAGAAACAGTATACCGTCAGACCAGTGATTCTCAATCTTTGCATAAGCTCGTCTCGCGTTACGTAATGAGCAAATAATTTTTCAAAAATGTGTCACATATTTATGCAACACCGATCAATTACTGTATGAGTGTACACTTGTACAGACATAGCAGTAGCAGATTTCTGGAGATAGGTTTTTAATTACGTGTCAGTTTTAAATGCGTTAATAGTATAATTTAGTGAAGAAAACAAAACATTAAAATATGATGCAGTAGTACTTGAATTACTTGAAAGAAATCGGTCTAATAATTTATTTATTAACCCTTTCAGATCTGGCGCGGACAATTGAGGATACAAAATTTAAAAATTACCGACACTATAATTAAGAGCGAATGTCCTTATTTGTACACACGAAGAAAAACCAGTTTTCCTCGAAAACTACACTATTGTGTTTTTTTTCTTAATTTTTCCATATTAATTTTAGCCAATTAAATTACATTAGTACGAGAAAAAAAATAATTCATGTCTGAAATGGTTAAGGTGTAACGCCAACGTTTGAAAATTTGTTGTTTCTTTAAAATCGCGACTTGGATAACCGTATTATTACATTAATCCTAAAGAGACTATGAACGATAGATTATAGACACTTTGGTTTTTTAAGAGATTTGTAACATGACCATCTTTATATAGAAAGTTATTACGATATTAAATAGTAAACCTGAACAATACAAAGAACGAAATTATGTTTACACCAACTAAATATTATCGATAGATTTTGTGCAATTCCACGATCCACTTCTAGGTTATAGGTTGAGAAGCACTGGCGTAGACGGATGCAGGATCTTGTGAAAGATTTTCTGTCGTAACGAGTACGTATATTGTAGATTAAATGGATTTAATTGATTTTTCCTGTTTTATAAGAGGTATTTTATTCGACATTATTTTCTATTTCAAAACAACATTGTCAACTCCTTTGCTTTTAAAAATACCTACTCACATTGTATTACTTGTGCATCAAATAAAGAGGAAGAAATATACTAAAGACGTTTAGAATAGAAACATTAGAACCTTATTATCAACTATTATGAGTACTTGGAATATTTGCATAATTTTTTTGTGAAAACAAAAATTTAGTTTTTGAAGGTTATGCAAATGTTACAATAATTCAACGCTGATCTGAAAAATTTAAAGCTGGTGATTTTTTATTAGGAAATTAACTTATTCATCATCGTTTTCTATCCTTTGATTGTATAATTAATGCAGAATCCTATTACAATGTAACAGAAGAAATGCATTCAAAATTAATAAAAATACAGAATTACGTAAAAATTATTCTAATCAAATGTACAATGTTTTATTAAAAATAGTTTTATATATGTAGTTCGAGTTTCATCTGTATAAACGACATTCCATATGTATCAGGTGGACTGCAGAGTAATGTCGTTTTTGCCATCTTAAATAATTGTTTATCATTTATCAGCTCATTGATTTTTCTGGCATTGAAAATTTGCAGACTAGGTGACGAAAGGCTGCTGACAATGAGAGCGATTATATAATGAATCAAAGACAGAAATTTATTGGAAAGTTTCAATTTATTGTAAAAGAAACGACATTACTATTCGGTCAACCTAATACCAACTTAATAGTAGAACCTGAAGACTAGCCAACGACCATGAGAGACACAACGCGTCGAGGCAATCGCGGTCCGCTGGGAAAATCGTGGGACATCGCCGATTCCAGAGAGATTCGCTCGGATACGATTTTCCAGAAAGCGTGGCGAATGATCGCGAGCGCGCAAACGGCTTCGACGATTGTGCAAAGATCCAGGCTGTGCACGATACATATGTATCAGGAATACATATATTAGCGCGTGTAGTACGTAGCGGTGAGCCAGGCCGAGGTGTATCGAGGTCGACCGGTTCTCCAACAGCCGTCAGCCGTTAAGGGACATTGCGACACACGCGCCAGCGCCGGGTTCTCCCTCGTTCTCTCCTTCGTCTTTTGCGCCGACCCGCACTGGGGAACTCTCCAGGAATTGCGAATAAATTGTTATTAGCTCTTACTCCAAGCAACGTCGCCGATCGGGTACCCTTTTACCTACGCGACGACCTCCGATCGAATGCCACGTTTCTTCGACCTCTCCAGGAACGCGATTCGATCACCACGAGCTGGTCATCGATACCTTCTTAACACATTCGCGACCGATTACGTGAATTCGCGTCACATCAAATTCTATTTCTGGTTATGACAAAATTATGAACATCTTTTTGTTTTATTCGCTACATATTTACGGCGAAATTTTGTTAATAAAGTGTCCGAAGTTTGTGAATTTTTAATGTGTCGTACGGGATGGTAGTAGACAGCTATTTAGTGTAAATGAAATGTCACAGTTTTTTATGGCATAGTTTAAAAATTTGAACGCACAACTGCCGCGTAGAAATTAGAGCGATAATTTATAAATTTATACGTAAATTGTTTGTCAGATTGTGATGATAACAGTGACGTGACGACGAACATTGTCGAAAATTTAGATCAATTCTATTAAATAAATGACACTATTTAATGATACCAAAAGTGTACAACTGGTCTTGTTAGGTCTGGCGTCCGCAATTCAGGACACAACATTTAAAAAGACTCATGCATTACCGACACTATCGTTTAGGGCGAATGTCCTTATTTGTGCACACGAAGAAAGATCAGATTTCCTACACTACGTTACGCTATTAGGATTTTTTTTTTATTTTTTCCATACTAATTTTAGTCCAAGTTAACAACAAAAATTAAATTACTTATTACGAGAAAGTTCAGGTCTAAAAGGGTTGAACACCTTATCTTCAGAAAAAGTTTTTTAAATTCCTAGTGAAAAGTCCTGTCACTTATGTGTATGGGTGACGTGGCTGTAAACGTATTAAGGATTTACTATAGCAGTGCAATTCAGTGTTGTCTTTTCTTTTAATACTTTTTAGTTATAACGATTGCATCCAATGATACAGTGAAATGCGTTGGGAAAATCATAATCGGCGCACTTTCGGCCATCTTAGTGATAAACCGAATGCCGATGCGCCTTTGTTTTCACGTCGACACGAACGTGTCACGCGCTCGACCAGTCCGATCGCTGCACTGCGACTACATATTCACATGCGTTCAAAATGTCTACTTCCTGACTGCTGCTTTTTGCAGTCGACTTTTTGTTTCCAAAGCCTGATCTAGGCTCAGAAGAACGTCTCATCGCGCGTGCAAATGATCTGGCATTCAACAATCAAAGTTCACGCGTGACTGAAAATTCGAATAACCGGTACCAGGATAACCAGTCGTTCTATTGCGATAGGCGGTCGGATTTATAGCCGGGACAATCTGTCGGTTATTTTAATACTCGCGCTGGAAAGCACGTAACACCCGGCGTAGTTAAGAATATATCGGAGCCGAGCCATTTTTACTAACAACCGAGCCACGGTTTAGCGGGAGACCGGTCATTTTTACTTTCTATTCTTTTTCCCGCCGAGAGACACGTATCGCGAAGCCACGGTTCACGGGAATCGTAATTGGCCCCGATCCGATTGACGTTGATGAAGCTATCGCAAGAAACACTTTGGGACAATTAACCTTCTCGATAATTACCGGTTCCGCGGTGTTAAAAACGACAGCCGATCGGAAAGAGAGCGAAAAGCGACGGCTGCTGGGTATTTTTCTTGGCACTCGAGCCGATCGAGCACACGGTGGGCAAAACGTTTTTGAGTATAATAAAAGCCGTTCGTTATGAATAGACTGCGGATCTATATGCAAAATAAAATCATTGCGAACGTATATAACTACAAACATTGAATCTAAATGGGAATTTATTTTTATTATTAAATGTTATAATATAAACTTTACTTTCGATATTTTTGTTTGACATACATTAATATACTTTGATAATTTGACATTCTTTCGATTGAATCTAGATAGAAATTTAGTTTTATTAGTAAATGTTATAATATGAACATGAATTCCTTGCACATTTCCTATATATGCATAAAAGTCCGCAGTCTAGTTATGAAAGTGGAGTAAGTCCATCTTCTTGTAAACCGAAGTTACCGCAAGCTTAGCCAGTCAGCTGTGGCGACTTCTTTCCAGATCGCGCACCTATGCAATTTCGCTAGAATTGCACTATGAAGAAAATTAGTCGTCAAACTCAGAGCAAACGACGCTGTTAAAATATTGAATCAAAAAGACGACTATATTTTATAAATGAACAATTTTAATACTAATATTTACTCATTCGCTTAACATGGACATATACTGCATACACAGTAATCGATCAAATTAGGAAAACTCAAATATCTACCAAAGTTAAAAATACAGACTGCTGCTATCGAGTGGTATTCGCTAAACCAAAGTGTACCGATAACATTTGATGTGTGCGGCGTTTTTTTAATCATTGCGCATGATGTAGGGGTACCTATTTCTACCGTGATGGGACAAATGATTAGTCTCAGAGACACTTTTTTTCAATTTAATCAAAAAATATATCACATGGTATTAAATCGAATAATGCATGAAACAATTGTATAAGAACTGTATACAAAAGTTTGAAAACGGTTATTTGACCAGTCGTGATGGGATTAGTGTGAATTTTTAAATAAAAACAAATTTTGTAAACGGTTAAAAAACGACATTAACACTTCACCGATTGGTACGAATTGTAATATATTATACAAACATTGATCAAAAACCGATTCTACTAGACAAAATAAAGATTGAATAGTACCAATGTTCTCGAAATAAAAAATATTATCGAATTTAATTATATGCCCAATCGCTACCGGACGGTAAACTGTTGATTACGAATACCTTTAATACATTATTTGATTTAATCGCATTGGCGAAAAACAAAGGAGAGAAAAAAATGAGAAAGAAAAACAAGGAAATCACGCACGGCGCACAGGGAACCGCAATCGGTGCGGCAACGGTGCCAATGATAAAATCCCGCCGGACGCAAACTGCAGCGCGATGCAGTCCGCAGAGAGAACAGTGCACTGCGGCACGGAGCGGCAAAGAGCGAGATCTCGTTCGTGAAAGTAACGGGCCTCGCGTTTGTATTTTTCAATGCAACCACGCGCCGCGGCCGCGCCGCTCCGCTCGGCGGGTTTATGATTTTGCTTAATTAATGGTTCTCTCTCGCCTCCCCCGTCGACGGGTCCATCCCTTCGAGAGCACCGAGTTACCGCCACCCCGTCGCCCTCCCGCCCATCAACCACCCCCTTCCCTCCCACGGCCAGCTGGCCGACCAGAAACGGCAGTCCGGTGGCCATTAGCCTGCACGGATTGCGCAATTTCGGGAAATTGCGAAGTAATTCGCGGTTGTGGCCACTCTCTGCTCGCCGCGAGAGGAACGGAGAGACCGACTGTTCCGAGAGAGGGATGGACCGAGCGCGGTAGAGAGATATTCGTCGCGGATTCGAGGAAAGGACGCTCGCCCGCGGCCGCGACCGTTGAAGCTTTTGCGCCGCGGGCTGCAGGCTTCGACCCCTTGTGTGTTTCGCGGCAATCGATTCCACCAAGAACCGGAAAGGGGGCAGAACGGAGACAATTGACCCGTTCGTTATTATGATGTGCAAAAGAGGGAAAACTTAATATTCACCCTCTTTTTATGCGACTGCTAATAGTTTATCGAACAATATACTGATAGAAAAGAAAGCGAGAACAATTCTATAATACTAAATGAAACGACACGCACGCGATGTGAACGCCTCGTTCTAACTGACAGTTGTGCGACGATAAAACCGCGTGTTTTGTAACGTAATGAGAGGTATTATTTATGTTTGAAATATTATATTATTGTAAGTAGCAGATTTGTAGAACTCAAGGAGTGTTCATAATGATGGAGAAATTCATTAATATGTTTTTTTTTTTGAAAATTACAAAGTTTATTTATTTAATTTCGTTAAAAAGAAGGCGAATCGAACATTATTGTTTCCTTTTTGTTCTGCATTAAATATATGAGATAAGTTATCCATAATAAAATTTTGTATTTACCACTTGTTCTACTATGTAAAAATTAGCTGAACACTTTCGTCCACCAGTTCATAAAACGAAGGTTCTACTGTGTTTGAGGTTCTACTTATTTTACTATAATTTAATAATCGACAACGTAAAAACGCAATATTATGCTAGAGAAACGTTAAAGTAATCAATAATCACGCGATTAAGAATACATAATATAACACACCGTGTTAAAAGCTTCAGAGATTTGTTTTCTACCGTGACAACAACTAGTGGTTCACAATAATAATAATTATAATAAGAATATAATAATAATAAGAAGAATAATGATAGTAATAATAATAATAATAGTAAGAGC
Organism: Hylaeus volcanicus; assembly: GCF_026283585.1. NCBI lineage: Eukaryota > Metazoa > Arthropoda > Insecta > Hymenoptera > Colletidae > Hylaeus > Hylaeus volcanicus. The sequence goes on along the minus strand of NC_071983.1, from coordinate 10,217,542 downwards.
ACCATCACCACCACCACCACCACCGCCGCCATCAGCATCGCGTTCAAAGATGAAAAAAGTCAGCAAACGGATAGATAGCAGAGAATAATAGATTGTGACGAACAGTCGCGATCGATGGCGGTCAGCTTAATAAAATGGGAAAAAATAAAAAAGAAATGGTTACAATACCGATGCTATTCTGAGTACTGAGTTCCCAGTCTTTCATGAGGATTTCTCGGGCAGGTCAGGATGACAGCGACGTGGGTGCACCTACAATGCAGACAGTGAGATCGTACATGTAGAAATTTGTCAACATTCGAAGTAATGCGAACGTTGAATATTCGCTAAAAGTATTCAGCCGTAACTTGTATCGAATAAATAATAACAATTTAACGATAAAAATTGTTTATCTTTGAATCGTTATTCGCTAATTTCATATAAATAATAATGTTGCCCATCTCTGACGCATTTATTACACTGTAAAACATTCGCAAAGTAATTCTCGCTTTCGAGTGACAAAATCTGAGCCATCAATTTGCTCGAAAACGAGTTAAGTAGCGATTTCAATTCGAAATTAAGGCTGCCTGTGCAGGTATAATACTTTCCGACGGGAGAAACGAATGAGATACACCGAAAGTGAGCGCGATACGGTAACAGCGAGCGTGATTCGCATTACACGCGCTCGATAAACGTAACTTTAAAGCGATGCCGCTCGCATACCAGTATGCCAGCCACTATTGCGAAATAGATATTCTTATATTTTTCCATATAGCGTTATGACGGCATTCTCAATGGTCTCGTCAGATTTCCATGAATAAAATAGGTCGAAAATGGCCTTTATCTAGAGAGTAAGTGTTGTGATTTATTAATTAACCGACTTCCAAAGGAGGAGGTTACTCGATTCGACATGTATTTTCATTTTTTTTTTTTAAACGTTCGTTCACCGATTACGTCGTGACCCAGGTGGTTCCGTTATCAAGACATGTTGCGAGTTTTCATTTTTTTACTTGTGTTTTCTTGCAAAAAACCGAAAAATTTTGTAGTGCTTCTTACTCCGAGACGGATGGACCAATCGGATAGAAACTTCTTGGATCTGGTAGAGCATCACTGCTACTTGATTCAAAAAAAAAAAGAACCTTCGACTTATTCAATTCATGATTCCTGATTTGGAAAATTTGTAATGAAATAGCTTCGAGCGCAAAGGGTTAAAAGATAAAGACAAGAAATTGCAGGCGATCTGGCACAGCAGAATCTAATAATAATTTGTACGCGAGCGAGTTTTTCTTGCATTAGCTAGAAAGGACCGGACGTCCCGACTTTCACGCGGCCACGCGGTGAAATCGCCGCGTTATAATCCGCCGGCAAAGCGACTCGCGGTTACGCTCGCGAGCATCTTCGGAAAGCGTGGAGGCGAGCGTTGGCGAACAAACAAGTTACATATTGCAAATATAACGTGCACGCTTCTTGCTCTCCTTTTCGAGCACGAATTACGTAACGAGCGGCACGAATCACCGATTTTCTTCGCCAAGCGCGAGACGTCCGAAGTAATTAACGGAGACGAGTGACAGCAAGCCACCCCTGTACATGTGCTACGATTCCTCGTGCACCGTGAGTCACAAATTATTGGCACACACGGGAAGTGACAGGGATATGAAAGATTAACACTTGAGAAGAAAATCTTACATCATAGAGAGTTGTTTTTGTTGTGTAGTAATAGACCTCCAAATGGTTTTCAATAGGAGTTTTTTTTTTATTATATTGATTTATAGTATACCAAAGAAGTAAAATAAGCAATGTTTAATACTGGCACGTGTACATATGCATTGATAGGTTATATAAAACAGAAATTTGTTTTGCAGCCTGCATATATGCGACACATCTTAATAAAAGGGAATTAAATAGATTTAAAGACCCGAGCTGTCAGTGTGGTTGTTCAGAGCATAATCTCAATCATGTAATATGCCAATGCCGAATCCTTAATTGCAATAGGAATGACATGATTCGTAACCTTTGTAAAATTGGTCTTCATCCGCCTCATACAACAGATGTATGCCTCAGCAAACCAATGATTCGACCATTACTAATTATATTTAAGTTTCTAAAATCTCATGGTTTATCGTCGTAAGTCATATATTGTTCCTTATCTACTATCAAGTAATACTGTACATATTTAATATATATATCTAAGTTTGAGTTCTATGTAATACCGTAATGTGTACTGTTTGATTTAATTATAATTTAATTTACTTTCTTTTATGACCAGTTTTGAAATTATTCATCTACACATAGTCCAATAAGGAGTCCCTTATATGTTTATTCATTTTTTAAGGAAAATGATGTGTATCTGATGTATTCGTAAATGAATGCCACAAATATTTTGCCGGTAGTATTTAATAATTACTTGACAAAATCACTTTTAAAGTCTAAGTAAGTAATTTTAGTTAAATAAGCTTTGTCGTGTAGTTAACATGCATTTCAAACTGTGATAACCAATATATAAAAAAATAATTTGATCATAGAATTACTTTTTTTTTCATTATGGCGAAAATTTAAGATAAATAAAAATTGTTAAAATGTATTTCCTTTTTCTTTTTTAACCGGTTCGTATTAAATTCAGCTCTAGGCAGCCAGCCAAGAATTTTCCTTTAGTCGAGGTGTCCGTGGGAATGTAAATCAAGAAACGCTGACATAACCCCTGAATAAATTCTAAAGTGTTGGTTTCAGGTTAAACGATGAAAGGCGATGCTGCGAGTCCACATTTAGCAGAAGTCGAGTCTCATGCGTTAAACACATGTTTGGAGCATCGAGTGAATACGGTGTTGTGCATGAAGTAATCAAAGAAATGTACAAAAATAATGGATGTACGGGAGATAGGTTGTAAGACGCGTATTTTTCGAAGTTATGGAAGATAAAGTGCGAGGCGAGGTGTTTCGGAAGTATCTAAATTTAAATACCGCGTTTAACACGTTCACGCCGGCAGTGTCCATCGGTGGCTCACACTTATACAGGGTGTCCCAGCCTAAGTGATACAGAGCTCTAACTCGAAAACTATCGGCCGAATGGAAAATTTCAAATATGGAAATTGCATGGTAAAATGGGCCTCATGTTTCAGCGAGAAGGAATTTTTGTTAACTTTGTTATTTAACGAGATATGATGGTCAAATTTCGTTTTTCAAACGGAACTATATATATTTTTTTTTATACCGTGTGATAGTACATTACAGGACGAATTCATTATGCTTTAATGTATTTACCCGATTTTTATTAGTTTTCAAGCTATAACGCTTCAAAGTTTGAACCCAAAGTTTCAACGCTTAAACCCTTTTTTATGGTTCTCACTGCCTGTTGTGTTTGTCGGTAATTTTAAACAGTATGATTCTAAATCTCGAACACAACGCATGTATCATTCTAGACGAACTTAAAGTTATTATGAAAGTTAATCTCGTTTCTTTATCAAACAAAATCCGTATCCTCTAATCGCATCCTTAACACGAGGAAACGGAAGACATGTAAACTTCTAAACTACGAATACAATTTTATGCCGATCTCGAGATGCCTTGGATGAAGTGAACTTGTGTCGTTAATTTATTTCGTGGAGTTGTCTCAAACGATGAAACAAGTGAAGCTCAAAACGATTTTCAAGCTCGTAAATCGAACAGCAAGAGAGGGAGAGAGAGAGAGAGAGAAGGCCTGGCGCGATCGAGGAATTTAAAAATAGGTCGAGATATCTTTCGTATTTTCAGAAGTTTGTCCCGACATAAAAGCTGTCGCGTCTTTGCTCTTAGCAAATTTTCATCAGGCAGTTTATCGCGTTAAAAAAAAAAAGAAAAAAGAAAAAAGAAAAGAAAAGAAGAAAACGCGACATCTGTACACGAGAAACACGTTTTACACTGGTAGCGAGTAAAACAGAATTATAGGTTGGGCTTTACTCTCTCGACTCACAATGAAACGTTGTCTTCAGACAATTGGAAACTGCATAATCTAGCAATTATGGGAGAACTTATTTCTGTAACTTTATTGTATTCATGAATTCTATCTAGATTTATTTTCTTTAGACACTTCACCTTTAGTATTGTACTTGTTTAGGTCCTTGTCTTAATCTGATGGCCAATTTCAATGTACCTACACGTATCTATAGTTCAGTAGCTAATAAATATTGCTTATTGTTGTTCTTCTAATATATTACAAGATTGCTTGGCAATTATCGAGCAGTGAGTCTCCCTTTTCCAAGCCTTCTAACCTCGCAGAGTATAAATAAAAAGTTTGCATATAGACACGAAACCCCGTGGAAAATAAGCTTTATCGCGAATAATAGCGACAAGAGTACAGTAACTGTTGTTTATATTCTCGTCTATTTGGCGTGCAGCCGTGGCCGCACTTCCTTTTGTCCTGCCTCCTTTGAACTCGCTAAAAAAATCCACGACAAGGCGAGCTTCCGGGTATAAAGCTGAGTATCCATGAAAGAATGCGAAGTCTCGAGGAACGCTCTTCTCTACGCGGAAAGGAATCTCGAGGGTGAACCGTGCCTTAGGCATCATCGAGACATCGAGAACGATGCCCCGGGCATTAGGAAGCTACACGGTACGCCATCGTGATCTACTCGTAAAGGTGAATCTAGATAAGATTCCAGGAAAATTGCGGCGCTTCTCGAAACATTACAATTCATTATCTCCGTTTCTCTGCCGCCTTGAGAGCTGCGTCATCTGAATCATGACTATTACTGTCGCGGGCTCTTTTATACCATCCGCGGATACCGGTGGGTTTACTGCGTGATTTCCCTTCGCTAACGTACCTGCCAACTCACCGCTGAATCCTCAATAAATATTGATAATTACCTATATTTCTCACCCATAGACTCGCGACATTGTCGCAAATTGGATAGGTGTCGTCGATTAACGTCACCTTGAATTACCGTTTGCTTCATACAGTATTATAATTCGTTCTTCAAAGTTCAATTTATTGCTGATAGGTCGTCGTTCAATTTGGAAGAATTGAGAAAAGAAGACGATTCGAAACTAGACTTGACTGTGTTGTGGCCAAGGATTTTTCATTTTCAGCAGTGATGGGCAAAATCGTAATCGCAAATACGAATACGATTGTAATCGAATGTTTTCGAGTTGTGATTACAAATACGATTACGACCGTATTTTTAAAGGTTTAATGCCATAGAAATTCTTTACCTCGAAACCGACATCAGATTCGTGTTCCTCGCATTAACGTCACGCCAATAGTTACTATTGCTCCCTCGCTCTATCTTGTTCATGGCCTTCGTCACGCGGTAGCTTTGTAGATGTGACCGATTCGGCCAATACCGAAAATGCGTGTGAGTAGAGGTGTCGCCGTTGCGCGATAGCCAATTGGGCTGCCTCGTCAACTCCTAAGCAACGGACAATAGGTCCTAAATAATGTCTTTAGAGATATACTTTGAATACAATTGAGTTAACGTCTGTTCTTGATCCTTCAAAGTTTCAATCCTCAAAGGGCAGTCCCATATTCCATCCATCAGCTCTAGTTAATAATTATCACAAATTTCTCAAGTAAAAAATCCCATAAATGTGACGTCCTGAAGCATAGATCTTTTTAGAAACCTACATCTTCAGTTACACGTTGTGAATCCTACACAACTTCCCGTCCAATTACGCAATAGCTGCGGTTGATATTTAACCCTTCGCATTGTTCGTCGAGCCAGGTGATCGCCGCTCGGTATTTCTCGTTGAAGCGATTTTAAGGCCGAAGTTGGAGGAAAATTGTAGGCAATGTCTGCCAGGTTGCTGACGGTTCTTGGGGATCGAAAGGTCGCGGATGCCCAGGCAAAAAGAACGAACGGAGTTCAAAAGCGTATTGCTCATTCGCTGAAGTCGACCAATTAGCACGCTTATCAAGAAGGCTAATGGAGGTCGTGTTCAAGCCGCGGAACGCTTCTTGACTTGTGCGCTGCCAGTGCACGACAAGATGTTTGAATCGCGCTGGCTGCGTCGAGCGTTTGGATCGCGCACGCACACGCGTGCAAGAGTGTACGTTGCAAAAGTAATTTTTAGAATCGGTCGAACGCAACGTTCGCTAAGTAACGATTCGACGAGCGCGATCCTAGTACTAACGCTGTTTCAATCCTCGTCAGATAGGAGGGAAATACTCGTTACGTAATTTACAGGACGGGGTTATTTGAAGAAAACAACGGGTGAAATGTGCGTTATAACCATGCGAGTACATAGTTGTTTATACTTTAGCGATTGCTGTGAGGTACATACATATGTATGTCGGAGGATGATCGTGCTTCGCACGCTGGTTTACTCGTAATCAGAGTTAGACAAACTGTACCTTAACACCTCGGTCGTCACGTCACCCATATGTGTATAAGTCGTTCGCTGCACAAATCGATTAACTCCATCAGTCACATAAAAATTGTAACATTATTGACCATTATTTTTTGGCTATTCTTTCTTATTAATTGTATATACCGTTAGGTGATAGCTGCATCTGTATTTATGCATTCTACGATATTTATTTAAATTTATATTATAAAGGGAATTTTAAAAAACAATGTACATCATTTCATCACATTTCTCAACCGACACCGCTTATTTTACACTGTTTATTTTAAAGACTATGCCGCCTTTATCGCGCTATTCTACATATATATGTATATAAAGATATAAATAAAAAATGAATATATATATATATTTGATGAATGAACATCGATAAATAAATCTATTGCAAACTTGTTATTATGTAGTATTACTACACACGATAGAATAAAATGTGTCAACATAAACACAAAAGCAAGTGTACATGGCTTAAAAAAACAGCAAATCAACAGTGAAATACAACACTGGAGTTCAGGAGCGAAGGAAACTTCGTCTGTGCATCGATGCGACTGAAATTCCCGTCAGTTTTTCAGACTGTAAACTCGTCACAAAGTCATCCTTACCGGTTCTACGCCAAAGTGTGTCGAGAATGGCGCTGCGCGAACCTCGACGTTTTCTCTGATTGCAACCGATGGTGTTTCAGGTTTCAAAAGTCAACGATGGTCGCATTTAAAAAAACCCAGCGACACAATCGATTCGTGGAATCCATGTTTAGCTAAGCGGCAATAAAAACATTGTTTACAGTGAGTGTAGAAAGTATTCGTACACCGATCAATTTCCAAAAAAAACTGTGTAAAATTGTAATTTATTAATTTATTTTTTATAAACAGTGACATTCTACGTATTCTCGAAAATCTCTAGAATAGATAGATTACAAAAAAGAAAATAGCTATTTACGTAAGTTGCGAAATTAACAAGAAGAAAACAATTAATCGATAGAAATGTTGAAGCAATAAGTATTCGTACAACTGTTTCATTTTTAAAACTTGATTAAAAAAAAAGAAAATTTACGTTAATTTCTAAATATATCATTCTTCCTTCGAGGGATTTCCTATTGATTTTATTCTTGCATGTAGTCTTCTACATCAAGCTGTCTATATTAGTCTATTATTTCATTTAGAGATTCTAATCATCGCACGTCACGATCGATCTCCGTTCCTAATAATCAACAAAACAATGTAGTTTAATTTCAAGGCAATTGTTGCAATCTGGTCTGTCGAACGCAACGTGGATCAGTGTTTTCCGCAGGTCAGATCAGCAGAACGAAAACAGGATATGGCGCGGAATGGATGGCAATGGATTACTAGCAGCACACAATTAACACGACTGAGGTATCCGTTTGATTTTGCACGATCTACCCCTCCTACCCGTCCAGGTAACCATCCGGAGCGGTCTGTCGGTTCGCCTCTTTATCAGGATAATCCACCTCCTACGCGTTTCTCCCCGGCAGCGCCGCGCAGACGGAAAGCTACGGGCGCATTTAATTTGCAAATGCAGATTGCTTTTCATTTTAATATAAATTGTTCGAAACAAAGGCAGTAATTATGGCGTGCTCTCGTCGCTTTGAAAACGCTGGTTGCTCGTTACCCCTCGCGGCCAGTTCGCTCACCCTTTGCGCTTTTACCCACCCCTCTGTCCCTGTCCCCGCCCTCCCCTCCCCTCGCCCTTGGCATTCGGTTTGATTCGACAAAGAAGGCGAACGAAATTCGATCACGGTTCACTCCGACGCGAAAAATACACGGAAAAATGGAACTCGCGATTCATCGATGATCGACTTGCAACTATGAATCATCGAACCGATGAGCTACGGCCGTCGCGTTCTCGTAATTATATAAAATCCTTCTTCGAGCGCGTGATCCAGTCGGCGTTATTAACCTTGGCGAAACTGGCTCGTAACACCGATAACAAAATCGCGCGTAATTAAACGAATTGTTACAAGGTGGCCTGTCGAACAAATGCAAGTTTACGGTAACGTTACTTGTTGCAGCGTCGCGTCGCCGCGCAACGCTGGGGATTAACGTTTCACCGTTGCTCGCCGTCGTTGTTCCTGAATGTGATTAAATATAAAAGCTCTTCTCGTTTGCAGTGGACCGAAACTCCTCTCGTATTTACTGGCTTGCCTCTGCGGGCGAAAATTATCGTCGTGATTTTATCAAACACGAATTAAGTTATAAAATGAAATTCATATGGTTGGATCATAGAACGATAATGGTGGGTTCGTTAAGGGTTTAGTCGCAGTCAGGAAGAGGAAAAACGACATTTCTTTGTGATTCTTTTTGTAGCTTTCGAAAATAGATTGGTCTAGCGGGTCCCTGAACGAAGGATTTTGGAAAAAATTCATTTAAAACAAGATGGCGTACATTTGAAGTTGATTTTCAATTTTTTCACTAAAATTAAACGATTCAATGGATGATAAAAAAAAAAGTATACAAGAAAATAATAATTAAAATAAATGGTTCCTGTACGAATACTTATTACGCTGACTGCGTATGATATCTTGAAACTAAATGACCCCTAGTTAAGACCGCGTATTTTAAACTCGATCTGAAGCAAAATGAAATGATATAGTTTCAAAACATATTTTGGTAAGACATTTCGAGGAGAATACAATGATCCATGGTTAAAGATTATTCTAGGATACACAGGCCAACTGTAATGGAAATCATCCTGCGGTTTATCGAGGATAATTTCATACTCCAGTGAAACAATGACCACAAACAACCGTTGGAACGCAGAAGAAGATAATTATCCCTAGCATTCACTGCCACGATACACTCCCATTAGAAAAGTCCATCTGATAAAATACTTATAAATATTAGGTTGTCCCATAAGTTTGTGCTGCAAGCTGTGTCAATATTTAACAACAAAAAAACTACAGAAATTCTATAGTGACGATATAATGGCCATGTCAGAAAGGTGGGAAAATATTATAAAATGAGAGAGATTACCTTTTTATTTTATAAAACTTAAGGGTATGTTTCACATATTAATTTCAGTAGCAGAAGTATAAGGTGGCATGAACTTTTACGACGACCTAATACATATAATATAATATATAAATACTTATAATCAATACGGACCTATTCTTTCAAAACTATTCTCAATCTGACAAGCTACGACAGACTGAAAACTAAAAATGTTCAAGATAGTACAATTTATGTTTGCAGTCTATCTTCATCGAACCCTCCGTGGCAATTAGATAAATCAAAAGTGACCTTCAACAATTATGGAAATTATAAACACACATTCACCGATAACACCATAAGTAAATAACGAACAAAGTGGTTATACAACCGTAATGTACACTCAAAAATTGATTTACAAACTGTCCAAAGAAATACAGGCCCTATAAAGTCCTCGGTAGGAAGCACCGTCTGCAGTCGAAACAGCATCTTCGAAGGACTTATCCAAGTGTGATGGAGGTCCAATCCAAAATCTCACGAATAAACCGTGAAATGGTTGCAGGACACCCGGAATAAATCAGGTAGAGATTAAAGCCACGCTACCGTACCGGTTACAGACCGCCGCGCCGCCACGTTCGACAAATAAGGCTAAACGAGCTTATTATCGCTATCGGAACCGCGATGCATGCGATAGAACGCTACGTGCTCCTGTTGCGCCGAGCATACAAAGAGAAAACCGTTCCTGGTTCCGTCTACTGCCGGGCATTCGAATCTCTCGCTACGCGTGCACGCGGCCAGACAAAGCTCCGACACTCCACGCTCCTAGCATTACGTATAGTCTAAGAGCTGGCTACCATAATTAGAAATGATAAAGTGTAGTGAAAATTTGTAAAAAAAAAAAGGTAAAAAGTGACATATTGCAAAAAATCTTGAGAATGGGACCACCGGGGAGACATGCACTATAAGATGCAACAAGTTTCATTCCGATTGGTCAAGCAATCTCGGCGTAATCGGTGAACATACAAAAAAAAAAAAATATGTCGAATCGAGTAACCTCCTCCTTTTCGAAGTCGGTTAAAAACACTCCTTACTAGATGACAAGCCCATAGCCGTGGCAGGAGTACGCCTACTCGATAGTAAACAATGGTTCGATGAAACTAACGAATTAACCCTTGGCGTTAGAGCTGGCGTTCACAATTGAGGACACAAAAGAAAAATGAGGTTGATAATACAAGAAAAGCCCACGTATTTGATAAACGTTGTCTGCGTAGCTGACTGAAGTTAACCGACCGTTACTGCCAAGACCAACCGTTTTGTATTACATTATTGGAAGCTGAGAACGTTAGTCCCGAGAGGTACTATCTTGACTTCGCCTCGCAAACTGTATTTTCGTTGTGACACTGTAAATTGACATCGAACAGCGGCCAGATCGTTGGTAACACCCATGTATTCCTGGCTTTGGTAGTCGCGTGTCAGTCAGAAGTCAAAATGCGGGAGAAGATGATACACCGATCAACGGATAACATTGTTCGTAGATTTCGCTCAGACAAACGAGTTACGAAGACGGGATCAACATTTATAACGACTAGGATCCGCATTCCTGTGCTGGAATTCAGGCAAGAGGAAAATACTGAATTGTAACGTAACAGTGTATTTCAGTATCAGTTCATAACAAACACGACACAATTAACTGCGAATAGTGATCGATGACGACTGTCGAGTAAGCGAATACTAGCAGCCCGACGGCAAGCGTGGTTGAGATTAAAGGATTTATTCAAGTGTATTGTATAAGTCTTCGGTTATTAAATGAATAAAAACGGTTTGACGAATATAGATTTTGAATTACAAGGCAGGAGCAGTGATAGATAACGAGATAGTTGAAGTTTTCACGGTCCGGTACTTCGTAGATGATATTGGCGTGCGTTGTTTAGCTTGGGCCATTTTAAGGTACCTGTGCTCATGTCACGGTTCGTTGACTACCAATCACGAAGCTCGTGGCACGGCTCACTGGCCACCGATGGAAGTTGCTATGATGATCGGCTGAACGATCAAAAATTAACAGAAAATGGAGATAATGCATACAGATTCGAAAATGAAGTCGGAGCAAAAACATTTTACGCCGATGAAGCTGATTAGAATACTACTCGCCAGGATTGAAAGATGTTTGTAAATAACTGTCTCATCGTGATTCGAACATTTAGAAACACACACCACGTTACAGAGTGTGCATTTGTGCAATTCTAGAAAGAGTTTAGGAGAGGACTTTCGACCTATGTTTTCTATTTGAATTCTATTAGTTTCTCTTTTAGAAATGAATTGTATTAATTAGGATTGGAAAGTAATGTCGTTTCTGCGAATGTCAATTCTTCTTTATCATTCATCAGCTCCTTGATTTTTATCGATCTGGCATTAAACATTTGGAGACTAGATGGCAAGAAGCTGTTGACAACGAGAGTGATTACATAATTGACTAAAAATAGAAACTTATTAAGAATTTATTTGACTTTGATGTAAAGGAAATGACATTACTTTTCGGTCCCCCTAATAGCTTGAAAACTAATAAAAATCGGGTAAATACATTAAAGCTTAATGAATTCGTCTTGAAAAGTACTATCGCATGGTATAAAAAAAAATATGTAGTTCCACTTGAAAAACGAAACTTGACCATCATATCTCGTTAAATAACAAAGTTAACAAAAATTCCTTCTCGCTGAAACACGAGGCCCATTTTACCATGCAATTTCCATATTTGAATTTTGGCATTCGGCCGATAGTTTTAGGGTTAGAGCTCCGTATCACTTCGGCTTGGACACTCTGTGTGTCTCTCAGATACCCACCCTCCCGCTGCCAGCCCATTCATATTTCTTTTGCCCGTAGTTTCGCCCGTAGTAGCCCCGACCACCGGTGTAATATGATCTGAACCGATTGATACGCTTCTGACCTCTTTCTCTTTCACTATCTGTCCTTTCCTACGTTCGATGCTCGACTCCGAGTCAAGTGTAAACACATAAAAACACTCGAGTGCAATGTTTTGGGTCTTCGATTTTGCATGCGTCCTTCAGTCGATACTGTATCTTTTAATGTTTTGCCAACAAACTTCGAGTGTAGAGAAGGACAGCGAATGAAGAAGAGGACAGATCGACATGCGAGAATGGCGACCAACACCGGGATTATTTCGGTGAGACATGTAGTAAATATGATGCGAATTACGTCGTGTTTGGTATCGTTTTAATCAGAAAAATGCCAGGAATATGATGGTAACAGTTTTACAATAAAAACGGTAATAATAAAAAAAATTTTGATCGTTGCATTGTCTCATCGAGATATCCGATCCCGGATCATCTTACTGTCCATTTATCGTAGAGAAACTTGTGGATTTCGTATACCCTTTTCCTCGAAAATAACTGTGTATAAAAGTAACATAGATATCAACACAATCTACAATGTGTTAGGTTGGCTGGAAGGTAATATCGTTTTTGCAATATTAAACACTTGTTTATCACTCATCAGCTCGTTCATTTTTATCGATCTGGCATTGAAAATTTCGATACTAGATGGCAAGAGACTGTTGATAACGAGGGCGATTTCCTAATTGAGTAAAAATAGAAATTTATTAAAAATTTGTTGGATATTATGTAAAAGAAATGCCATTACTTGTCAGTCTACGTAATGCATATTTCAGTGTTTCATTATAAGAATAGGTTTTCATCAGGTTTATCCACAGGTTTGGTCAACCTGCTGGTCGACCAGAGAAAAGTGGTTGATCTTAGCCACGTGCTTGGCGCTACTAATAGCAAGTCTAACATTCGAAAAGCGAGTGTCGCTTAACTAAAGTATCGCGTTACGTAGTCGAGACGAAGCGTGCATCGCGAGATACACTAGAAATCCCAGTAGCCGGGGCTGGAATCGCGCAATTATGTTAATTACCCGAGGCATGTCTCGCGGCTGATATTCCAGTATCGCGAACCCCGTTACGATAGAGACCAAATTAGAAGGGAGGCGATCGTTCGAGGAAGATCGTGGAAGCATTCGCAGCTAGGAATATCTCGTGGTCCATTCAAGGGTGCATAACAGCAGCAAGTGAATTTGGCCGTTCAGCCGCAAGAACGGAGATGCTCGGCTTGTAAACGATGCATGACAACGTTCGGCTGCGCCGAGAGTCAAGAGTATTCCCTGCCCTCTCCCTCCACCCACGACTAGCCCACTTCTCTATATCTTCCTATTCAATCACATGTATATACGGATAGAACGAGCGGAAGGGGGAAAGACAGGCGAAGAAAGCGAGACAGAGAGCGAGAGAAGAGAGAAGAGAGGAGGAGAGGAGTACCAGTCGAATTCCTACCATACCGCGGGGCCAACTGGTTAGCAAGCGATTTACGATATTGTAAACCGATGCGACGGCGCGGCGCGGCGGCGGTCGTGCCCACCGCCGAACCTCAATCTAATAGTGGCGACTTCGACCTCCAATGCCAAAGGCACGTCGTTCGATGGCAACATTGTTCCGCCCTGCTTTTACTTCCGCACGGTCAACGTCGCTGGACCGGCATCGGCAGCCTAACGAGTTTGCCATTCTCATGGTAATCGTGCCCGCCTCCGACATCTACCTGCGCGAGAGATCCTTTCATTCTCCTGAAAAGAAATTTCACCGAAGACGCTGGCTGAAACATTCCCTAGAGCACTCGCGATCAAATGAAAAACCACCGATCGGCTGCACACGATCGCGCGATCGCCCGTCCTCTTTCCGTTGCGTGGGCTTCGACGTTGCATTCGTTTTTCTAGGATGGACAGGAGACCAGTGATGGGCAAAATCGTAATCGCAAATACGAAAAGATGCGATTACAATCGTAATCGTAATCACAACTCGAAAACATTCGATTACAATCGTATTCCTATTTGCGATTACGATTGCCGCCATTGCGCAGTGTTCGGAGACACACTTCGACCCTTTTGATAACACCTGTGACTATAGTCAACAGTTAACGTGTTAAGGGTCACTCTTAACCCTTTGACTGCGAAGGTGTATAAATACGCCCACGAGAAATGGGCTCAGAGAAATATTTGTATTCGTTAAATGAATGTTTAAAAAATATCAGCTTATGGGGGATGATGAGATGAAACTTTTTTATATTTACAGTTTATTCATGGGATGCTTAGTTTCGAAAATAAAAATTGAAAAGTTGAAAGTTCGTTAGAGAAATTGAATTTCAGGAAAAAGGTCTTTTAGGTTTTCAATTTTTATCTCTGAAACTAATCGTCGTATGAATAAACTGTAAATATAAAAAAGTTCCGTCTTATCATTGCCTACGAGCTAATATTTTGGGCAAACGCGACCGACCCAAGCTTTGCTCGCATTCCCGATGAAACATATTCCTCGAGATCGATAGTTATCGCGCACGAGTAGCGTTATCGGCCTGAAAGAGGATATTTCTGCGCCATTACCGACCAGTCTGTCTCGAGCTGGCCCGCTCGCCATTAAGAAGCACATTTCAAGCGTGTTTCTCGAGCGCGAAGCGAACAGGTTCGCCTCTGTGCGGCAAATAATTAGAGACGGCAAGTGCGAGGGGCAAAGCTAGGGAAAAAGCGCGCGCGCGCGAGAGAGAGATAGGGTTATATAGAGAGGCGTGTAAAAGAGAAACAGGAAGAGGCGATGGAAAGAGGGACGTAGCGAACAGAGGAAAGAGAGAAAGAGAGACACGTTACAAACGGTAATCTAGTTGCAAACATAGCTCGGGGTTGGAGCTCGAGCAACCATGCGGAATAATGATACGTAATCGCGAAACTCCCGCGGGCCGAGCAGCCACACGTGAGCCCGCGCGTGCGTGCACACGCGTACAGCACAAGTATGTGTATGTGCACGGTACGCCGCGAGCATATACTGGCCAGGAGTCGTTGTAGAACAAGCGAAACGCGCTCGTGTCATTTACTGCGCGCATTTGCGATCGACGCAATACAACGCCACCCCCGCCCACGCGTGCTCGACAACCCCTAACTTTTGCGCTGGCTGTAATTTCAACGATACTCCGTTCGACCGTAGAGATACCGCCGCTAATTAGAGTTTAATAATGATCCGGTGCGACGCGACGCAACTGCGTTCAAGACCGATGAAAAATTGAACAGTTGGCAGAGAAGTGGTGTCAGCTCGAGTAACGAGTTACTAGCTGCGTTGACACGTCGCGCGATATTTATATTAACAGATGTTTACCAAGGAGCGACATGTGCGCACGGTGTGTGTACCTTGCATACGGTATCGGCCGGTTCTGATTTATGATAATCTTGGTTCATGCTCGTGTAAGACATGCGCGTTCCATGACCGTCTCGAGCATTTTAAAGGGCTTTCCAAAAGGGGCTTTCGAAAAGTTCTCGCGATGGATATTGCCTGTCGCGTCGACGGCGTTACCTTTCAAGTTTAATTGGAATTGTGTCTACTTTCAGTTAAAAATTGACCAATCTGATATATTCCGTACCCATTGGTGTTGAATTGAGAAATTAAAGTCTAAGCCCTCTCTTGAAAAATACATCCCAATATTTTTACAAAAAATAAAAAAAAAAAGAAGAAGAAACAATAAGTACGGTATGAAAATACAGGCACGGTCTGAATTTAACAATTTTTATTGTTATAATCAAAAAATAATAACGTTGCTAGCAATGATAATATTTGGAGCGCAAATGGTTAGTACTTACAATGGTTGAGTATATTAATAACTATAATGCTGGTGGTTTACTGAATTATTTAATACTTTCGGAAAATGCTAACATAAAAATTGAGGGACATAATCCGATATCTGTTTGCAAACTAATACTTGCAGCTTTGAAACGGCTTTTTTAATTTCCCAAAAATTTGAAAAAATGGAGCTGCCTACTTATTGATGGACATCCCTCAAATAACGACGTAGCCCGCTGCGGTGGCAGTCGTCGGGCGAATAGTACAAATGAAAAATGAATGGAGCGGATCTAGTTGAAGGAAATCTACGACAGGTATTTGACAAAAAAATTCGAGCGCGAAAGTCGAAAAAGGACATTGACGTGCGCAATTAGCACAGAGAAGGTAAATGCAGAGGAACATGCATAACAGGCTACCGTAAAATTCCATTCGACGATCCTGTCCCAAACCAAAAACGGATTTCCGTCGAAATAACTGTTAACGTTACGAATTGCATCCCCGGCATGCACGGTGCACGCGCGGGCGGATCGGAAAATTTCAACTGCAAAGCTACCTGTGTATGCCTCTCGCTCCGAATGGCTCATCCTCCGCCATTCCGGTTCTCTTCCTCTCTCCGAGCACGAGCTGTCCCTCTCCGTTCCTCTTCGCTTATCATGGATCGGTCCGTCTCTCTCGGCCCGCGGCGCTCGTGTGCGCGAACACGTCAGAACCGTCGAGACCCGTTCCCCCGTTTCCTCCTCTCCCTCTCTCTCCGCGCCACCCTCGTTGCACGCTCGACACTCGAGTGCATACACCTGCAACTCGCATGCAGTTACATTTTTGCGGTTGACGCAACCATTCTGTTCATCGTCCGCGTAAATATGTGCGTGATTACTTTTAATTCCCTCTATTTGTCGGTCGCGTCCGCTGCTACGTTCTACCTCTTCCCATTTTTTCCCCTCTTCCACTTTGACTCTCGTTCCACTTTTACCTTTTACTCTACTCTATCTGCCTACACCCCTACCCTCTGCTCGTCTTTTCATCTCTAAACGCTCGTCCGAACACAGTTTAACCGCGTGACCTGTAACCTGTCGCGTCTCTGCTCAATCCGCGTTCGTCCTTTCCCACATCGAATTCATTTGTGTCCTTCCTCGGCGACGTTTCACCGATGGTTCATTCAAACCAATCGGTTCTTTATTCACTGCTTTCATCGAACGAAATGTTTCTTCGAGAAGGAATGGACCTGTCACGAAACGTTTCTTGGACGGGACAAGTGATTGCTGATCGAATCGCGGTAGAGAAGGATGCCTCTCGATAGTATACGAGTCCAGCTGAAAAATAAGGCACGGGGATTCGAATTCGGGGCTCCTGGACAGGGAGTCTTCCGATTTTCTCACTGGACTATCCCGCATCCTACCAATCGTGTTCTTATTGACTCCTCGTTCTTGGATGCGACATTGCGATAACACAATACCTTTGTGTTTTGTTTTCTGATAAAACTATTCCGTCAACTATTTGCCTATAATGTATTACTGCAGCACTGTACTACCTGCACGCATCAAAATCAAACTCGCTAACTCGGAGGAATATGCATTGGAAGGAAAATTAAATTTCTCTTGCATATGACATTAAAATTATTTTACTATGAGATTTTTATCGTAAAAGTCTCAAAAATGTTAACCCTTTGCGCCTCCGAGCAATTAGTCTTACTCATATTTAAAGAAACAAATAAGTTTTAGCTTCAAATGCAAATGAAATGGAATGCGAAAATTTCGGGTTAAACTTGCTCACAGAATGTGTAAGAGTCAGTTTTTATAGGGTCAGATTAGACCCGGCATCTAACGCGCAAACGAGAATCGCGCAGCTCATGGTTCCACGTTTAAAACGACCGACGCGAAGGGGATGGAACAAATATAGCGATCTACTTTAGGCACACTCGAGTGGTCTGTTAAACGATACCCTTGCAGTACAGGCCACTAAACATGCATCCCATCGAAAAACCGTCTGCTGGCAGTGGCCTGCTTAATGACTTCGAGTTGGGTCAATTTTTAATTAGTTGTGATATAACTTATCTTTTCCTGCTTGATTATTTGTGTATATATTTATTTACTTCGATAAACGAGAATTGAACGTCCAGGTTTGACTAATGGAAAATTCGTGATGCATCTAATAGATGAAATCACGGAAATTTGTGCATTCAAAAGTTTGTTTACAAATGTTAAATCAATGCGACAAGATCGAGTCTGATCAAAACATGTAAAGAAACCTATTTCCTTAAAAAATTATGTGGTATTTTTTATATAAGGTAGAACTTTAATTTTCAGAGAAAATTGGGACTCGAACGTGTGGAATAATCGAAGTAATCGATGCAATGAGAGTAGCCTACATAACATATTGGCGCTGTTGTACCCAACGTCAATTATTGGCAATAACTTATTGCTTAGCTATCATCCTCTCCTCTTGTCGACATCATGCGACGAACGAGATTTTTCTGCAATAATCGGGACTGTACTATACGACTGACTATAAGCTCATAGGCGAGGAGCTTAATTTGTTCTCGTGGTGCGTTATTAGGGAGAAAATGATCGGTTCACCGCAGAGTTTTCAGCTCATTGAACCGACGGGAACCGCGTTAATAGGTATTGTGCAGGCGAGTGCGAGCAGAAATCAAAGCGCGCGTTCGAGGAGCGACACCTCCAGGGGGGACGACAATGAACCTTTTCCGTTTTCACGATCGTAGAAAGCGGCACAGCCTCGTAAATTTGCCGCGTCGCATCGAGCCCGATAATTAAGGCGAAGCGTCGTTAAAGACACCGCGGGACGCTGTTTCGGAACTTGGCCGTCGTCCAAGGAAAGAAAGACGTGTGCCAGGAACACGTGCGTGAAGTTGCCTAACCCGTGAATCACGCTCTTGAAGCGGCGTTGCGCCGCTGAATTTCTGGAGCGCGCGGCGTCTCCGCGCGACAAAATCAGTCACATACCCGCGAACCAACCAGTCGTCTCGGAAACGCCTAGTTCCAGAATAATTCTCCTGCTTCCGAGAAATTTTCTCCTACATTTAATGACATTCTCCGCTGGCCGCCCACGCTTCTAATTAGCTCGCGTTTATCATTTAAAGTTAGCGTCGAATCGCGAGCTCTTTCAGCTCGAGTATCGAAACGACTCGATGTGTGCGTTATAGTTGGACATGCTAGTATTTGAGAATAGCCACAATAAATATTATTCAAAAAACCATCTTGGTTCTCTATATGCATGTATCTCTATTAAGTTGTTCAGTAATTGCTCGCATTGTTTCTTTAGTATGCTTGTTTTGCAGCAGTTTATTTGCTTCTAGCTAACTGTAAGTGTTGTATATAGTTTGAAATTTATCTTTTTTATTCTTTAGATATGATATCATAACTTTTGGATGATTTAATATTATCTCATTTTCAGAGATTTAATTTATAAGGTGTGGAAATTAATTCTGTATACCTACATTCGATCATTTATATTATAACTTTTACATGGTTTCCATTTTGGTGCATTACAGCACCAACACTAAGTCTCAACCTAATGGACATTACAATGCATCTGTATGAACTTTAGTAGAACAATTATTACAAGTACCAAGTACACTTGTAATGTACTAGAAAAATAATAAAAACAAAATTTCTATTTAACAAATATTGTATGTGAACATATATTGCAATGGTCATCATCAAGTAAAAACTTGGGTTATGTTAAACATACTCAATTGGACTTATATGTATATACTTAAACTAAAGTCACAAATGATTGACCATAAAGGCACAGAATTAATTTCCACATCTAATAATATTTAAAAAATCTCATTAAGTTTTCTAACTATCAGTGAATGATCGAATCTAATTCAAATACAAAACTGTCTAAATTGCTGGCACCGATAACCAAGCAGAAACCTCTATCGCGTCTCGCGTAACGGTTTGACCATTGCAATAGAAGCGGAAGTTACTCGAGAGATTTTATCTTCCACTTCATAAACGGAGCGGTTCAGGCCTCCTTGGTCTTGTAGCAAGCGCGCGTTTATACGGGGTGGTCCATCCAACTGGAACCGCTCGAGTAACTACAATTGCTCCTAACAGCTGTAGAATCGTGTTTACGAGTCGATTCAGGAGAACGACTCGAAAAAGAGTAAAAAAGAATCGAGAAACTAAGCATTTAGGACGATAAAATGAAATGAAACGCAACGACAACTGTCGGTTAAAAGAATTTTTTTTAAATTGATATGGCGTTACTTATAAGTTCTATATTTGTTACTTGTAAGTTCATACAAGAGCGTAGTGGCACACTTCCAACTTGAACCGACACAGGTAAACGATCTACTCCGATATTCTAACAGCCTGTAAAGTTTCGTTAAAATGTAGAAGTGATAAGTGCGTATACCGCAAAGATTGATCGAAAAAACGAAATTTGGGAAGGTGAATCTCGGTTCTGTTTAGATGATCTTGAAATTAACCCTCATGGTCCTCGTATTGAAGAAGTTGTAGGCTTGGAGCCTCTTGAGAGCTGGAAACTCACGCTCACAGTGTAACGTAAGAAGATTCCCTCGAGTTTTCCGACGGGAAGCGCTTTCGCGTCGGCCCGTCAACGTCGGAAATATTGTTATTTATTTAAACGTTAACACTCCCGGGAAGAGATAAACGGACAGTTCAAAGAACGCGGATGAAAAGCCCTGCGAGCGACAGGGCGGAATTTTAGATCAAAGAAAATTTCTTGATTCTTTGGATGCCGTTCGCGCGCAAGAGTCGTCTACTTATGCGCCCATTTAAGCTCACGCTTACGACGATTTTCCTTCTCCCTTTTCCCCCCTCTCTCTCTTCTCGCCTCTACGAGCTGTACGAGTACGAAAATCCAAGGTGTCGCGGTTTATCTTATCCACGGTAAAATTTAAATCCCATCTCGGGAGTATGGGCGGAATGGTGGCTCCGTTTTCTTCTTCTGCGAGAGGGGAAGAAAGAGAGAGAAAAAGGGCTGTCCTCGCGTGGGAGGTCCGCAAGGTGAGCAGATTGTCGGTTGGCTATCGGAAATATTTTCCAGCTCCGAGAATTTATCGGGCGTCTGCCCGGAAATATTTGAAAATTCCTTCGACGCTGAAGCGAGGCGGCGGGCATAGAAGAGAACGGCTGAGAGCCTAGGTGCTGGAGGTGCTTTCGATCTACGATATTCTTCACACCTTAATTAATATCGCGATAGACGAGATTTTCCACGAAGCGACAAGACGAAATCGCTTACAACTTTAATCTTTCACAAGTCGATTAGACTTATTCAAGTTTTTTTTTTTCTTTAATTTTATGCTGAAAATTAATTTACGTAAATAGAGGGCACGTGTTTAGAGAAGAGCAAGGTATCCAAATGTGAGGAATTATCCCATCGTTCATGCTGGTAGCCATTAATCATACAGTCAGTCCCATAAGTATTCGTACCCTCTATATCTAATGGAAATACTTTTTTTTTTAATTATATTATTTAAAGTCGCATGCCCCCTTAAGGTATTAGCGGCCAGATTTGTAAGATACATTTGAATGGGGCCTAATGTATAACATATCATGCTTAACTTATAGTTTTAGTCATTGTCCTATATGAGGTTCATTATTCATATTTCTTTTAGAAAAGTTAAAGTGGTTCTGCAAGATATGAAGACGTGAAGTTATTGTTGAATAGTCTTAGGTTGATTTAATATTCTCCTTTGTTCGTATTTTCAGATTCGAAGTTTGTGGCCCAAATACCTCATGAATACCAAGTTTCATAAAAATCTAACAACTTTTTAATATACATGTTATCATATGCATTATATGAATGCATATAAACACTTTGCGAAACAGCAAACAAATCGTTCTAGGATCAAAGAAAAAATAAAACGCTACGGTCTTATTAGCCAACCCAGCAAACGTTACCGGTCGGTAAAGTGTTAATATCAAAGTTGATTTATCGTGAGCATTTTAAAAGAACATTGCAACTAGGAAATGGTGGTCACCGGTGAGCACCGTGGCAGTGAACGCGTTAAAAATACGTCCACGTAGAGGGAGGAGAGCAGCTAACTATTTCGACGGTAGACGAATTGGTGACGCAGTGGAAATGAAGAGAAACGACAGGGCCTCGATAGCCACGAGCGCGCCACCCTTGGTAATATAAGGTGGCGGAATAGATTACGACCCTTCACCCTCGATAGTACTTCTCCTGTGTTTGGGGCCGCTCGCTGCCCTTATTGCGAAGACCACGAGTTTATTGCGAACGACTCTCTGCTCCGTCCACGAACCTACCGATTTATGGGGACACATAAGCGCATACCACGGACAAATTTCACCATTAACGATACCCACGTTTATTCCTCTTTGGTCAGTTTCTTGATATCACAAAAACTGTCCTGGAATCGTGGTTCTGGGTGAAATATTCATTTAAGAAATTTAAGAGATTTCGTAAAAGAAAAATGTTGCACGTGATAAAAGTTTGATTTCTGACGAGTAACCGCGAGATCTGAATACAAATTTCATCACATCATAGGTGACGTGTCTGTAGACAATTGAATTTTTATATAAAATCGATCCGATGGTCAAATTTTTTTATTGACGATTAACTAAATACTATTTAACACTAAACCGACCGGTCAAATGACCGGTTTCAAACTTTTGTGTATAGTTCTTATATACAATTGTTTCACATATTATTCAGTTTAGTATGACGTGAAATTTTTTTTCCTCCAATTGAAAAGTGTCTTTAAGACCTGTCATTTAATCGATCATGGTAGAAGTAGGTGCAAATGAAATGTCGGTAGGTTTAGTGTTAATACTTATTTAAAACCAAATAATACCTATTTAAAAAAGAGATCCAAGTTCTAGGCTTTAATTAGCATTAAAGGATTAAAGAGTTTTTCAAAATAGACTTCAAAAATTTTTTTTTAATAACAAAATACGTCTGTCAACGTAATCCTAAGGAACACTTGAAGATCATCGTTCAGATTTAATTGCAACCACTAATACTTCTATTTAAAATAACAGAATCGTACAGATACACTCCATTTAAGCTTGACTAGAAAACAGAATCGCAAATCTCCTTTAAAAAAAACCCGTTATACAAGAACATTATGCATTATATGTTCTATAGAAGAACATTCTAAAATATAACCAACGTCCTACAAGAGATTATTCTCATCGAGTTGAACATTTCAGGGTGAAAATAATAACTAAAGAAATTTTTGCTGGTTTGCTTCTAATTAAAATGCAAATTACCTCACGTCGGCAAATCACTCTCACGTTTTAAGCTGGAAAAACTGATGTTTGAAATCCACAATGAGCGCTGCTGTGTGGCGACCTAGAAGCACCCCCTTCAGAATCACACTTGTTGCGCGACGCCCTTGATCCGTAAAAGCCACCCCTTCGGGGCTGCCCTTTCACCGGACAGAAGATCGAGTATTAAAAGAATTTACGAAGCAATCGTCGACATTCCTCGTACGTGCCTCGATTACGATTCTCCCGCGAAAAAGGACACGCTGCAATTTTCATATAATACAATTTACTTCGTTTACAGACGATGGAAACCATTGCCGAGGACCGTTAATCATCGAGTTCGTTCGAGATCGTTGAATTGGAAATTTTAAAATAGAATCTTTTCATTGAAGGGATAATCGAAACAAAACTTTTTCTTGAAGTTGTGTGTACAGGAACATGTAATTCTTCTTTTGCATTAGGAAGAATATAGGAATTATTTATCAATCTACAGATTGAAGGTTAAATTGTAGTAATTACAAGATGTGATTACAATAAATCTTTCCATTTCTATCATTCATTCTATCCAATGAATGCTGTTTATTAAAACATATACAAACAATTTTATTTTTACACATTAACATGCATTTAATAAAATACCCTACTTGAATTTTTAACTGCTTTTAATAAATTAGCTTCTTTTTAGGGTATCTGGAGTGGCCTTACCCCTCAAAACCGTCTTGTAGACACAACTATAAAAAATGTAAAGGTAATTACAGTTACAAAAAGTAAGGCACAAGACTCTTTCCATGAGTTTCACCTGTATCGTATGGAAGAATAAATTGTAACGGTTGGATACGATTTGTTCGCAGCCATCGTCTTTTATCCTAATTTGAATCTTACGAAGCTACAATATGCGCGCTCTCCTATCCAACCTTCGAAGACGGATGCAAGGGGCGGTTACTGGAATAGTAAATACGCTTCGCTCCCCTCTAAACTATTGGCTCTTATTGTGTCTCTCCAACCGAATTGTTTTTCGAGGGGGATAAAGAAACGGGGCGGGGAAACGATCTACGATGGCTCTGGATCTATCCTATTTATCCTCATTTCATTAAAATTACTAACGCTGATCTCCTTGGAATATGTAGTGACCGTTGCGCAGGAGTTGGCGAAGCACTCACAAACTAGAGGTACTGCGGAGACAGGATTACTCTCGCTCCGCCTAATAAGGGATAACAAACAATTCGAGTATTCTTTATAATTATAGATAAACATTATTAATTTAATTTGCAACAAACAGTGAAACATTTTCATTTTATTTAAATTTTGAAACGATCTAAAACTACATGTTTGTCAGTTTCGTTTCAAACTTTATCAAACTGTAAACTGTAAGCACCGTGTCTTATGGATAAATAGACTTTGACGTTTCGCCAGCATCGCAGAAAGCTTCTTCAGGGTTCAAATGACACACTGGTATCACTATCGATAGATTGAGTATCTTATCCAAAGGACACACCTTACACCCAGAAGCATCAATTAGTATCAACCATGCAACGCTGAGCCGTGAAAGCCTCAAATATCCAATTCGATATCATTACACGAATCTCCGTGCAATCCATCGCTATATTTACTTTATTAAATAAATAATATTACAGATTTTTAATAACACGCGCAAACATTGATTCGAAATAGCCGTGAGTGTAGCTGTGAAACGTGGTGTAGCTGCTTACGTAAAGCGGTTTTCCACGTGGAAAAGGTAATTCATTCTGCAACGTTAAAGTTCAAGGTGCAGCTCGAGCAACGAGCGCGCAGAAAAAGCAGATATTAACTTTTAGCAAACTGTACCGCGTTTCCCGTTGTGAATTCCGGTGTTAATGACGCCCGTCCGATTAAAATTGGCCTGTTCGGTTGACAACGGTGCAATTAACGTTTACAAGCGTCGTTGTGCACGGAATCGTGGACGTTAAATGTCAGTCGGGCCTTCCGCTCGTATTCAGATTGCACTCTAATTTAATTGTCCTCGTTCTCCGAAGAGCGCTCTTTTCCTTCATAATTCCAGCAATTTTGCGTCGGCCGTGACGTTGCAAGGCAGAAGCGAGACGAAAAGGATGCGAAAAAGAAGAAGAAGAAGAAGGAAAAAAAACAGAGGGACGAACGAGACGATAGGTAGTTTGAAATTAAGTCGTCGCGCGACGGAAGATCGTTAATTGGTTGAAATTATCATTCGCAAATTCACGCCGCGAAAGGTGGGAAACAATCCAACGAGGCGTCCGTCGAGGAACTCGCAGACGTGGATTTATTTTTCGTGATACGATCAATCGTAAGTGAAACAAAAAAGGAGGGGGGACGGGGAAGAAAAAAAAACGACGAACCGTCGCGGATCATTTGCCACAGGATGAAGGAGTCGACGGTGGAGGCTTCCTGTGGAAGAGGCTGGGCGAAACACTCCGCCAGTTTGATTTATGGCTAACGTACCGAGTTATCGCTTTGCCAATAGTGGAAATCGAGGAGAAGAGCGCTGTGAAGTCGAGGGTGAAAGAAAAAGGGTTTCGGAGATGAATCGATGAACGGGAACGTTTGCTTCGCTCCTCGCTTCCCTCTTCTTAAACAATCTCCCTCTTAGTTCCTCGATACGCTTAAACACGGATATCGACGTTCAAATAAAACATCTTTATACATTTTTTTCAAAAGCATCAATTCGATGGTATCGTTTCCTTTTTATTTCCACTTACTAGATTCATTGATTTCGTTATCCAAAACCTGTACCAATAAGAACGATTATTTCAAGAATGTACTTGTAGATTTGATATGTCGTTCAGTGAAGTCTAGACTGCTCATTATATATTCCACAAGGGTTATTTAAATGTATATCTATATTTATAACTTGGTTTTCATTTTCGCTTGCCAGAACGATTAGTGCAAGGATGTGCATATACATTTTATATGTCATTAAGTGAAATCTAGACGTGCTATTATATATTCCGCAATATTCATTTAAATTCATATTTATCATTCTGAATGTTCATTCAAATAAACTAGACAGTAGATCATTCAAATGAAATTATATTCGTTCGATGTAAAATAGAATCAGGGCCGGCGCAAGGCAGGTTCAGCGCGGAACCTGGTCCTGCGTTTTGAAAGGTCCCGCGTTCTACGAAAATTACCCAATTAAAAGGCACCTATCTTGATTAACTTTTTACAAAATGATGATATCAGTAACGGGTGCAAGACAATTTTTTAGTAGTGATGATTCAGTTTAAAGGAGTGACAAAAACCATCGAAGTATTACTATTTAATATTCATCCTATAAAAAATATATAATATGTAACAGCATTCGTAAATAAATAATTCCTCGTTGTAAAATTTAAGTGTAGGATTTGAATGTAAATCCAGGCCCCGCAAAAGGTCACGCCGGCCCTGAATAGAATCCTATAAATTTTATTATGTCATAAATTCATGTAACACGTTACGAGTATTAATAGCTCATTGAATAATTGTTAGGGTATTATATGACATATTTAATGACACTGTCATTAGTTTATCAGTGCAGAATTTGTATTCCAATTACCACTAAATCGGTAAGAGGCAAATAGTTAGATCATAGCTTATTACATGATGATTAATAGTACATAATGTGGCATTGTTGTTAACACTGCTATTAGTATATCATTGCAGAATTTAAATTCCAATTTCAATTACATCGGTCTCATAATTCGTTACATGATTATTAATAGCCCGTTGTATGGCGCATTCACTAACACTACTACATATTAGTGCATCATTCCGGAACATAGATTATAATTTTTATTAAATCGGCAACGAGAGAATAGTTGACTCATAGAACATTACACGATCGTTAATAATCCGTTACATGCAGAGTTTGACCCTTTGCACTCGGATGTCACGTACGAAGAGACACAGTAAATTGAACAAACATTTTTAGCGATTATGCAGGATAAATTGGAAGCTTTTCATTCAAATGACACGATGAAGCAAATCAAAATATAGTATATGTATGTACGATTTGAAACGTAAAGCATAAAACAAAATGTTGAGAAATGCGATAAAATAATGTACAAATAATAATAATGCGATGTAATAATGTTTGTCGTTTAATGGTGTTAATCTTTATTATTCAGAAAAATTATAATAAATATAAAAAGTTATGTCTTTAAGAAGTGCTTTGACACTTAAATTTAGGATTTTTCAAGAAGTGTAGTTAAATATAGTGATTTTAATTATTTGTAATTGTAATAAATTGATTTATTTATTGTGATTTATTTTATTAAATTATCAATTAATATATATATATATAAATGATTGATTATTTTGATAATATTTAAATTTTCTGTAAGTGAAAGAGTAATTGAATTATCTTTAATAATTTATATAGTATATGTTTATGGGAATTAAAATTTAAATGTATTAAATTTAAAATAATAGTAATAAGAAGTACTTATAATGGTATTACTTTTGTTAATAATATATTTTAATATCGTGATTTATATATATATAAAAATATAAGAGTAATTTTAAGAAATTTAATTATTTACTTTAATCGATTTGTGCAATGAACAGCTCATTTAGGTATAGAAAACGAGACGAGGTAGTATCACATAGGAAGAGAACATAAAAAGTACATTCAGTGGTGTCGCCACTTAAATTAGATTAGGTAAATTAGATTAGGTAAATTAGCAAATCTAAGATCGTACGTTACCATTAAAATTAGAAATAATAGCATTGGAAATAATAAGACATACAATTTCGATTTTTCTGTCATGAATATGTCCTTCGATGTCGGAAAGAAATCACATGGTTCCGAAGTTACTATTTAATACGACACGATTCCTGTCTGCGCAGCGTGAAACGATATGGAATCCAAGTGCAGAAAGTTAAATTGCAATTTTTGGAGAATTTTATCGAGATGAATCTAGCCCAAGTCCGTTTCATTGGAGTGAAATTAAACGAGAAGACCTCTGAGCACCACTGAAGACCGCTCCGAAGGAAGAACAGAGCTGGCGAACGAATGCAGAGGTGGGGGACGGAGAACGAGGAAAGGTGAGTGGGTGGGGAGAGGAGGGGGCCAGGTTAGGATGCACCAGGCCAGGAAATGCACTTGACGCGGCGTCGTCGTGGAGGATGAGTCATCGGAGATACGGAAAACCGGTTCGCCACGGCTATAAGCCTTTTCGTCCCACCGCTCTCCGCTCCGCGATGCAACCAATTCTCTCCGGCGAGTTCTGTCACTCTTTCTTTCCTTCGCTCCTTTTCTTCGAGCAGTCACCACTTACCTACCTCGGCTGGGCTACCTTACCGCCTGGGACTAAACCTGGATCTCGGCATCGTCAATCGTCACTTTGTCACACCGCGTACGCTTCGTACCGTTTGCACAACGGGTGTCCGTACAGGAAAGGGTCTATGCATGCAACAGACGACGGAAACTCGCGTACAGCGCTAGAATTACCGGCGCCTCGATGCAACGGCTAATTCAAGAGGGAAACCACATATAGTGGGTGTAGAAAGTATTCGTACACCGATCAATTTCCAAAAAAACCAAAGCCAAATATATCGAGCGTCTTTCACGATATTTGTTTTACAGACAAAAATTTACTTAATCTTTTTTTTAACTTTGTGAACATTCTAGGTATTTTTTTAAAGTACACTCGGTAATCTTTTCTAATCATTTCACACAGAAATTTTTGAGATATCATCCGTTCCCTGTAGCTACTTTTCGTTCGAGGCTATTATCAGTGGAAATTCTAGAGAACGCGATTGTTATCTGAAATTAACGAAACATTTTTTTTTACACTGTTTTTTTACACGTATTTTCTAAGAATATGAATTAAACTGCGGTTAGAAAAGTTGAAAATTCAGTTTTTGAGAAGTGTTTAATAAGAAAGCATCAATTTTTACCACTTTCTGTGCAGCATTTTGCAATAAAAATATACTTTACGCAATGGTTTCATTCCTATTTTTAATTTAAAACCGTAGTTTCATTTCAATTTCCAATTTCAGTTGAATTCCACCTTAACTTTCTATTATAATAAAGAATAAAAATGTTATACATTTTATACATTTTAATCGAAGTACTTTTTTCGAAATGTCATTGATTGTTTTAAACTCCCCCTTTGTATCAAAGAAATAGTAAAGAGTTACTTTGTTTTCCTAATAACAAGCTACGATTATCAGCGTGGTCGTAGCAGATACTTAAACGACATCATATCGTGTACTCTCAATCAAAATGATATAATCTAATATATTCCATACCACTACTGTTTTATAAAACAATAAACTTTTAAACCTCATTTGGAAAACCTTTATAATTCTTGTTTTCTTTTCTGTCGGTAATAATGAACGAAAAGATAGCATTTAAATGAGCGACGCAAGTACTACAGCAATTATTTACCATTAGTTTAACTGTAGAACAGTTAATTTTACTCTGTCGATTTGAACTATCAGCTACAGCAAGATAACGCGCTCTTTTGCATAACTAATGATTCGACGAATAAATTACTCGTTCCTAATCTCGTAAACCTGAACAGAAATTAAAGCACCTATTCTTCAAACACAAAACGAGTCATAGGAAATAACGTTTGTTTGTCATTATCGTCGTTCCACTATTACGCGTACAATTATTAATTATTTATTAATTATTCATCGCGAAATTGCAGGATCTGCCTGAACGATAATTATAAAACAATTGTAAAAGTTATTATGTCATTTCCATTACAGTTCTCGGGTTATTATATTTTAAATATTTTATAAAAGAAACGTCGTTAACACGCGTGAAATTGGCGTTTTAAATATTTCACCATATTTCAAAAGAAATTTAATTTTCCTGTTTAATAAAATACATTTTTAAATTAAATGTTCCGAGAAAGATCAGGATGGCGCACCGAACGGTTTTTAACGTTTCGTTCGCTAAATGAGAGAAATGTTCATTTTTTACAGCACCAGAAATGCAACGATTCTTGGTAGCATAATCGAATGAAAATTTGTATTTCTGTATGAATCAATCGTAATTACGAGTTACATTTCCGTACTTTTCTACATAAGCTAAAAACATCCGATCACGGGATATAAACCGAACGTCGAAAGCGAATTGCAATAAGCGTTGCATATAATGGGATAGGTGTCTGCACGCGTGGGAAATGAGGATCGCCGTGAAAGACCTTTCGCTGCAAAGGTCCTCGTCCTTTATGGTAGCACATCGTCCGAAACTGAAATCGCTCATATAGTTGGCGTCATCGTTTGCTCAACCAAGGCTCCTAACCTCCCTCAACGGTCGGTGGTAACCTTTTTAACCTAGCCGTCAGATCTGTTCCCCGATCCCTAATGGACGAGGCACTTATTATATCTCCAGGTGCGTGTTACTTAGAACAAGAGTCGCCGACTCTTGGCCACAGCAATAAATCCTGCGGGACGTCCTCAGGTAGACGATGCTTTGGGATCGTCTTACTACAAGTTACAGGGCTCTTTCAGATCGTATCCAGTGACGCAAGAATCTTCCAGCACCCATACCTCTTGCCTCCAAGACAGCGCTGTTATTCTTCTTGCGATTAATCCACGAGAATCAACAACTTTCCTCGCGTTTCAGGCTTAATTGCTAATTCCATGTCAGCGAGAAAGACATTTAAAAATTTCCAAAGCTTCGATACTTTGGATTATTTACAGATGGAGTCGATACAACGAGTTATCCGTTAACACCGATACGTATCAGCTCGGGAAAAATGGCTTATGTCGTTGAATTGGTATCAAAGTGTTTGGTTTAACCAGATAGAAGGCAAACTAGAATAGAACTAGTCCGCCTGCATGTACGAAAATCTCTTCCTAAGCACGAGAAACAATCTTTACCCTGATGTACGAAATAATTTTTACTTCGACGTATAAAGCAGGCTATGCACTGATGCGTTCAACACTGTCTACGATGGATATGTCCAATAATCTGTTCTTTCTGACTTTCTGTGAGAAAATTTGCTCAACATTAATTTATGACGGTATGAGTGCTAAATAAAAAGTAAAGCGTTAAATTCAAGCGGTGCAACAACTCTCTTCAAGATACCATTTAAATGAAGTATGCACAATATCTATACAAACACATATAAAATACACACGCATAAATACATGCAGGTATGAAAAGTATATACTGCTATACAAAATTAATGTAGACCTCGAAAATTCTTAAAAAGTGAAACAGATTACCGTTGAAGTCCAAGTCCTATAACTTTATTATATTCGTGCATTAAACATCGCCTAATTAGATATGCTTAGTCTAGTTTAAATCTGAGCACCACACAGTTTCAGCGCACGAGCACAACACAAACTAGTGGCCTCACTACTGCTTCCTAATTGAAACGATTCAGATGTCCTATCCTGATCCACTTATCACGTTACAAATATTTTGTATCGATACATTTGGTGCCTCCAAAAGGTGACTATATCTGACGAAGTGATTCAGGCCACTCTCGACCTCTGAAATGCTCTGTTTCTAACAATTTCGTCCGTCTGTCGAGATATCACCTGTAGCGTTAGCCTCGAGGTGGCACCGAACGCCAATTGGTTCGAGGAAAATCTCTTTCTAGACGCTCTTTCGGCGCGATGCATTGCATTTCGTTGCATAAACTTCGCATACATTGTCGTGCGGCGTTCTGAAATGCGCTGACCTTCTATTGTTTACCGACAAATCGCCGCTCGCCGCGGGTTTCACTTCTTGCTACCTTTTGCACCGGTTTACCGATTCGAGGACAGAAAGAAGAGAGGAGAAAGAGGGAGAGAAAGAGAAAGAAAGAGAGCGCTCGTGCTCATCTTGCGAAGTCGGCACGAATCTCGCCTGTGCTCCGCTGCATCGATGCATCTTGACCTTTTTCTTGGCCCTTTCAAATGTCATTAAACCGGGGGCCGGCACGATCTCGTTAGAAAAGGCCTTGAGTGGAAACTCCGTTGCTTCATCGAGCAGTCTCCTCTCCGGGAGAAATTAAAAAACCGGACGAATAATGTTCGTTTGATTTGGCCACGAAAATACAGAGGAGAGGTTTTGACAGGTTTGTACAGCCCACCAGGCGGAGGATCTTAAAAATAAGCTGCCTCCTACTGTGTACAATATTTCCGAAATATGATTTATGGTCACTTACGGGTCCACGTGCTCACAGGATGATGTTTGAGAAGGGATTTCAATTTACCAAGAATAGTGGTAAAAACGGAATCGACGAAGAAGTCTATTCGTGCAAGTCGAAGGTAATCCGGTAGACTAGGAAATGTTGTTTGTTATAACATTCTTTACTCATAGACTGTAAATGTTTATGCATTTATGATGTACAATAATATTAAAAACATGCATCAAATATACATCATATATAATAATAATAATAATAATAATAATACTTTACTTGCGGACTTAAATAATATGCCTTGATATCAAATACGATAACAGAAAACAAAATCAGAAAAAAGACGATTAGCACAGCATATCATTGTACCATGCAGCATACCTATATACCATGTTCGGCTAAATTACGCTCACGCAAAATTGTTGAATATATTCTATAATCAATATAATCAAATTGTTATGTCGTTTTCCGTACGCGTACATACCTTTTGGTTATAATTGCATAATATCTGCATAATATATAGATTGCATAAAATCTGCAATCTACTCATACTAGCTCATTGGAATGTTATTAAAAAATGGATCAAGACTGTTTTGTCGCGTGCGTTAACTCAGGTTAAGATGCGCTGCGCGGGGTGCAAGTACAAGATGGGGGTGACCGTTTCTCACAAGAGTAAAAAGTATGGTAAACAATAGAATACCGCGCTGCGTAAAAGACCGTTGGCTATCTGGCGGGAAGGGAACCGTCTGTTAAACACGAGTTACCTAGATCACACATCTGTATTAAATCTTGGCGCCCAAGGCAAAAAGGCTTCAAATTTGCCTGACAGTGAACGGGTTAACATCCCATCTTCAGAATCAATTCACTTTAATTCCTTAGTGAAAAGTCCTGTCACCCATGTATGGCTGACGTGTGTTGAACTATTCGACTTCCCTGTAATTAACGTGTCATCGATCGCTACGAAGAAGCAAATATATAAAAGGACTCGGAAGAGGTCGCAACGGTGGGTGTCCATTGTTTTGCGCAATCACCGGGTTGCAGACCGATAAATTAGAGTCCGAAATGAGTCGTAAAACGAAGCTGCGGTTTACGAGGTTCGTCGAAGCGGGACGCATTGCACTTTGGTGCAGGTTTACAAATACGCGGATCAATTCCAGGTTTATCGTCCGACAGCGGCGATTGGTCGACTCTCGGCGTGGCATCGACACGTAAAATGCAGTTGCACGTACGAATGCGAACATCGGTTCTACACGCACGTATACGTGTTGCGCAGCCACGTGTGCGTATATCATATACATAATGCACATAGATTCTATATTCCGCGCTGTATATCACCATAATAATTCAGTCTCGAACGTCGCTCTCTCCACACTGACCGCAGCCTGCAGCGCCGACGAAATACGAGCAAATCGACCGTCGGGGATATTTTCTGCCTAGTTACGTAAATTAATACTAGAAACGATACCGAAATTATTGTTTAATCAAATGCAGACACCGGGATCCCATCGACCCCTGGCCAATCGCTCGACATCCACCCGAACGATGTATCCTCATCGATCCGATCATTCAAAACCTCATGGTTTATGCATCGAACGTTTTCAGAAGTCTCAATCCAACTCTCATATCCGCTGTATCGATATTTTTTCTTCCACGATGCATTATTTTTATCGCTTTCTATTAAACCGCTGCAAATTGAGTTTAAAAAGTGCTTGAAAATGAAATTGTAGTTGACACTAGAAAAGAGTTATTATAAAATGGACAGCAATCGACGATTATTAACACAGAGGAGCACGATTTGAAGAAAAATAAAAGTTGTGACGCAGGGAATTATAATCCTATTACTTGTTCAGCTTCAACATTTTTAAGGAAAGAAACGGTATTTAAAAAGATAATCTAAGTAGCTTTAATTTCTAAACAGTGCACCAGTTTTAGTATTACAGCTTATTAAAACTATACCTACTAATTGTTTAGTAAAATCCTGTAACATCATCATATCGAATAAAACCTAATCTCTTAATTTTGCATTGGAAATGAATCCTACAATTGAAATTTATATAATCTAACGTTATTTTAGTAATTCTTTACAGAAAATTGTATGTACTTCTATGCAAATCCTCGATTAAAATCTTAAAGCACAACTGTTGCGTTCATGTTTGAACTTATAAAATATGAAACAAAACGAGTCAGTTCTTTCAAAACCTGCCACTGTTAGCTTCTCTACCGAAGTCCAATCAATGAATCGTACACCACCGATGAGGATTTGTAAGAACTCATTAAAGATTAGTCACGTTTTATTTGAATTACAAATATACATATATAGCTACTTATTTCAAAGTACGTATTACGCAATAAACGGAAAATAAATTAAGACTAATTTGCACAGATCGGTGTTTGACTTTTCTTACACGGGTTTCGACTTAATACTGGGAGCGTATCTATTTTTGATTCCAGACTCTACCTACAGGAAACTATTAAGTGTGTCCTTGATGGTCTACTCACAATGCTCAATTTGACCAAACAGACAAGGCTTTTGTTATACCTGGTAACAACATGTGGAAATTAATGTCAGTTTAAATTAATGTAGAAAATTCACACCTAATCTACATCCCACTACTTTCTTTAAATCACATGTCTTCGAGATTTTTTACAATCTCAATTTAAATGGGACTCCCTGTATATTTTTCCTAAACTCTTTCTATATAAATGTTCGATTGTTAGAACAATAAGATCGAATTTTGTCCACTAGAATGATTAGTTGTACTTTTAACCACCCAATTTAACTCTAAACAGCATTAATATTTTTAAGTTGTGGATGTATTTATGGCGAACGTAGGAAAATGTATGATACATGCAAAAATACATAAAATAACAACAATAAAATACATGTTACACTGTCTTGAAAATAAGACATGCTTCTATTTAAAGTTCTATTTTTCATTACGGTCTGCGCAAATATACATTTTCGTAAGCATTTCCAGTATGATCATTACATGTTTTGACAAATTTTAGTTGATTCGGTACAATTGTTTTTCTTTTATACGTCTCATCATTAGTTGTTTCAGACTGTACAAATGTTGTTGAACAGAAAAACATTTACTTAACCTCTTGATGCCCTTGGCCACATATGTGGACGTTTAATTTTTATAATTATAATCACTGGCACTAATAGAAAGAACAAAAATTTGATAATAACGAAAAAAATCGTCCCTGAAGAGATTAAACGATGATGTCAAAAATCACGTTTAGATTTTTTGTGAACATAGACTTATGCTACCACCAGAAAGATGGCCAAAAGTATTGAGTTCAAATGGTAAATATACAGGTGTTCCAGAATTAGTGTAAGAACCGGAAATGGGGTGTAGCTGAGACGATTCCGAACCACATTTTTGCAAAGGAAATTGTGGTTCAGAATCGTCTCGGCTACCCCTCATATCCGGTTCTTACACTAATTATGAGACACCCATAATTCAATAAAATATTTAGATACTAAAAGAACGACAAAGAAAACGAAATTATTTTCTGCGCAACCCAATGCAAATGTATAGAGATTCGCGAGGAAGTCGATAATGGCCGAAATTCCACGAACCAAAGGAAAACCTAAGAATGTTGTTATCGTTTCAGGAAATTTTCCGGAAAAGAGTGCAACAAGGAATCGTGAAATATTTATAAAAATAAAACAAACAGATGGAATGAGCGAAACGCCACGATGAAAAATCTCGACAGAATTTAGTGTCTCGATTATTCAACGATTTTTCTAAGAATCAGCAGTTTTCCGCGCGGCTCGACTGGAGTGCTCTACGAGACGGCAAAACGGCAGCCGACGTTTATTTCTGCGATTCTCGGTAATTCCGATTACAAAGTGGAGATTACGAATTCGCTTGTACGAGAATTTCGCGCCAACCACGGTGTGTTACACATGTAGGAACGTGGAATACTCGGCGAGGGGACTCGTATGCTCGTATCCGAGCTACGATGGAAAACACTGATCGCCGCAGCCAGCCGGCACGCAAAGTGAGCCGACAAAGGCGTCTTATCGCGGCTAATTTATATTTCAAAAGGTTACTGGTGCCATCGAAAGAACGCAGAAACTCTCGATGCTATTCGTGAATAAATTCTTTCGGCCGAAACATTTATCAACGTTACAGCGAATTTCGAGGACGAGCGGGACTCGGGAGTCGATTGACTTTTCTGCTCTTTTTCCTCCCTGGTTGCCTTTTTTCATTCTTCGCAACTGCAACGGTGATCGAGGTAAAAGTACTTAAATTCTCCTCGTTCGATTGTCCTCGCAACAGAGGATTGGAGTTCGTTAGCGATTACAGAGAATAAACTTTTGGAAAAATGCGTGATTTTTCACGTTTTTTTTTCAAGTGCGATGGAAAATTGAAATCAGCATATATATATACCTTCATCATAAACAAGTTTATAAGGTGACAGAGTAAAAATTGCAAAGCATGCAAATATTGAAGTAACGTAAAAAGTGGACATTCGTTTTTTATAGACTAACTGTAAGTATAAGAAACATTACTAATAAAATGCATAAACCTTATAGTTTTGTTAAGTAGGCTCAATGTTTGCAACGCCATAGAATTTACATTAAAAATTGTAAAGTGTCCGAATATAAAAGTTACTCGCCGTATGTACAGTGGAGAAAATTGAAGCAATTAATAGCGGAATTGCTCGTCAGCGATGAACGTCCATCATCTGGAAGACCGGTTTTCATGGCTGAGTCACTCCTCGAGATTCTATAAAATTCCGCTAACAATGTACTCGTCAACTGGATTTTCTTGCTATTTACTCAATGGGGATTTTCTTTCTTTCTTGCCCACTTTCGACGCGGCGTGTGCACGACGATCGAGACGATTTTATTGAACCGCGCCTTCCAGGAACAAGTGGGATGCGGCTGGTCTCGCGCGAAACGGTTCTTTGAATTCTTTGTCGTCGTGTTTCGTTACCGATAATTGTTCCAGTAGTCAAACTTGGTTCGAGGTACAGAGTCAAGCAAATTTCACTTGCAGTTAAAACGAGATCGAGTGATTTACAAATGCATTGGAAATCTCTGTTTTATCGATCCCTCTGAGGGGACATGGCGAGTCTACCAGTTTGTTAAAGGAGACACTACCAGCTGTTTTTTACTGATTACAGGTAACCCTTATCCGATCGTATCCAACCTTCTTTTAGCTTATTCTACAAACTCTACATTACAAAACAGCGATGAGTTTTTATCAAAAAACATTTTTAAAAAAAATCTTGAATCTCGAATCTCGAATCTCGAATCTCGAATCTCACCAATGAGACACACGCGTAATAAATTAGCACACGTATTTGCAACAATATTCATTGCTACACGTTACACGATATTAAAAATCAATATTAAACATAGAATAAAATGATAATCACCGAAGAATATTTCATTTTATCCATTAGTTTACGAACTTTTATATTGTTAAATATCGAACGTTATTATACATCGAACAGCTTTCACAAATAACATTGAAAATTAAATATTTGCTATGTTAAATGATAATATGAAAATATTGAAATATAAAGCAGAAAATATTTATATATTGACAATTCATAAATGAAAAAGAAAAGATATGTGGACAAAATCACTGTGAAATAATTCTCGTTTCTGTGCGTTAATATTTCAAGTTGCGTTACTTCGAATTCACCTGGATCTACGAGTTATCATGATTTCCCTAAACGCGGAAGCTCGTCGATCTCGGTGAGCGACGCGACTTACGGATCGCGAAACGATCATTTCTGGGGGATCCCTATCGGATCTAATCTTCAGCAGCTTCCATCTAATTGTAAGATTGATCATTCTGGCTACTGTTCCCTCGGTACATGTTTCAGCGTATAGATTTCTCGTTGCATATTGTTCAATTTCCCGCTCAGGATATCATGCATCATCTTTGAACTTAAAAATTATCTGTTCGATCTTCCAGGATTTCCGTGCAATGCGTCTTGCACAATCTTCACGAATAGTCATAAATCATGTCGACGGATTGCGTGGGTGGCTAAGAAATACGCTTGTCTCTCGATGCATAGCTACGTTTTACCAGATTTTTTCTTACGGTCACAATTCATATAATAATCGCACGGACGAGTAAAAGCGTTTTACCGTAAATCAAATCGAACGTGCCCGAAACACCTTCCCGGAAAACCGAAGAAGCGTGATTGCGTGAAAAATGTGTTTCGAGCTTTGATACGTCTTTGATATTTTACGTTAAATATTGCTAAAGGTATCTGCTTTTTATTTTAGAGAACGATATCTTATAGAATTAATAGATTATAATTAATATTGTTAGGTCGTCCTAAAAATTCATGTCACTTATACTTGTACTACTCAAATTAACTCTTTGATGCATATAATTATTCCATTACACTACGCTGGAACTCGGAAAAAGCACTCAATTTAACAACGAGCCTGACTCGTGATTTAAAAGTTTGGCCTAAACCTTTCGTCACGAATTAGACTAGTGATAATAGTGCAAGGTGTTATAAATGAAAAATAAAATTCACGCTGCACGGAAGAACAGTGTCAACAACTTGTTAACGTGTTTTCACTTGTACACATGTCTAATTCCACTTATTGACTTGTAACATTAGTTCATAGTATTGCCGCGTAAATAGAAAAATTTTAAATAAAATAGTAAAGCTAAGCAAAAGTGGGATGGTTTCTAACCCACCTAATTGCAGAATTAATGTGAAACATACTCTTAAATGTTATTTAAAAAAAAAGGTGATCTCTCCCATTTTACATTTTCCCACCTTTCTAACATAGTTGTTATATCGTCACTATAAAATTTCTCTAGTTTTTTAAATTAAATATTGACACAGTCTACAGTATGAACTTCTGGGGTGACCTAATAGTTCATAATGTTTATATAAGAGGCCTTTAGTTTTATAAAATATTTTTAAAACGTTTCCGACTCTTCCTCGGTGAAAAAAGAGGAAAATCTAGGATAAAGTTAAATAATTTAGTGTATATGTAGGAACAAATCGAAGAATTACGATTTTAAAAGAAGAAATGGAAGATACAGTAAGTCCCATAAATATTCGTACCCTCTATGTCTACCGAAGAAATTTGTTTAAATTAAATGGTAGGTTTAATGTTTCCAACTGTATGTTTGTATAAATATATTGATGTATATATAAATATATATTAACAAATATAAGTATATTTATAAATATAAATATAAATATATATAAATATATATGTATACATGTATACGCTTATTCATACACATATTTATAATGAAAAATTCATTTGGTAATATCAAAACTATTATTTAATTTAGTCAAACTACTTTAATAGACATAGGGGATACGAATATTTATAGGATTGACTGTAGAAATAAAAGTATACTTCATTATATTATATAAAACTTTTCAATTAAAATTAATATAGTAAAGTAAGTGGAATGAGCATATCTCTTGCACTAGCAATATAGGCTGTGATTCCATATTATTGAAAAATTGGTAATACATTGTATCGAAAGACTTTTACGTGGTAAAAGTCTTTCTCGGAAGTTAATGCACGCGCTTGGCTGGCATCCGATATCTTAACGCGGCAGAATGCAAATTTGTCGTTTTCTTGGCTCACTTAACGTACAAAAAAAAAAGAATACAACGATAAACTTAAATATTATGCATACGTAACCTGACTTCGCATATAATAGTGGCTCTCAAAAGTGTACAGGGTGGCTAAAAAGTCTGAATGATCCAAAAGACTTACCTGAAACAGAAATTGAAAACGAACGGTTAATTATTTTCATTAAACATTTAAATATTTTGTATTATTTGTATCGACTATACATTCGTACATACTCTTTTCTTTCGCTCTAACAATACTATAAGGCGTCATAAATTAGACAGAAACTAAGTATTTTAAAGCATATACTATATATACTGTATAATAGTCCTAGCATATATGCGAGTACATCGCTCATAATCTAATACATAAGCTAATAATGCTCAAATTTACATACGCATAACTTTTTAACCATGGGGTTCCTAGCATTATAACTTGCATTTTTGTATTCTAAGTATCAAGAACTATTAAATGATAAAAACAAAAGTTAATACTTTTGTGTGCCCGAAGTAAAGTTTATTCGATTCTACTTTTCTGTAAATCAAACAGTAATAATGCCAGAAGTACAGTTAATGAAAGGAGCCATCAATTCGATGGGACGCAACGACACACGCCTTTCCGTTATTTCTCGTAATCGCCTACGTTT
The DNA here is from genome assembly GCF_026283585.1 of Hylaeus volcanicus. Lineage (NCBI taxonomy): Eukaryota > Metazoa > Arthropoda > Insecta > Hymenoptera > Colletidae > Hylaeus > Hylaeus volcanicus. The sequence goes on along the minus strand of NC_071983.1, from coordinate 10,177,088 downwards.
GGCTGCTGGCCAACACGGAGACCCTGATTCCCCGAGAATCGAAAATAATCACGTCTTCCGCCTCCACATTTTTCTCCTCCCTGAAAACGCACCGCCAATAAACGCTCCGAATCGCAATAAAGCTCGGGAGACATTAACGCACATAATTAAGCGTTCCATTGCAACTGTCAATAAACCTCATCGTTTCCTGCGTGGTCTTCGGCTACCAGAACGATGAAGTTTGCGGTAAACGTAATGGCGAAAGCGCTCGAACAACGAGTCTCGACCAATTGAGCGTATTATTGCAGTCGTTAGTTGACTGACGAACCGGTTCGGTGCAACTGATAAATTAATTATCTCGGACAACTGCATGTGTCGAGAAGCTAAACGATAAGTCAAGGAAATGCACGGATCTCAGTTTCGTGTGTGTAAGTGTTCAGTGTCGTTGAAAATGCATCGGTATCGATATAAATTCTTATTATCGGCTGAGTAATCTAAGTGGAGCGTAATTAATTATATAACATTAATTTGTAAACACAATATCCCATTTACGTTATCTGTGAGTGCATTGTACACATTATTGAGATGAGCCATTAACAGCTTTTAAATGGTCAAAGATATCTCCGCTAATCGTTTAAAAGTTCATATTTTTCGAGATTTGCAGGATGACACTGTTAAGGTACTTCTTTCCCAATTGTACTAATCAAAACAAAAATCAAATTGAGAAAGTACTAATAACGATATATTTTCTGTAATAAAATTCTTAAATTATTATTTGATTATGATTTTTAATTAAAAACAAAAATAGTAATTGATTGCAATTATTATTATACAAATACCATACTACTTAGGTGACCCTGATAATTTTATTCCAGAACATATTGAACCAGAATGATACTTTCTTTTTGCATATTCAATTTTACGTGCTATTCTTAATAAACTTGAAAGAATATAAATATTATTTACATCAATCCTAATTCTTTTAACTTCATCAATTTTTAATAATTATAAAATTGAAACAAGTATATTTTATCCATTAAATCAAATTATATTCTGAATATTTGTCAATACATTCATTATATTAACATGATTAGGAGCTAACTGAACTTTAGACAATTGTTTGCATTTATATACTTCTCATATCTTTTTATCATACCATTATTAAGTATACATAATATTGAGACAAATTAATATTCTATTAACTCAGTATTATAAATAATTCTTTCATTCCATAAATAAATATTAAATAAATTAATGATGTTGACAAAAATTTCTTCCAACACATATGGTAAATATTATTTCATCATATCGAATTCGGAGTACTACACCTCGAATTCAAATTACAATTTAGTGCATATGTAGTGCATATATAAGAACATTTTATATTAATGATTATTTACCTTAAAAAAATAGTTGTTTATAATGTTAACCTTAGCTAAAGTAGCTCTTCAAATTTGTCTAGCAACCGCTGTACAGCTACACCCTGTATTATTTTAATGCATAAAGATATTTAAAGAAAAGTGCGTGTGCCAATACTCCGTTTACTCCCTGTACTACACAACGAACGAATGCGTTATCCGACAATAGAAAATGGAGCCGAGAAGTAACAGCGTTAAGCAAATTAATCGCGTTTTCTAATATCGTGATTGTGTCGACGCAGCGCGGTTGACCATTCGCGCAGGGTATACACGACGTATAATTTTGCATCGTATTGCGCAATGGCCTAAGCGCAAAAATACACGGACTATATCGATCGATGTGTAATCGATGAATCTAATAATGGCCCCGATTATTCAAGATCGACGTCTACGCGCCGGTACAATCGCGATTCGCCAGCTGGGAAGGTATTTTCTCCGGTGGTTGTAATACAAAGGTAGGCGTGCGCGTGGGCCCGTGCCTATCCGCGATTTAAATATTTAAACTCCGCTTAAACGTCAGCGAAGCTACGCTGCCATTATTCGCTCGAGTAATAATTCCCGTCGGCAGGTAAACTCGCCTGGGAAAATCAACCGACTGTGAATCATCCTCCCACTAACTGGCCAGAACGCTTGGAAAGATTCTGACCACGCTTTTCGCCTGTTCCTCGCAGAAAACTGCGATTAACACCTCGAACTAATCGTGCAAAACCTGTTCAAAATGCTATTCGGTTGTCACACTTTGTTCTAAGGTGGTTTGCTCAAAAATGATAACAATTCATAACCTTCGAAACTTAAAATTCAAATTTTAATACACATCTGTGTGAAATATGGGTTCGATTTACCGTTTTGTTTGCTAGATATGTTCACTTGAATTTCGTGAATTTTCGACGCATTTGACAGGAGTCTTATGGCAGCCGACGGAAAAAATGAAATTTGAATGATACTTTTTACTGCAAAACAATTGTACAATACAGATCGAAACCAAAAATGAACGGAAAGTAAATTAATGAGTGTGGAGTAACATATTCCAATTTCGACAAACTTGCCCGTATAGTACCATTATGGTATAAATACTAATTCGAAGTATATAAAACAGGGTGAATACCATTTTTTTTCTAAAAGCAATAAATAACACATTATTCCACACCGCAATTTTTCTTGACTCCGCCAGTTTATTATAAGAAAATGATTTCATTCCTATAAAAATGAATTATGAATAACGCACATTTTATACTTTCGAAATTCCGCTTAACTTTTAACAAACAATATTGGATGACGTGCTCTTTACAACCAATTAGTCGATCCTAGAACTAATTCTTACATCGCAAACCCTATTACTAGAATTTGTAGTTTTGCCAATAGTTTACGCGACAGCTCAGTCTTTTCTCAATCAATCACCATCTTGTGAAACGTTCCGTCCTTTAAGCTATTTTAAATGACTCATTTTGTACGTCCATCTCGCCTTCTCCCTCAATTCTTTTAATACTTTCGTTACTCTCGCTTTTAATACACATCCTTGATATTATTATTGTAACGCTGTACAAATACATACTTGCGTTTCAAACACTGTAAATCAATTTTACTCTGTTGATCTTAAACTGTGTCCATATCACCCTATCATTGACATCGTTGTGTCTGTTTATTTTTGCAATCGCTTTTCGTAATATTAACAAGTGCCATGTTTTAGCGCTAAAAATAATATTGATATGCTCGTATAATATATACCTGGTTACATTACACACAAAAAAACAGTATAAATTTTTCCTCTTTCATTTTTTTTGTCATATGTACCATTTACGAGAAAAACGCTGGCTAGTAATAGCCTGAACACCCTGTATATATTTGTATGTGTTGCAGCAAACAATTCATTTAAAACTCGTTTGAAAGTTCTCAGAATTACGATCACAGAAACGTCCAGCGAAACGTCCTGAGCGTTGCTATTATTTTGCAACAGTTCTCAAGCTGCAATTTTCCGTAGCTTGCGCTATTTCACACCGCGAGAAAGTTAAACAAAACACTCGTTTCGAAGAGAAGTCTTTAACTTAAATTCTTCTACATCGAGGCAGGCGGTTCCACAGAAGCGACTTCGTGGTTAGAAGATTTGTTAGTCATTGGGAAGCAGATTTTAAGCGGTTCAAGGATCAACCGGAAACGAGATAATCGAAATTGCACGCGAGCCAAGAAGCCAAGCCGAGACGGCCGACTTTGTGTGTAGAAAGCAAAATGCATTCAGAGTCGATTCCACGGTGGGCTTAAGCCACTTGCCAAAGTCCCCACCATTGTGGAAACTTCATTCATGGTTCGCGCGGAAACGTATGCAGGTGCGCGTTTATTAGGTCGCCGCGTCGACGCGACGTAACGTACAAAAATATCAGCTGGCGGGAATACGGTGCCGTTCACGACTGTTCGAACCGCTCTGTGTTGGGAAATACAATATCCCAAACCAGCGCTTCTTAAGAGGGGAAATAGGTTTAGGCTCAAAAAGCCCGAAAAGAACAGTTGCGAGCTCAAAACGAAGTTACGAAATCTTTGTATTCGTTAAATCAATGTTTAAAAAATGTCAGCTCATAGAGAATGACAAAACGAAACTTTCTTATATTTACAGTTTATTCGTGGGATGCTTAGTTTCGAAAATAAAAATTGAAAACATAGAAGTTCGTTGAACAAATTGAATTACAGGAAAAAGATCTTCCAAGTTTTCAATTTTTATTTTCGAAACTAAGCATCCTACGAATAAACTGTAAATATAAGAAAGATTCGTTTTGTCATTCTCTATAAGGCGATATTTTTTTTTAAATACCCACCCACTTCAATTTTCGCACAAAAACTCCCAACAAAATTCTCGAAATCCTTGAAAAATCCTGTCACCCATGTATGGATGACGCGGCGACCAACGTGTTAAGAAGATTGACAAACGCACGTGTGCGTTCGCAGTCGACGCTATTATTTTTCTGTAGTCGCATATAAGAGTCCATAGCACTCGAAGGAGTTAATGAAATGTAGCGAATTAAAGCGCGACGGTACGGAGATACTGTCGGCGGGAGCGTAATCTCCGTAAAAATGTTGTAGGTTTCGCGAGAAAAAAGTCACAGGAGAGTCGACGCGACGGCGACGGTGAGGTCGAGTGGACGAGAGCTGCGCGGAGAAATGTCGGACGAGGCGAGTGGAATAAAAAGGTTTATGGTTGTTTCGGGTGCTCTATCTTTAGGACCCACATATCATGCCACGCTCTCGCTTCCTCTCCGCCCCGATCCCCTCGCTCCCTCTTCGTCTTTCTTCTCTCTTTTTCTCTTTCCACTCGCCTCACGACCCTCCTGGCTGAACCCTCGACTGAGTTATTTCACGGTTAAAATAGTCGAGTATTCCTTCCGACTGAGAGGTTGCCGTTCGTGCAGTTTCACGCGAAGAAAATGCTCGCAACCGAAGCACGCGCGCTGCATCCGTTCGCTCTATCCATTAATTTTTTCGCGAATTTTCGAGACCGAGCGCCGAGCTGCGCCGCGCGTCGCGACGTTTCTTCGTTAATAGCGCGCTTTTGGGAACTGGACACTCGACGAACACCGAGCTTTTCTTTTCTTTCCATAAAATCCATATTGATTACAAACTTTTATATAGTAATAAGTAGACTGCGATGATATGAATTGTATTTTCAATATTTTTTTATATTATTGCAGACAACGAGCATTTTGTAGTATCTTGCACAAATTTCCTATAAATCCATAAATATCCGCGGTTTACTAATAAGGAATTCTATTTCTCTTATTTAGGTGTAGAAATTAATTCTATACTTTTCTATTCGTTGATTTATAATTCAAGTTTAAGTAAAAATATTTAATCGTCATTTTGTTATGTTGAAATACCAATTTTATAAGTTCTCGAACCGACTTCCATTGCAATGAATATTATTGCATTACAACGCGTGTATACACGAAGTTTGGTTGTCACAGAATTTTGTTTATTATTATTCTTCTAACTGATGACAAATGTACTTGACGATTATAATAACCATAATTAGACGAATAACAATAAGCAAAATGATTGATTGTAATGACCTTTAGGCTGAGAAAAAAAAACAGACAAACAGTGGTTTATTGATAGGGAGAAGTATACGGACGAAAGATTACTAAATTAACTGAGAACCATTGAGCCCAATGATTTTCGCAACTTTTTACGGATGGACGGAAAATTATTTGATGAACTTCTTACTTTTGTCATTCCTCAAATCGAAAAAACGGAGACTATCATGCGCGATATACCGATTGACGCGATATTGCGTAACATTGCCAACAGACGGCTCAATATTTCCCCGTTTGTGCAATATATTTTCAAAAGCTTGAATTTTGTACAATATATCGGACAACCTTTCAATATCGCCTACACATGATCAATTATATTGCACAAACCCAAATATTGCGCAATAATATTGACCGTCTATGGAACGTTAGTTTCAATTTTGTAGATTATATTGCACAACCTTTCAATATCGTCTACACATGATCAATTACATTGCACAAACCTAAATATTGCGCAATAATATTGACCGTCTATGGGTCGTTTTATGTGTACAGATACCTTGTGGTAGAGATGAGATTGAGAACTTAGAAGGTTGGTACTGTAATCTACTAAAATGGGGAATAAGTATACCTATCTGTTTAAACTGCAGTTATAAATGATTGAATATAGAGGCACAGAATTAATTTATATAATTTATGTAGCCTCCAAATTATTCGGTAACGTTAAACCTGTTGACACAGAAATAATACAAGTTTCAAATAATTTTACTATTCGTATAGGTACATTTTTATCCCAATTTTCTTTTAAAAGTAAAATTTTGAGCTTCAATTAGCAAAAGCAGTTAGATACATTTCACGATATTATAATCGAGTCGAAAATTTGAATAAGTGTGGCTAAGCTACTGGAGTAATCGCTGTGATTGTTCGATTTCGGTGAAAATCTAACCGTAAACTTTCCTCTCTCATGGTTACTTAGAGCTTCCAATCGTCCATCTGGCCCGTTTCGATCAGCGACACTGTTATGAAATATAATGGTCGGTCTAGTACTACCGTAAAATGACGTCACGCAGGTGCGGCCACATTAGGCTGCGCGTCAGCGAACGTTAACGAGCGACGAACGTTTCTCGGTAAGCGGTGTCGTTAAGAAAACAAGACGATTAACCTTTTCGAGAGCGCGGCGGTTGAACGAGCGAAACGAAAAAGGAGGGAAATGGTACTCGCTTCGTTGGCCTGTAATTAAACGACGACCGCAGTGTTGCCACTGAGCGTTTCATCGATATCCTTCGACGAATAATCTCGGTTAAAAGCGCGCAGATCCATTCGTTTCATCCATGTCCCACGTGCGAGACGCGAGGAAGTACCACAAGTTGAGAACGATACGAACATGGTGAACCTTTCCTATCGAAGACCAAAATCAGGAGACACCATTGCGAATATGTTGGAAAAATTAGCACTCTCTTCGTTTCGCGGTTCACAAAAGTTGTATACGTGAAGCCTTCGTTCAATTTCAGTTTTATCTGTTCAAAAGATGTTTATTCTTGGAATGTTTGTATGTGAATTGTCTCATTTGTGTAAAATGTGAACAGTCGTAAGAAAGAGAGTTTCAATTATAAAATTATATTGTATTCGTTCCGGTAAGTGTAATAAACTGGGGATTATGCATGATCCCCATTAAAGTTGGAAAATTTCATAAATTATGGAATATTTATTAAATTGGCTGGTGATTTTATACATACAATCACCAATTTTTAATGGAGAATGTGATAAACTTGTCAATGCATATGATGTCTACACGAAAATACTGTCTGAGTAGATTTAGATCTAACCCTACTTAAACACTTGTCCAAACAGCTTGACGCTCTCAAATTTTTCAACAATTTTGGAAATTTTAATTTAACGTCCTTACAACTGGACACTTACCACGAGACTAAATGCATATTTGACTAAATCAACAAATCGATGCATGAATACTAGAAATAGACGATTAGACTAAATGTTCACGCAACATTCATGTGACTTAAAATAACTAAACTAAATGACTTGAATTGAATTTTTAGTTGTAAATTATAAAATATTGTTATTCGCAGCCTCTCACGTGATAGTGTTCAACAAAAAAACTATCCTTCTGACTAGTAACTACTCAAAAAACTGCGCTGTATTCTATGGGCTCAATCAGTCAAGATATTTCTGTCAAGTCATTATCACATTCGTCATTACGAGATGGGAATTATATTTAACGTTGTTCAATAGCCCCCTCTCCTCCCAATAACTACCCCAAACCTACTCAAACAGTATTTCCGTGTAAACAACATAAAAATCTCCGAGTAAATTGACAAATGTTACATAATTTATTACATTTATTTACATTATGCACGATCACCACATTTATCACATTCACCGTAACATGTATAATATAAGACAGTTGCAAAAATCATTTACACATCAGTTAGATACAAGAAATAAATTCTGACTCTTTTGAACGTATAAAAAAGAAGAATCCAAGGAGATATAATTATTAAGACTTTTAGCCTGTTGAATATACAGTATAAAAATGTCTAGTATAGTAATGTTCATCGTTGTTAGATCTGAAATATGGGAAATGGCTGTTCTCCCTATATATCATGGGCGAAACGAATTACTGCGGTCAAGAGTATACTAGTAGATAAAATAAATATTCAATAATACTAGTGTTGTCAAAATAAAAAACATTATTGGTCCAATTGGTCGGTAAAGTGGTTCGTCGTCAGTCAGATAGAAAATGTAGCTCGACTCCGATATCCACTTTCTTGAGACGAATAAAGCACGGGCCGGATTTCGCGTGTGCTAGAACAACTCTAACGAAAACGTTCGTCGTCGTGGAGAAGCTGCGCGAGAAGAAACGCGAACTGGCAAGTGACACGCGCGCGTAGAGTCATTATTCCATCAACGAGTGCTCCGTCGTCGAGCGAGGGCACTCGCGAGGCGGGCGCACACGTGTTTACGCGTCATTACGAGCATGTGCACGCAGATGACGCGAAACGAAAGTGGCTTCCCGCCTTTTGGCCGAGAAACAGCCGCGAAGAACCGTGTAGTGTCCAAACCGATTAAATGGGTATCCTTCTATTTTAGGTGAAAAAACAGAGTATTTTTTTCCATTATGTTATCAACATTTGTTTGACCTTTTTCATTTCTTTAATGTTTAAATATATACTTTAATCTTGAAAAAAAAATTCTTGAATTTGGGGTATGACGACTGGATATACTCTCTTAAGGAGTTATTTTTTTAATGTTAATAGGATTTTGTGTAGTTCATATAATAGTAAAAGAAAATACGGAACCTTATATTAATCGATTGTTTACTGTATTGGTTACTGATGCTTAAAAATCGTATACTTTTTTGGCCCATCACGGAGTGCTAACCCCTTAACCAATGTTAGTTAAAACTAGACAGCGGATTTTATGAAATTAATGACGTAAAGTTACAGGGAAAACATATAAAAAACATACACGTTATATTTTAAATGTAATCTATAAATTAATATAATAAATTAATATTTCGTTTTGCATGAATGTACATATCTTTTGGTTACGTTCAGCATGTATTTGTCATATTAGCTTGTACGAAAAACATACAAAAAAATATACATAATGTGCGTTGAATATAATCTATTAATTAATATGATAAATTAATATTTCGTTTTGAAAGAGTGCACATACCTTTTGGCTACATTAAGCATGTACTTGTCATATTAGCTTGTATGGAAAATATACAAACAATATACACAATGTATGTCGAATCTAGTCTATTAATTAATATAAAAAATAATATTGCGTTTTGCATAAGTGTATATACATTTGGGTTACGTTTAGCATGAATTTAACATAGCTTGTATCATAAATGCATAAAATCCGCAGTCCACAACATATAGAACGAAAAGCTGGAGTTCTAATACTCCTACGCGAAATGCACTGCTTTGCAAGACAGCTGTAAAGCGATACGCGTTCTGTCCGTGTCAAACGTTCTCCAATCCTGATCTAGCCGGTGTTCAAGGAATTTTCGGACACGCACGATCAAGAAGACCGGCCTACAGAGCCAGTTACGACTCCTTACGCGGTGGATACGCAAGAAAGTGCAACGGCGAGGCGGCACATCTTGCATCTGCCGTAGATCTCCCCACCTAACTTTCCTCCAGAACCGTCCACCTATTCCTTTCGAGCAGCCTCCTTCCGCGGAGGTGAAATACACGACACAGGCCAGACTGCCGCACAAACCTCGGAAGCCAACCGAGGAACCGTACTCTGTCACTGTATCTTGTACACGTTCTCTAAAAACGCGCATTAACTCTTCGAAGCACACGATTTCAAAGAAAGTAAAACTCGGGCTGCACGGAATACAATCACAGTGAGAAAGACGAGCTCGAGTTCTGCACGCTCGAAAGATCATTTCTGTTGCTGACAATTATTCGAATCTCTTGAAAACTATTGTAACGCACGATAAAATATCGTAAAACTCAAGATGCACAGAATCCCAGTAGAAATGTAGCTACAAAATTCGTATGAAATATCGAATATATCCTTTTTTTTTATTGTAAACAAATTTACTCACTTATAATTGGTCTGCGAATTTTTAGGAATTTGTAGGTAATTTGAATGTGTAAGAAACTACAAAATGCACACAGAGCATTATAACATTTGCAAGGTAAAACAGATTTTTATTTTGGTTCAATTTTTGTAGGCACGTTTGCAAACATTTTATTTGCCATAAAGATTCGCAGTTTACTCGTAATGCATTAGAAAAACAAAGAAAAAAGAAACATGTACCGTTGTAAAAGATAAACATTCACAAAACTACGCAAGTGTCATTCATGCGTTTCGACTTGTACAAGTCTTTCTGTTTTCATTGTGAGTAAGGTTTAGGATGGTATAGGATATGAGTAAGGTAGTAGGATTATAAGTAATTTCAACTATTTGAAACGAGTTGAAAAATACCCCACCATGTATAAAAAGTTAAGCAAAAAAGAAAGTGAAACAGTATTTAACCCATTTAAGACGTACGTGTACGCATGTTAGCAGCAATGTCCTTTACAAATCTGACGAAGGCTTTAATCGCGAAAAAAGATATTACAATTTATCAGTGTAGCTATGTTCATTGTATGAAGAATCCTCCCTTGAAAAATATGTTCTGTATTTATGATATTATGAAATATTGTCATTGAAATACATCCAAGAAAAATTGTGGTAATAAGAACGAATTTTGCAGTTTTCCGTGTGACGCAAGTGGGTGAACCAACTTGGCCCGAAAGAGGCAACGGAAAGGAGGATGCAGGAGCGCGCGCACAATCGAGGAACCGTTCGTCTACTATACCTGACCTCGACGACTCTCGATGTCAATTTCTCGTTACGTTCCTTCCCCTTTCTAGGCTACGCACCAAAGGTCACCACTCTCCACCCCTCCCCGGTTTCTCTTTGACGAAAGATGAAAGAACCTCGGTAATTGACTCTCGCAATCAGAATCCCGTCGTTCGATACGATCGAACCTACCTAATTAACGACGCTCGCCCTCTAGTGTATCCGCGTCCAGTGTATAAATGCACCGAGCATATGGACGCGTGCACACCGTAATAATCCAATTGCAAGAGACAGTGGCGGGTGGACAATATCTCGTGACAATTTTATACGAAACTAAAATTTTCACTCGAGAAGATTGAACGCTGCATAATCTAATATTTGTTGTATTAGGGTGTCCCAAAAGTTTCTTCCGTGACTTGCATTCTGTTATTTTGTGTAGCAATGTTTATATAAATAGACAACCTAATTCCTTAGATGTTAATGTTGTAACAGTAATGGAGCAAAATGAATCGTACACGATTCAATAATGTAGCATTTGACATAAATGTGTTATTTGTTCCATTTTTTAATTTTTTAGTGATTACTAAAGGGATTAAGGGTCGTATCGAATATCTGGTTTATGTTGCGAACGGATGCGATGTCGATACAGCCGATAAAATAATTCCGGCAAAAATTTGTAAGTCCAAGGTTATCGAAGCGTTTGATCGAGGTGGAAGGTGCAATTTCGAAATGAATTCGAGCAGCGTGAATCGTTTGGGGAGCGCAGTTCCGATAACTCTTCTAATTTCTTGTCCCTCGTTTGAAAGGATAGCGGGAATAGATTGTCCGAGAGCGGGATAAACGAGAGAAAGGGATGATGGAAAGATCAGACGAGGCTGGAGACGGAGGTGGTCCATCTTTCTTTCCGTGTATCCTCCTCGTCCCTCCTCATTTCGCTCCGGGTCGCCTTCCTTTGTTCCCACGCCTCTCTTCCAGACCCATCCTCTTCACGTTCTCGCTCCATCTTCTTCTTCCTCTTCTTCTTCTGCTGTTGCTGCCGCCCGATCCGCGCTGTCGTTCTTTCGTGATTCACCGTTACACACAAAGGGAAGCTCGGACCTCGGCTATAAGCGAACGAGGGAGGGGGAGGGAAGATAAAAAGGGGGGAAAAAAGAGGAAAGGAGAAAACCACCGAGGTGGTTTCAAGACGAGACGACGACGTCGGCCTGCAGGTTCTTTCGAACCGGAGGATGCAGCGTGAAAGTCGCAGGTAAAAATGAGCAATTCTCCTCGAACGGAGGCTGCTCTGCTTCTACGCGACGTCGCACAGTGGTCCGGATGGCCGAGAAACCTGGCCAAAATGCAATTTTTGAAGTTTCGAACACACTTTTTTCAATATTGTGCGTGTTTCTATACATATGAGTACATTAAATGCCGTTTGAAATTTTAAAAAATAGTAATCGGTTACTGATACAACAGAGGTTCAAAGTTGACGAAATTTCATGCTCCTTGATATCGTGAAAAGTGACGCATGTTTATTGCGTCACAGAAAGTTTATCCTCGATAGATTCATATGTAAATCATTTTACCATAAAAGTAGATGTTATAAATATAACAAGAACATAACAAGAACAAAGTAAAATATCTTTGGATTCACTATTGTAATTCTCTTCTCAATACGGTATAAATTTTAGCTATCTTTCGATGAATCGGAAGGAAAACAAAGATGATAGTCACCGGGTGACACGCTCTGCCAAGTTTCTTGATATAAAGTAACACGTCAGATATCTAATTGAGAAAACCATGTTTGAGAACCATGAGAAGTCCATGCTTACAAGGAAAGGAAGACCGTTTACGCGGCATTAAAACAAACCATGTTATCCTTAATTTTAATTTAACATTAATTCATTATTGTTATTTCTGCCAATGTATTCTAACTATATTGCCCTATAAATCTAGAAATCCTATTTCATAAAAAATTCATAATAATTTCATATTTTTAATATGCATGTCGACCATATTGGATCTGCCATTTTGAGATTTGCAATTCTGATACCAGATTCGTAATTTGCGGTCCAAATAACCATAAAATACCAAGTTTCATGAAAATGTAACAACTTTTTAATATACATGTCGGCCATATTGGATCCGCCATTTTGAGTTTTTAAATTCGGACACCAGATTCGTAATTTGCGGTCCAAATAACCCTAAAATACAATATTTCACGAAGATTCGAGAACTCCTTCTAAGTTTGACCAGGTTTTTGCCGCCGCTGACGACGACGACGACGATGACGCTTAGCGTAGCGACGGGGAGAAAATTCGTTGCGACGAATGTTGCATAAAACGCGCATGAATATTGAAAATCTAATGGGACCGTGACAAAAGCAAACGTCCCAGGATTATTTTCAACTACTTCTCGAGGATTTGTTTCGGGACTTTGAGAAACTTGGGGAAACTTCCTCGAAAGCCGTTTTCAAGGAATTACGTTTTACTTTCAACATCGAGGGAAAAGCTGAAGCTATGTAGACGCGATGGCTAACCCTCTGCGATTCAAGTATACCATTTCTCGTTACTATGTTTCAGTGTTTCGCAAATTATACGTTATGTTTATAGATATACTATAATAGAGGTCAAGTTGAAAACTTAGAAGGTTGGTACCTTGCTGTACCAAAATGACAAATAAGTATTATATAATTGTAAATAATAATAATTAAATTATTTAAATAGAATAAAAATTCTAAAAACATGAATACATTTCTTTTCAAACAGTTTTAAATTATATTAAAAAAATAAAAATTTAATTCTACCAAAGAGGAGTCAGCCGACAATTTTTCTTTGCACGACGGTAAACACTTAAGACACACGCTGTTCTATTTAAACAAATCGTCGACCAGCAAATTTTTGATAATATTAGACAAAATCGTTAAACCATACGTATGACGAAACTGTAATAATTTCTTTTATGGTTAGTGTATATAATTCTTAGAAATTGAGTATCGTTGATTCTAGACGATCAAAGCAACGACGTTTGTATATTTCAAAGAAATAAACTCTTTGTTGACTAAATACTTTGATACGACGACGATGACAAAGTATGACTGTAGAATATAGATGAATATAGAACATGCACGTACAATCGTTGAGAGTAGGATTGTGGAAGGAAAGTGAAGCAAGAATAGCTGTTCGAGTCGCTTGTGCGCAGCTGAGGGTAGAATGGAAGCGCCGTGAAAGTAAATGGTTACAGAAAATTCAATAAAACTGCAATGTCCCGACGTGATCCATCGTCGTGCACAAAAGAAAGATCAAACGAATAGTGTAGGGCGGTAAAAACGGTCGTAGGATACAAAAATGAATAAAGTGCGTTTTAAAAATTTCAAACGATACTTGGTCTCTTAAAATGCTTCCCTGGGAAAAAGAATTCATTATAACTTGAATTCAACCTTAAAAATTTACACCCAAACGTCTACGAAAAATCTGAACAAAATGGATTCTAGCGAGACCTATTTTCTATGACAGTAGCGATGGTCAATTTCTGATTAAATGATATGCCTAGTTTCGAAGAATTGTATCCTATTAAGAAGATTGTACTTAAACAGGACACGCGATGACAATTTCGAATGACTTACTAAATATTGGGTAAAGTGAGAGCAATTGACAGGAGCGAGCACAATTTTAAAAATATAAAAGATTTTTAAATAAATTTGGAAGATGAATAGGATAGGATTACATAGAATTTTATTAAACAAGTAGTTCATTCCATGTCACGACGTTATTAATGCGAAAGGTTATATCTCAAAATGTTAAAAAACCAAGTGTTATAAATTCTTTGTCGATTGAAAACAAACAATTCATTTAATTAACTTCCCGATTTATAGGGAAGTTATTGTATTTGCCCCTAAAATCTCCAGATCTCCATGTTTCAAGGTCATTGGAGTAATTTTAGCCTATTTTTAACAAATTGTTCGTGTATGTGTGTGTGTATGTGTGTATGTGCGTATGTATGTACGTATGTAAACAAATTTTTCGTCAACGTGTTCTAAAAAACTAATAGCGAGATCAAAATGATCGATAATGCAATCGATGTGTATCAATCTAACGTAGAGCTGATTGGATTTTGTTCTAATTCGGTCCAGTAGTTTTTTAGTTTTTTTAAGAAAACTTAACGCAATCTAGTTTCAAAATTTGTTTGCGGGTAATTTGTTAATACGTACAAATAAAATGTACACATACTATGTATGCGTTAATATCCATCTTCTAATTAGTTTTCATTGCCACTAAGCTGCGCGTTACCGCCGCCGATCACGCGTTTCCTAGACAACGGTACGTCCGAAATACCAAAAACGAAGGAAGGAAAGTAAGAAGAGAGAAAAGAGGAAAAAGAAAGCAAGCGAGCACGGACGAGACGTTCCGCGAACGTCGTTGGTTCACGGGTACGAGAGTTCTCGCATCACAGGGGACGTCTTGGGAGATTCCCAAGCTCTTGACGTTCCCGGCTGCATCGAGGTCACTGGCAAAGGGAGACAAAAGAGAAGTATCCGAACGAAAGGAGCACGAAAAAGCGTTCTAGAGAGAACGTGGTGCGGCGCAGCGGCGAACGGGTGTAGGTACGAGTAGATTTCGTGGCGCGGGCGAAATAAAGCACAGAAGGACAACCCTGGATAAATTGACCGGTAGCCGGCTCGCTGGTGAACGCAGGAAGGGGATAGAGGGTGGCGAAACACCGAAGGCAAGGGTCAGGGAAGGGTTGGGGAGGCGGCGAGTACATTCGGCGAAAGGGGGCACCGGAGGAGATGGTTCGGTTCTGTTCGGTGCGGGTCGGTTCCGTGAGAGTACGCGAACGATAATTCGGAGCCGCGCGGCCAGTTCAAAGGACCCGCGGGACGATATATCAATGCCCTGCTTGCAGAACAATTCGAACTATCCGCGATACACAAAGAAAAATACCAAATCGAATGCCTGGAATAGCGGTGAGCGGCCACGGCTTCTTCCATCTCTTTCCCTCTCTCCTCTCCTATCCCTATCTCTCTCCGTATCTTGTTTCCCTCTCTGACCCTTCCCGCGCCCTTTCTCTCTTCCTCCCTCGGCCTTTCTCCACCACCGCGTCCATGTCCGTGTCGCCTCTTTATACACACCCCGTTTTCCCTGGGTAGATGCGTTCCGTTCCCGCTGGACCGACCGAGACCGGCTAGCGGCTGCTCGATCCCGATGCCGATGCCAATGGACAGCCACGAACTCTCTCCTCGGACCTCGAAAGCATTCATGCGCGTGCAATCGTGCACCGGACACGTACCGCGAGGCCACGACCGAGAATCTGCCAGGATGGAGATTCTCCATCCACCGGGTATAAATTACCAGGGGGGCAACTTTCAAACTTTAACGCCGAAACCATGGGAAAAGAACAAGGAAACGTGTTGAGCCAAGCGTCACGTCACATAGAACAAGGTAGAAAGCTACATCGTAGCACGGAGATGTTATGGATAGAGTAGGGACCGTACTATAGCTGAAAAGAGAAAAAAAAACCGCGGTACCCTATTTATCCCTGTCTACCAGAGCAGTTTTATATTATTTTTATGTTAACGATAAATAGTTATCGCTTATACTTTTAATAATTATATATGTAAGCTTCGTGTATGCTCGCGAGAGGTCGGGACTGGACAGGTGAGTTGGTAAACAAATAGATAAACAGTGAACAGATAGAGTGACGGTGAAACTTGGAGAGTAATTAAAATTAATTGAATTGAGCATTGGGAGTGAATAAGCGGGTAGACATCCTTCGTTACAAAATCTGCTGGTGTGGATTTTTATAAAATCGTAGATTGAGGGAATATAGGGAAGCATAAACATTTAATTGTTCATTCTCTATATTTTAGATTAGTACGACGCGAGAGAACAAGGCTATAAATACTCAGTATGTAAATAATAATAAAACTCTATATTTTAGACGAATCAACCGTGTGTTTTTGCTTGCAAAGAACCCATTAGAATATTATGCATATATATTTTACATTCGCACTAAATCTACCGAGGTTTCATTTGTACCTATTTCTACCGTGATCGAACAAATGACTAGTCTTAAAGACACATTTTCAATAGAATGCAAAAATATATAATTATATATAAACAATTATATATAATTTATATATTATACAGAAGACCTGGATACAAAAGTTTAACCCTTTTCATTCGGATATCCTCTACGAGGAGACATCGCAAGTCTAACAAATATTGTTAGAGACATAAATCCTTTATATTAGCAGTGGTGTAATAATACCAAAAAAAGACAGGTTACCAAAGTTAGATTATTTTATGTAATGCGATTCTTGTCCGCACATTTTGCAACGAGATCGGGCAGAGTGCAAAGGGTTAAAAACAGTCATGTAAGATGTTGTGGTTGGTTTAGTGTTAATAAAAGCACAGAGATGGATAGAGCACCGCGATTTCCCTTCCCGTTCTAACGTCAGGACGCTTCCAGTTAGAGTTAGACCTATGTCTCCCATGGTTGTCTATATCTGTATGATCAGCAGCCGTTTGTGATTATCCATCGGCGTGTCGATGGAATCAAGAGAAAAGTCGGGGGCAAATCAGAGCGAGATTGAGAGCGGGCGGTTGCCCGCACACGGTTAGGGATCATGGAGCATGCGGATCGTATCTGGTGCAAAGCTGACTATACGTCAATCGAGTGATGGAGCAGTGGTTTGGTTATAATTGGATCAGTTTAGTTAGATATTGCAAATATTGGCAGCCAGGGAAGCTGCCGACCCAGTGATGAAACCTAATTGGGTAAGTCGGCCTGGCTTAGCGCCAAACGAACCGACGCCGACGCGGCCCCAGCTTCGAATTCTAGATACCCCGATGATGCCTTCCATCTCACCTCCGTGCCTCTGCCTCTCATCCTCAGGCCCCTCTCCTGTCGTCGGGCACCACGACGCACGGAAATTGACACGTAAATACAACGCGGCGCGCGTACGTGAAAATGGAAATGGACAACGGGGAATTCGTTCGACCGACTGGTTTAATTGGACTGCAATGTCGCGACGAGACGCGACCGCGCGACGTCGAAATTGCATTCAAAGAGGAAGAGACGAGCCACGAGGGGAATGACGATCAGAGAAAGAGAGAGAGAGAGACAAAGGGACGGAGGATAATTTGAATTATGTAAACGAGACGAACGGAGACCGGCAAATAGTGTCGATGCGTCGCTTTAGCCGAGTCAAAACAATTCTTTTTTCATCGCCACGTTGCACACGATCGCCGCGTCTACCTACTTTTTATCGTTAACGTGTTTGCCGACCGTATCCTATACTATGAAATGGATCACGGCTCCACGCTCTTTGAGGAAATATGCGACTAGTCGAAATAATGCGAATTTAAATTACATAACTCTATGATCTTAGGTGGGTTAAAAACTCTCCCATCTTTGGCGACAATATTTTATTGAAAGTTTTTCGTTCGTTTGGCAGCGCTATAAACATAATATTGGGTTGTCCAGAAAGTTCATGCCAATTTTTAAGAAAAATTCAAAGGCACATTTGAATTTTACTATATATTTATTGAATTACGTAAGTACCATTTTGTTCCATAACCTTTCCACCTTTTAAGGAGGTATCCTGAATTAGGAGGTCTAGAAAAAGTGGTTTTGTCGAGAATTTTTTTAGGATGGAAAAAAATAATTCATTCTGTCGAACTTTTTATCCTATTTTCATACATATTTGAATAGTCTGTAGAAATTTTTTCAACAAGAAATATTGAAATTGAGTCGACTGTGACGCACATTTGTAGATCACCTTAAAATTAAAGTTTTTTAATCCCTCCGATCGGCGGGAAAGATGCAGGTCGTAATTTTGGTTTGACACAAGAAAAACCAAAAGAAATTTTCATTTTCATACATTTTTCTTCTATGTGAACTAAGAAAAACCCACAAAAATGGTGAAATGTAAAATTACTGCAAGTTTAAAAAAAAGAACGAGTTCATTGGGTGAAAAAAATCACTTTAACTTGATAAAAAAAGTTGTTTAAGCTTCCTTTTTTGTATGAATTTTTTTAGTTCACATAGAAGAAAAATGTATGAAAATGAAAATTTCTTTTGGTTATTTTGTGTCAAACCAAAATTACGACCTGCATCTTTCCCGCCGATAGGAGGTTTTAATTGCGAGGTGCTCTACAAATGTTCGTCACAGTCGACTCAATTTGAATATTTCTTGTTGAAAAAATTTCTACAGACTGCTCAAGTATGTATGAAAATAGGATAAAAAGTTCGATAGAATCAATTACTTTTTTCCACCGTAAAAAATTCACGAAAAACCGCTTTTTTTAGACCTCTTAATTCAGGATACCCCCTTAATCTAATTGATTTTATTCTACTTTTGTATCATTGATGGGAGTTATTCAGGGGATAATTTGCATCGCAGGGAACAGTGGCGTTCCTCTGAGCATAGTCTGAAAAACGGTGCTCTAGCATATGGCTGAGAAAAGATACGAGTGCGTGTTCTTTGCGAAGAATTGGCTGCGCGTCCTCGACGTCCTTCCTGTCTACGTCGAACACGATACTTTGAAAAGAAATTTCGGTGCGGGGTGAACGAACCTTAGGAAAGCGACGTGCTCGTCGCTCGGGATGCACCGTGCATCGTAAACGAGCCGGGCGACAAGTGTGCACTTGATAGTGTTGACCTTTCAATGACGCTAAGCTACTCTTCTCATCGTTGCTGTTACCATCTCCTCTTTCTCGCTCCGTTCTCCTCTACACGCTCCACCTATCCGATCCACTGCAGGCTAATTTTCAAGAGATCGTTAAACATCTGGCTACCTGCAGTGCTCCTCGATTCCATTGGCAGACTTGAACTCCCAACTTGACACTTGTAGCTACCGAACGAATGCGTGCACTGCGTTTGATGCTACTCGGAGACCTCGGGTCAAATCAAAATTAGAAACTTTACAACTTCCTACACCAGAAAGACGTATTTCTACCTTTCACCTTTGGAGGGATATTGACATATGCGCGTACGTTTGATTTCATACAAAAATTACCATTTTAGATCACAGTACCATTTACAATTAAAAAATATAGAATGTTAAAGTGAGACTGCACGTTTGAATGTCAATATTGATTTACAAATAAAGATTGCTTTGATTTTGTGTGTATTCGATCGAAGCAAAGAAAAATTAGATACAGAGGAATCAAAATTTTGATTTCCCCCGAAAAAGAAATATTGTTATTTATCGTGAGCCTCTTATTAAGTTTATTTGCTCCATGATTTATAAGAAAATATTAATCTCTTGCACTACGCTGAAACTCGGGAAAAGCTGTGACTCGTGAGTTTCAAGTTTGGCTTAAAATTTTCATCACGATCCAGACTCGTGAAAATAGTGCAAGGGGCTAATAATATCAATAAATATTAAATATTGCTCACAATACCAATATTTCTTTTTTTTTTAATATTCCCACATGTTAGATATATTTATGTAGGTTTCGCATCATTTCTCCTCTCTTTATTTACCTATAGTTTTAGTTCCTCCTTTTTCAAGCAAACAATTTCTCCTTCTTTTTATTATTATGTAACATTGAGAATCAATATTTTAAATGCTAAGATTTCTTGACTACTGTGCAGTATATAATGAAAAAGTACTTTTTTAAATAAATTAACACTGCCTCTTGCTCTTGCAGCGAGCAGCTAGTATCATTATTAACGGAATTTGAAAATATTAGAAAGTTCGATTACGTCGAATAAAAATTGTAATGAAAAGCATGGCGAGGCGAATATTGGGTTTGATCGTTAACTGCAGCGAACAGATAAAAAAATGTGGGCAGGTGATTAATCGGGATCAGCGGTTATTAAGCAAATGAATCATTGGGTAATTACACGGTATGGCGAGTGTCGAGTCGAATGAGAAACGTAAACTGGCGTCGCGTCGGAGGTCGTGGCAAGTTCGAGGTTAATCGTTCGTTTGGCATGACGTGCCTCTTGAACCGCCCACGTTACGTAAGATCAACACGAAAGATAAAAAAATTATATCGCTATAAACGACTGATACTATGTACAATGCAACGTATAAATCAATTTTGCCGGATACAATAAGGCAGATCGAGAATTTATTCAGTTGTTAATAAAGTTATATTTGATTAATATTTGATTACATTTACAAGATTGCCAATATTTATAGCTATGGAAATTTATAGTAATATGTGTAGTAAAAAGAATCACACCGAATGAAAGTAGGGTCCTCTTTGGAACTGGACAAATAAATAAAATATTACGTATTTTATTTATTCGATTGCAAAATGGATCTATCGTGAACCAATGTTGGACAATACTTACATGAAATTACAGTGAAAGTAATATTTCACGGAAATAAGATTTATTTGCAATGCTGTTATCTGAATGTGAACAAAATATCACATAACAAACGTTAATCGATCTTCCATTTCAAAATATCATTAAAGGATCGTTAAAGCAAGTAATTTGAATATATTAAATTCGCATACTTCATCGATGAAAAATGGAACCAAGATTGGTTCGGTTTGGGTTAATATTTAAACATACAGATCTTCACGACTCAAGAGAAAATATTTTTTCTAATAATCCAGGTTTTTCGTTGCCAAGAAGAGAACAAATCCTAATGTCCCGATTAAGAATAGGTCACACAAAACTAACTCATAGCTATCTAATGACTAAAGAAGAACCCCCATACTATACAAACTGTAATAAAAAAATCACTGTAAACATATTCTAGAAGAATGTCCAAAGCATAATATTATTCTCAAGTATCTCGTTGAAGCCATCGACGCAGATGCAATAACAATAAAATGGTAGAGTTCACAAGTCTAGGAACTTTGTACTTTCACCATGTGTAGTGTATTAATTTCCATTATTATGGTGATAATAATAGGGATATCACCTCCTATAAATACTTCATCTACAATAGAACATAGTGCGACATTATTATATCAAATTTAAAAAAAAAAAAAAGAGTCATAAGTTGATCATTATTATGATTAAATTAGTATTCATTAAATAAAATGTAGAATTCGAACAACAGCGTAAAATATTACAGAAGGTGGGTGGGTCAAAAGTAAGCAAAACCATTATCCATATAAAAATGTCGAATAACTAATTAAAGACAGAATAGAAAATAATTGAATGCAACTCACGAAAGAAACTTTTGGGACAACCTAATATTTTGAAGGAAAATCGACGAACTGATTCTGCCAGGTTAGAGACTCGAACAAGTGACGAAGAAGGGTTGGGTACTCGCGTACGATCGTACACGCGATTGTAGGTGCGTTGTACGTATACATATGTATGGAGTACATAGACTGACGGAGGATCACGCGAGCAGAGGGCCCAACGGCTGGCGCGGCCGCAATGAATAATTCATGCCGAGCTAAGGAGTCACGGGGTCCCATGATCATCGTAACACACGCTGGCCGTGCTACGCTCACTACTTCTCTTCTCTACAAGTATCGTAGGCTCGCTCCGCTCGACGACCTTTACACGGCTATTACGTGCCTTCATTATTCCTTCCCATTGCCGAAACCACGTTCAAGGACGATTTACACTTGCCGATGGATTTTCAGGAATTACTTATTGAGCACGGTGCCACGTGCGCCACGCTCGAATACAGTGACTCATACCTACATGTCTTCGAACCAGAGATAAGCGACACTTTATTCGGATATTAGATAACGCGCAACGACAACCTGTAGCAATTTGTTTGTCACGATTGTTCCGTCCTACGGTTCAATTTTTCGTTGCTCCACGTGTTAGATTTCATGCTGTAATTCCATTTCTACATTTTATTTAACGAGTAACAAGCGGATAACTGCAGCTTTTATTAGTTATTCGAAATTTTTGTACGAATAATAGTTTTAATTATTTTTTACCACTCACCTTCTATAACATTTTATGCCGTAGTTCGATTTCTATATTTTATTTGACGCGTTCTGTGTAAACTATTCTGTCTTTAATTAGTTATTCGACATTTTTATATGGATAATAGTTTTGCTTACTTTTGACCCACCCACCTTCTGTAATATTTTATGCTGTAGTTCGAATTCTACATTTTATTTAACGAGTAACAAGCGGATAACTGCAGCTTTTATTAGTTATTCGAAATTTTTGTACGAATAATAGTTTTAATTATTTTTTACCACTCACCTTCTACAACATTTTATGCTGTAGTTCGATTTCTATATTTTATTTGACGCTTTCTGTGTAAACTATTCTGTCTTTAATTAGTTATTCGACATTTTTATATGGATAATAGTTTTGCTTACTTTTGACCTTCCACCTTCTGTAATATTTTATGCTGTAGTTCGAATTCTACATTTTATTTAATGAATACTAATTTAGTCATAATAATGATCTATCCACTTATGACTCTTTTTTTTTTAAATTTGGTATAATAATGTCGCACTATGTTTTATTTTAGGTGAAGTATTTATAGAAGGTGATATCCTTATTATTATCACCATAATAATGTAAATTAATATACTACACACGGTGAAAGTACAAAGTTCCTAGACTTGTGAACTCTACCATTTTATTGTTATTGTATCTGCGTGAGATGGGTTCAACGAGATACTTGAGAAAGGCCATTCGAGCAAGTTCGAATGTTAAGAAGCGGTAGAAAGTTAACGTCCTGACGATGCTGTAGAAGTTGTGCATCTTAGAAAATGTTTTCTTCGAAGAAGAACGCGTTCGTCGTACATAATACTACCCTCTGTTTTATCACACACAATTTTTAAATCAGATTGAAAATAATAGGCCTATCGTTTCGTGATCGTAATGAGCTACGAAATGGACCGTCAGTTGAACGTCTCGCTTGGCGTAGTTCGTAGCGTATTTAGAGATGCGATGCAAAAGGGTGGGGTGGCTCTCACCTTGTATACATGTACGCGAATTAGAAAATTTTCTCTTTAGCGACAACATTAACCAGTCGCTAGCAAACTGACAACCTATTCAGAATAATTCCTAGAAAGTTCAGCGTACATGGAAGCAACGCAAAGCGACCAAGAGAACTTGGAACCGACGCACGTCTCGTTGCGAAATCGTCCAACTATCGTCCGTAACGTCGATCTTTCCGTCATGGAACCTCGTTTGTCGAATGTTCGAGAAGCGAATAATTTCGGTCAAAGTGTATCGTGCATTGCTTACAAGAGGATAATTCTTTGGAAGGCGTGAATAGAAAAGGGAAGACGAAGAGGAGAGAAACAGTGCGTCAGCTCCCGCCAGAAATAACATGGATATACTTAGACGGCCCTCCGTGCAAGATCCAACCAAACCACGCTTCTCCGAGGCCAATTCGAGTCCTAATGAAAACTGCTCGCACCGGCTCTCTCTTCAGGATAATACACCCATGTGTATCGTCTGCGTCCGACCTGTTCATTATACGTTCCAACGACTGGAATGAAAATCACAACTTCTATGCGCAAATTACCATCGAAATCGCTACCCTACGCGGCTTGTAATCACGTCAATTTGAAGAAAGAGCATCAATGCGCAATCTTACTTCGGACAACTGGTATCTACGATATGTAAACAATTTTCTGTGAAACAAACATAAGTGTACAGACAAGTACACGGTAGATCCTCGATTACTGCATGTGAGCCAAGGTTGACGAGTGAGGGAGGGGGGGATGATTGCTAAGGAATAAATAAAGTGGGAGTAGTATTTAGGGTAACTCTGGAGTTACTAATCACTGGGTTCGTTACCTCGATAATTGCCGAAGTTTCCAGCCCCGAATTTTGGCAAGAACAGAGGTTCTACTGCACAATACTCACATCAGATAAATCATTGGACCTCGAATGCATAATTTTATATTCCAAACAAATTTGGTGACATTTCGTTTTGTAAATTAAATGGGCAGGAGATATGGGTGTCCCACAATTAGTGTAAGAACCGTAAATGGGAGGAGGAAGGAGTAGCTGAGACGATTCCGAACCACGATTTCCTTTGCAAAAATGTTGGGTGATGCTTTGTTTTTACAGGTTAACAGCGGGGTACAGTACAAGACGGGTGACCGCTTTTTCATGAGAGTAAAAAGATGGTAAACAATCGGGCACTTCGCTGCGTTAAATAGCATTGGTTATCCGGCGCGAAGGGAGCCGTGTGTTGAAAAAATGGTATTAAACATGAATTGAAACTATCACGTATCAGAAAACGCTAAAATCAATTTTTTCAGCTAATATCGCTAATCTCGGACAATTGACCCGCTGCACTACGTTGAAACTCGGGAAAAGTCGTGCCAAACCCGTACGCCTGAATGGTCGCACTAAACCTAACGACGATCCTGGCTCGTGATTTTCAAGTTTGGCCTACAATTTTCATCACGAGTCAGACTCGTGGAAATAGTGCAAGGATTTAAAAACATTCGTGACCTCATCTATGATGGCGCTTTTGGATTAGTTCCAACACGTAGGTGAGCGGCCTCGTAGAATGCAGGGATACAGAACGGCTATCTTATTCGCGATTAATAATTATTCCAAGAAACTGAGCGTTTAGACATTCGTTACTTTGAAGCACTGGGTACGATAATGTAGCACGTTGCCACAAAATTCATCTCCATTCGTCCAAGCGACACCAGCGAACAATCCTGAAGTATCGATCAACGTACACGATTGCGGTATGCAAAGTGAAAAATAGTAGTAACGCTATACAATCGCTATCGAAACACTGATGTAATCGTATGTCCGATTGTGTGTTTGGAAGTCGGCCAAGAAAGAGACATTGTCAATACAGACTGTACGCTATAATATCGTACACAGTTCCATGCACGAATTATAATACTATTATACGTTCAAAGATAGTAACAGACTGTCCCTGTTGTAGAGTGGCTCCAATATTTTATCGAAAAAATCTAAATAGAAATTATTCTTTTACTGTTCAATATAGTAAATCCCAGCAAATAGATCTTTCGTTAAATGTATTATTTTCGAACAAAAAAATTGTTGAATATCGCTGTGATTTTCACGCATCCAGGCATCTCCTCTTAACTCACGAAAAATTTCAGAGCTCCACGATTTTCATTTGCTGTGTGGTAGGTTTACAGCTGCATCAGCAGCTTTAATGTGATTATTCGCGACGACTGTTAGGCGCGGAGAATATGAAATGGTTAAATCTTGAAATGTTGAGTATTTAACGAACGAGAGGACTTGAAACATTTTATAAAATTGATTTCTTTAATTTCGTTGAAAAGAAGGAAGATTACTTCTTCTCCTTTATACTCTATTCAATATGTGAAGTTATCCACATATGATTTAATTTTATTTTGACGTAAGTATCGAGTGAAAATTAAGCGGTAAAACCTTGTTCTACTATGTGACAATTCATCCAAAAACTTTTGCCCTCCGATTAATTTACGCAACAAAGATTTTATTCTAATGGAAAGTGTACCTCATTTCAAAGAATTTGAGGTAAATTTGGGGAAACAAAATTAAAAATACGGCCGCAGGTCTGGTAATTTTCGGTTTGCCATCGCGACTGAAATAAACTCGTAACGGGTTGCGTGGGCGAACGCAAAGATTCGTTGCGCAGTTTTTCACCAAGGAATGAAAAAGCTACCTGTTACATTTCCATCGAGGTTGAAAGTTGACCGCACGGTAAATGCACGCGGCGTATATTTTGTTCGCGAAACAGTAGCTTATGTAGTCACATAGACGTACGCGTTCGCTCGACATGCAATGGATTATGCAGTCTGCACTTAGAAAGTTTCCCCTAGCCGGCGATTTTCCACGGTGAGCAGGAACGCTCGTCTACCTCCGAATCGCGGAAGGTAATTGTAACTTCATTTAGAAAGGGAATCACGAGTAATTAATTAACACTGACAGACTCAACGCATACGAAGCATTTTCCCTTACAGCTGGATTTAAATAAAAAAATGTTTCACGTGAGCTCATATAACTCATATTTGAAATATATCTATGCGTAATTCTATTTATTCTTTCATAATTACTATGAATTATAAATAATAGGTAGACATTCTTTTTAAGAGTATAACTTTGTTAAATTTACAATGACTTTATTCAAATTTAATATTTATATGTATAGAGATATGTAATAGAGTTACACTTTATTACAAAATACCTTTCATATAATTCAAGTATATGATATTATATCAGTAAATATTGTATCCAATGATAAAATTAATTTTTAAAAATAAGATAAAAGTTACATATTTAAATGAACAAATCATACGTATACATGTTATTTATGAGGATTTTATATTAGTAAAATTGTAATATTTATAATTACATGATTTCTTATTTTAATTTTTGATAGCATTTGATCAGCACTACTTGTCAATATAAACTTTGCGACGTGTTGCAAGGTCATCCATCATACATTGAAAGCAGCCTTTCTTCGAGAATCGCTAACTTGGAATACACGCTTCATTCATGATAAATATTCAAGTTCAAATGTTTTATTCAAGTAAAGTTTATTTCATCGCGTTGAATGTATTATTTTGCCTAGTGCGTTGTAACTCGTTCAAGAAGTTTTCCAACAAACAAACAGATAATTACAAACAGAGTTTCGAAAAGTTATGCCTAGCTTATCAAGCTTTTCAAAAGTTTGGAAAGCTTCCAATTTCCGATCATTTTCATAAACGAAACTTTTAATTTCTAATAATACCTGAAACAATTCTTTCCTTTACACGAGTTTGTACAATGTACTTTCAACATCGTTGCTTTTCTATTCCTTTCGCCAATAAAAAAAGTGGACCACGTAACTCAGGAAACAATGACTACACAAATACCTTGTAGACAAAATTCTCAATCTATATCTATACTAATCTTATAACGAGTTAGTTTGTTTGTTTGTTTGTATCAGGGTAATCTCCGGGACTACTGATCCGATTTTAACCATTTTTTCAGTAATAGAAAGCTACACTATCCACGAGTAACAAAGGCTACGTTTCATTTTGATAAAATTACGTTTTCAATTTAAAATCTCAACATTTGTAAATCAAGTTGGAATAAAAGACCAAATGGTTGGATGTACGTGAAAATAATGTAATCCAAAAAATTGGTTATCAATCTAAAAAAAAGTCAACGACATGATACACCTAGCTTCCATATTTAAACCACACTAACGTTTTTTATGTGAAGTATGAATTGAAAATTATAAGATGAACTTGAAAGGTACTTATTAGGTATAATATAATCTCTATAAAAAAGAATCATTTTATCTGGGAAATTTCATGAAGATAAAATCTGCCTTTTACAGCATGTTATTTGGTCGTATGGTTTAGAAGATAATGAAAAATGAAAATAATTCACAGAGAAATGAATTATAGGTCATTCATTAGACGACCGAATTCGCCATTAATATTTACATTTAAAAATCTACCTTTAAATTACACCAAGTTAATATAATATAATATAATAACCCAGACCTAACCCAGTTAATATAATATAATATAATGACTGTGTATTTACTATTTAGACTAACTAACCGTATACTTTATCATTAGAAAACTAACCGTATACTTATTTAAACGGTTTGCTGCGCGATAAAAAGTTCACTTTGCAATTGTTCGACTTCCAGTTCTTTTTTGAGTTTGCGTGAGATTTATCTGGGCCAGATAACGAAACTTATTTCGTGGTCACCTAATACGATGCATGGCGGGACTGGTCGTTCGCGGTTAATGGACTAGAAAGTCTGGTGATTAGAAAAAAGTTTCCGTCGACCGTAGATTTCTCGCGGGGCTGACCTCAGGGTAATCTCGATGGCAATATCTTCTGCAACGGGTACCGTCCGATATACAAGGTGTTCCATGGAACTGGGGTGGTTAGTATCCCTGAAACGATGCTAGATACGAATAATTTATAGAGGAATATTACGTAGTGTGTTTTGGAGTTAAAGTTTCCATGATACTGTACTGTGTCCACGTGTGCAGGTGCACAATGCAGCTGTACTTTTTTCTAACGGCATTCAACATTTCGTACAGCACTGGTAGGTATAATTTTGTACAGATTTAGTGTTACTCATTTCTTTAAAATTTTTATGATTGAAAGATACACTTTGAAAAATGTGCTTGTGTAGAAGTTATAGCGTTCAAACGTCGTGAAACGAGATGATTAAACTTGGAGTTAAAATACGCGAGTCTACTATCCGTTTTAACAGTATATTTTATTTATATAATTTTGCTCTATTAATGTGTTCATTTAACGATTAATGATTGTGAAAAAAGAAATTAATATATTGATGCGAATAATGGATAGCAATGTACACAAGATTTCAAGTGTGATCTAGAATAATTTGAGAAATTTGGTACGACGATAAAACTTGATAAATAAAATGTCTAAAAAATTGCAGTACACTTGATCGTAAAATAAAATTTATTACTCTCGATTTTACTTTTAGTCGAGTAACAATTTTCTTCTTCAATTGTTTAATAATGTCCTGATATGGAACGATCTAAATGTCGTTACATTTTGCTTTTGACTTCGGTTCAGTTTTCAAGAGAGTTATTGCTACCTGCTGGATAAACTTATATCTGGGAACAAAAATAAAACGTGGAATTTTATTTGAAGCCATTGCAACGGTCGTCCATCGCCGATTAAACGTAACGGTTAACGAATAGACGGCGACCATTGGCGGTGACCAGTTGGTTAGAAAGGTGAAAGATCAACGGGAAGTTGTAAATTTCTCGCAGAAGTTGATACTTGGATCATTCTGAACGCGAGGTCATCGAGCGAGAGATTCGTCAAGGTGATCGAGACGTTTTGTTCGTGCAGCCTTTACTTTTACCGTGTCTCTCGGAGTAAAGTACACGAATCGTGTCTGTTTTACTACTCGACTACTTCGTTGAGATGTCGAAATGCAACAATGAACAGTTTCTTTTTAATTTGAGTTTAATGCCGCATCAACTACGTGATAAACTACACGAGTGTTATTAGTGAACACGTTGAAATATTTATATTAAGTTATTAAAGCTTGTTAGACAATTTAGTTTCGACAACGTTGATGAAATTAAATAACTTCTTGCAATACTATTTTCTTTATTTCTCTGATTTTCGACAAAACGATTTGTATCATGGTAACTATTAGGTTTATCCAAAAGTTTCTTTCGCTTTATTAATAAGTAATACATGCACAATAGTTTATGTTTTATGTTACATTACTGAATTGTGCACGATTCATTTTGCTCCGTTACTGTTACAACATGAATATGTATGAAATTAGATTGTCTATTTATATAAAGACTTTCGGGACAACCTAATACAATGAAATAGTATTTCTCATTACAATTACAATTGTGTTGTAGGTGAAACAGAAAAAAAAAAATTAATAAAACTTTCAGTCACTATTGTTTTAAGGAAAATAGTATTTAACAATGAAAACGTATTTATAATAGATTCACTGCGCTTACGAGCATTTGTGTTTTCTTTGAAGAAATTGCACTTTAATGCAACTGAACTTTAAATACTAATACGAAAGAAAAGTTAAACGTTATTATCTTTAAAACAACAGTGACTGAAAGTTTCGTTACTTTTTTCGCTGTTTCATCTACACCACAATATCGAGAAATTCGGGTGGTTTAATTCGCGTGACTTGGGCTTCTTTGGTATTTTTAAATCCCCTGACCACGAGGGAGATCAGGAAGAAGCGAGAATATGCGGCGAACGTAAATTTTCACGCGCAAAACTCGGCGGAAAATTTGTTCGCCAGCCTTATGAGCGTCTTTCCCGAGTCATCACGGAAAAAAAGAGAGAACGCAGAGGGTCGAGGAAAGAGACAGGCGGAAATTTAATCTTTCTCCGGTGTTGAGAGTTCTATATCGTTATGGCAGATGCGACGTGTCCGTGGTTTATTACATTTTTCCTCGCCTAGCCGGCCAACTAATGGACTACTAGAAATAGTACCAAGGTTGCGGCGTGGTTTCGACCATTCCTCGGACAATACACGCATAGCCCCATCATTATACGGCTCTTACTTTCGATTCGTATCGAGTTTCTATTTACGACTCCGCTACCTTACAACTTTTCCACCTTTTATCCGCGTAACGTTTAGTTTTTAATGTTCGCGTGTCGTAATAGGTAAAAGGGTATAGCAGCGATAAAGTAATCTATGGACAAGCTCGCTAATCTCGATGTGGACATTCCTCCGAGCTGTAATTTGTTCGCTTCGAAGTTACGTTAATATTACATCGGTAATGTATCGATTACTCTTGCGTATTATCTAAAAAAGTAACGAACAAACAATTTGTTTTTAGAACGTTGAAAAGACTATACGCGAAATGAATTTTAATCCCTTTTCCTGCTTTATTGGAAAACGTAAGGTACAACTCCTCCCCTCCCTGCCCTTTTTAAACGCCTTGCGTAATTTACGGTCAGATCCTAATTGGTCGCGGCCTTTTTAAATCTTGCAAAACGTAGCCATTTCGAATAATGCTACCATATTTGTTTTATTGCTAACTGCAAACATACATTCTGTTCGGTTTGGCTTAGTCTCTTGCAATAATTCATACGTGCAACAAAATAGTAGTCGAATACATGGGCCGTAAAGATTATGACAGAACCTGGATACATACAGGGAGTCGCAACATTTTTGGCACGTGCAGGGAGTAACAGATTTTTCGATTTTTATTTAAAAAAATATATTTAATCTCTGGGTTTAGGAAAGTATGAAAAAGAACATGGAATACTATTATTTATTGATATGAAAGAATGAAGCGAAGCAAAATTATTGGCACACTCCATGTGTTGTGCAACAAAGAATTGATCTATCGAATCTCGATCTTTTCATTACTGTTTCTTACAATCGCTGGGAGTAATAGATTTTTCGGTTTTTATTTAAAAAATATAATATTTAATCTCTGGGTTTAGGAAAGTATGAAAAAGAACATGGAATACTATTATTTATTGATATGAAAGAATGAAATGTAGCAAAATTATTGGCACACTCCATGTGTTGTGCAACAAAGAATTGATCTATCGAATCTCGATCTTTCATTACTGTTTCTTACAGTCATAAGTATTGATGATTATATCAATCAGTTAATTTCTTAATGAATGATAAAAGTTGAAAAGAAAGGCAACTCTAATTTGAGAGAGAAGGAAAAGGAAGTAGTTTCGATATGAAAAATTTAGCAATTTTTAAATGGGAAATCGTGTAAAGAAATTGGAAATATTATAAATAAATTAAGGGACAATCTTTTCAAATTGGTAAAACAAGCTGGCAATACTATCAAAAGTATTAACTTTTAGAACCCGTGACAATAAATGATGCTGTTCTATGTTTATAATGTCCTGCTTATAATGGATATTGTTTTATAATCTCTACTCACTAAATATCTCTCAAATAAAAAGTGAAGAACAATCTTCTACTTTCTCTTTTACTAAATTGTTCTTTTCCGTTATTCGATAGTTCAAATTGATATTGTTCTGTACGTCTACAGTGTTAAAAATCCATGTTCTAATTCCAAGTATTCCTTAAATAAAAAGCGTAGGGGAATCGGCCGGTGGTTCTTTTTGTCTTTGATATCCCTGTTACTCACCGTGTGTGCTAATAATTTTCTGAGTCACTGTATCGCAATCGCGTCGAGTTCGGACGCAACAGATTTTCACGCGATCTTCGTGGAAAGCCGACGCAGGGTAAGTGAAAGACGATGGAAACGGGTTTTACAGTTACTTCTCCGCGTTTACGAGCTTCCGCTCTCCCCGTGGCCCGTGGGTATAAACGTGTAAACGTTATTCCCGCGCGCGCGATAGCTGCTTCCCTTCCCTACTTGCCAACTGTACGCGGTGCCGTCGTTGCCGAACCAGCGACGCCCGGCGTCGTCGTTGTCGTCGTCGACAGCGACGTCAGCATCATTGTATTAACACGGTCGAATGGAAATTACACCGACCCGGTCATCTCGACGTTTCGTGGGCGCGTTTACGACGTCGTTTTCCCGTTTTTAATGAACAATGAGCCCGACCAACGTTTTCTCTACGACTCCGTTTTATCGTCGTTGTCCCGAATGGCAGAGCACGAGTACCTACTGTTTCGTTTCTTTACTATTTCCCCTTCCATCTTTTTCCTTGTTAAAATTCGCGCTTGAGCGAACCATGGTTTCATAGGAACGATTGTTGTTGAGGTTAGACTTTCCTATTTCTTAATTAACACGATTGCGTTCGATACACGGAGGCGTTGATCAGTCTTCAAACTGTATAGCTAACTATAATTTGATTTCTCTGTGAATTACTTTCATTTTTCACTATCTCCTAAACCATTTCCAGATGATAAAATGATTCTTTTTTATAGAGATTATAATATACCCAGTAAATACCCTTAAAGTCCAGCTTATAATTTTCAATTCATTTTTAATATAAAAAACATTATTGTTGCTGATTTTTTTTTAGATCTATCGATAACGGATATTTTGGTATTACATTTTTTTCGTGTATATCCAGTCATTTGGTCAGCGTACGCCGATAAAGTAGCCAAGCAACGATTTTTTTCCAACTTGATACACAAATGTCGAGATTTTCAATTGAAAACGTAATTTTGTTGAAATAAAACGTAGCCTATGTTACTCCAGGATAGTGTAGCTTTCTATCGAGCAACCTGATTGTGGACAATTTCAACGTGTATTAACAATATGAAAAGGAAGACGAGAGCCAAATGACTCGAGAAGTTGGAGCGATCTGTGTTCCTAGATGAAAGATAACGCTTTTGTTCGAACAGGCCCTTGGAAATGGCCCTTTGGGCTGACGCACTCTAGAAACTCAACAGGCAATAAAGCACACCTTCCGCCTTATCCAGGTAGGATCTCTACTCGATTTCTATTACCGCCGGATCGAGCGAAACGCAACAAAAAGCCTTCAGGGATAGACGAAGGGCGCCAGACAGGAGTTTCGTGACACGCCTCTCTCGTACGGAAACAATAATCGTAGACGCAATAGACGGGACATACAACGTCGATAGCTGGCGGATGGCAATAAATCGTGTCGCTGGCGTACGCTAACTAGCGATGGGATCAACCACCTTACGAGTAGAATCGAATCCTGAGCAGCTCGATTCGAATATTATGCGAGTATACAATCGCTAGAAGACAAAGTATCGACACACCATGATTGTTACTAATACGATATTCACAGTGACTCGTGTTAATATTCGGACACTATACTACTTTATTCGTCATAACTAGACTGCGGATCTTTATGCATTTATAGGAAATTTGAATGTGCAAGAACCTACAAAATGAACACAATATGCAAGAATATAGAAAAAGATTGAAAGTAAAGTTCATGTTATAATATTTGCAAAATAAAATTAATTCTTATTTAGGCTCAATTTTTGTAGGCACATTCGCGAAGATTTTATTTTGCATAAAGATCCGCAGTCTGATTATAACAATGTACACCCGACCATAATTCAGTTTATACATTTTTTGACGTGTGATATGAGTCGTTCGTTGTACAAATCGATTAACTCCTTAAGAGAAATGTAAATTTTATTTATTTAATATATAGAATTTGTAATGTACCAACAATATACTAGATAATGTATTATTCCTGCGTTATTCCTGTATATATCAGCGCATCATTTAATCTCTGAAGAAGCCAGCTGTACAGCTGACGAAATTAACAAACACAGCGCAAGGCTTTCAGGTCATCTATTTAATTAGTCGAAACTTTGCATTCTGGTAGATTTCTCTCATTCTGTTTACGAAAATATAGTAACATAGACGTAGAAACTCGATACTTTTTTTTGGATATATATGATCATAGCTTCAATACTGCATTAAAACAAAGCTTTGTAGAAACAATTATTAAATATGATTGTAGCTTGTTCGTGAAAACATTGCACGTCGTAGGCTATGCTCCAATTCCGTGACGATGGATTTCTTTTCGATCTATCTTATTTAAATTAATTTTACATATGAAAACACGTGATAATAAACGTTTTTCAGAAATCTTGTGAAAGAAGCAAATTGGTGCGACGCAAATTGATTAATCACACCATTATTTAATGCGTTATTTAATCCATTCAATCGATTCAATCGTAATTCAACGTTAAGCAAACGAAACGTGTGCATTGCACGTATGCGCGCTACAAGGTAGCTCCCCCACCATAAATTCGCGGAAGTTCATAGTAATTGGTCGTTAAGCAGAAAAATATGTACGTGGCTGTTTATGTCAATATAAATTCGCGAGGATTCGCGGGGAAATTTCAAGAGCGGATAACCCTTTCAGGCCTGAATTAATTTTTTTTTTCTCGTACTAATGTAATATAACTTTCAGGGTTAGCTTGGACTAAAATTAGTACGGAAAACATGCAAAAAAATCCTAATAGTGTAGTTTTCGAGAAAAACTGATCTTTCTTCGTGTGCACAAAAATATGAACATTCGTCCTAACCGATAGTGTCTGAAAGGATTAGGTCTGGGTTATGTCTGTCTGTCTGTTTCGTTCAACGCAATTGAAACCGCGGCCGTTTGGGGGAGTTTTGTAGAACTGGTAGAGCGCGTTGTGTAAGTAGCAAGTACGCGCCATACGAGGGTTTAGCGTATCTGGAACGTTGCTGAACAAACAATCGATTCCAAAACAGCCATTCCCAGATACATATTTGTCACCAGCGCAACCGCAGCTCGGTAAACCCGAGGAGCCAGAAAGAGCTTCGAGCAGGCTTCATTTTCTACCGGGTGACCGATACCTACGACAGAATCGCGTGATTGCGGCACGGTTGGTATGACGACAAACTGCAGTGGGGTGGTGCATTATTTTAGAAAGAGAAAAGTAGACGCGGAGAGACCGAGAGAAATAGGGAGAGAGAGAGATGGCTCGGACGTGAGGGGAATCGCGAGTGTGTGCACGACTGCACGTGTACACCGACGCTCGCCAGGGATGAGGGAGGAGAAGCGTGGGGAGAGGGGAACATTGGCCAGGTGGTAAAACCACCCCATGATTTTCTGACCCGTGAAACTTACCCAGGGGAGCTCGACCCTGTGCACGTTCTCAATCACGCGATTGAAATGCACGCGTTTCTCTGCACTCGACCGATAGATACGAGTGCACACGTGTGCATCGATAAATTCCCCCCCGCTATCTCCTCCGCACTGCGTACGGTACTCTATCGGCCGTCTTATTACCGGATATCGAGCTTCGATTACCACCAGAAACATTTTCTCTCGTTTCGTAATAACAATCATAGTCGTCGTACAACGCGAACTGTACGCAATACCGTGTATGGGTATCGTCGCTCCGACGAGACGCACAGTCCTCGGATCTACAGTGGCGTGCAAAAGTTCCCGGCCAGATGGTTTTTGCGATTTTTCTTCCAAAAGAAAAGTATTAAAAATGTTTCGTTGGATTTCAATTAAATCTAAATTTAATCTGTTCGGCAGCGATGGAAGAAAATATGTACGACGTTTAGTTGGGAAAAGAAATGATCCAAGGTACCAAACACCAACTGTTAAGGGGTTATGCTGAATTAGGAGGTCTAATAAAAGCGGTTTTTCGTGAATTTTTTACGGTGGAAAAAAGTAATTAATTCTATCGAACTTTTTATCCTATTTTCATACATATTTGAGTAGTCTGTAGAAATTTTTTCAACAAGAAATATTCAAATTGAGTCGACTGGCGACGCACATTTGTAGAGCACCTCAGAATTAAAACCTCCTATCGGCGGGAAAGATGGAGGTCGTAATTTTGGTTTGACACAAAAGACCCAAAAGAAATTTTCATTTTCATACATTTCTCGTCTATGTGAACTAAGAAAAACCCGCAAAAATGGTGAAATGTGAAATTACTGCAAGTTTGAAAAAAAGAACGAGTTCTTTGGATGAACAAAATCACTTTAACTTGATAAAAAAGTTGTTTAAAATTTTTTTTGTATGAATTTTCTTAGTATGAATCTTCTTTCTTTTTTTCCACTTTCTTCTTCTTCTATCCTTGTTCGATCGATCGGCGGACGCCTTTCAATTTTACTAAAAACCATTGAACATTTTAGGTAGTCTTATTTCGATGGCCAGAAGCTATAGATAGAAATAAAAAACATATATATTACATTATCTGGTTTCTTGAGCTCAGAAGTTATCAGCGAAGATCAAACACCGTTTACTTTTTTCAATCAAAGTTTAAATCCTCTAAATAAGTTTCTGTCGCACCTATCTGGAAAGACTTGCGATCTTATCAGCCATTATCACCTTTCGCACATGTGTCTATATGTAATTTTCGATCAGATTAGCGTTGAGGTACCCAAGCCAAACAACTATGTTAATAACACATCTAAATTAATCGAAAAGCTCCGCAATATACACACACTTTCTTATTCTCTCCTAAATCTGTTATAATCCTACCTAAGCTGTTACATGTGTTCCTACTTTTGTCTAGGTTTAAGAAAAATAGTGGAAAAATAATTGCGAGTGACATCTACTTTTTCAATAGACAAATCACCTGATTTTTAAGAGAGTAAGGTCTGATAACAACCCGAATCATAGCGTAATCAAAATACACATAGAATAAAATGATCGATAAAAACTGTCTTTAATCTCTTTGTATTCTTTCTCGCAATTGTTAGCGTGGCAGATGTCCAAAAAAAGAGATTATAAACCTAATTAACCAGTTTATATAAAAATTAAACAATATTCGTTGTAACTAACATTCATATTTGTTGATTCGCTACCGTGACAGTTTATAAAAAAAATAAAATAAAAACAATTACGTATAGGTAACGTAAAAAAAATTACTTTTTCATTAATTTCCTACTTTTAGAAAATCTAGACTATTATTATTGTCGCGCTAGGAATGAATTATGATTATTCCAATTCTTTAAAGCTCACGTTCTGAGGACACGAAAGATAACAAATATGATTTCAAAGCTTTCATCCAGATAAAATTCTGACTTTCAACGGAACAGTAGGTCACGTGTGGGCTAACGACCGCTAGATTCCCACCTTTTTTTATTTGTAATCTACCAAAAGTGGATCGAGACGTGTCGTGCAACCGAGAAACGTGTATTCATGTTCGTGGGTATTTAACTGGGCAATGATTTAACAAGTATCGATTAGATCAAATGCAACACGGACCGCAATGCGTCAATCACACTGCGAGACATCGCAAGACGCCCTGTTTGTCAATCGGTGACATGGACACGTCCAATGAATGACTGCGATGGGAACATTGAAATTAAGTTCATCGAATACAGGTTACTAGGAATTCTGTTATCATCTTTGTATCGTCGATACGAACTAACCAACGAGTGCTATTCGAGTTTGACCTTATCAAAATTATTCGAATTCTTCTAGATTTATTCTAGTTAACCTACAGTGGGTGTAGAATGTCACGAAAATCCCACGAAGGAAGTATTATATACTTATAAATTAATGTAAATTTCTTTTTTTCTTAATGAAGTTTTAAAAAGTAAACAGTTGTGGGAATACTTATTGCTTCAATATTTCTGTCGATTAATTGTTTTTTTTTTTTTTTTTTTTTGTTAATTTCGTAACTTACATAATAAGTTAATAAATTACAATTTTACATAGTTTTTTTGGAAATTGATCGGTGTACGAATATTTTCTACACCCACTGTATATAAATAGGGATATCGATATGTGAGCCGTTCATTTCACAAAACAATTAACATCATAAAACAAAAAGTTGAGAAACGCGATGATATGGCCTCTGAAATAAATTATTTATTATTCAATGGTCAACAAAATTTTGTCGTTTAATGGTGTTAATCTTCATTATTCAGGAAAGTTATTATAAATATAAAAAGTTAGAACTATAGGACCAAGTATTAACGTTTGCTCAGAAGTTGGCGAGGGTCCGGCAAACTAGAGGAGACAGAGGATTACGCTTGCTCCGCCTAAACCTCCCCAGGGTTCCTCTTTCTACTATTGCTCTCTCGCTGTATCTTGTTCACGGCTTTCGTCACGCGGTAGCTTTGTAGATGTGACTGATTCGGCCAATACCGAAAATGGGTGACAATACATTGATACTCAAATTTAAGATTTTTAAAAACTCGACTCGATCGATTTGCACAGTGAATGGCTCAAATATTGACAACAGTGACGATCGGTGAGGTATATAAATGAAAGGTGGATTTTAGTAACCGAAACCGTTCAATTATATTTATTCCAAAGTGAGATACGACAAGGAATAATATTTTTGATCAGATCGTACGTTGGCTACGGTATTGCTTGTCAGTTGCAATGACACACATTGATAAAACGATCAAATCAGATACTGAAAATACAAGCGTGTAGATATGCGAGAGAGTCACGCGAGGTTACGAGGTGTTAAAGGTCTTGCCGAAGAGATAAAAGTACGCAAGGTTTGAAGAAATATAGAAATACGGTTTTATCGATAATAATGTCTTTTGGTATATTTGTATTAGGTAAACACGAGAATCGTGCCACACGCGTAGCAACAAATTTTCGAAACACTCTGAGCATTTAACACTTTCAAATCAATTTCAATCTCTAACTGGTCTCAAAGTGATTCGAAGCTCCAAATTTTCGAACTATTCGAGTACGTCAGAGTATCAAAGTTCCACCAGTACGGAATTTTTTAATAACATACTAATAGATATTTTGACTAGAAGAGTGATCACTGTTCCTTAATTACGCATTGGGCTTGCTAAAGATAAAGTATATGCGCACCCTAGGTGGTTAATAAAAATGATAATTAATTGCAATTGGTCGCAAAAAGCACGAACTAATTAATTGAAATAATAATTTATATATATATTTATCTATATTATATATCAATCTATTGTACTTATATTTAAATACGTGTGGCATATTTTATGAATTCGTAAATTAATATATAATATAATATATATAGTCAATGCTAAATTTGTATAATTAAATAGATATAGATTTCTATAATAAACGGTGATTTGTTCATTAGTATGGTTAATTATTGGTATCGGCTTTTCTAAAACACGCATGGCGATCGATAATATCGAGTTTGCTCTTGACACCGCGCACTATCGGACATTTCGTTATCGATCCCGTGGATCGATCAGCGCGACGCAAGTTTAATTGTCATCAAACATCGGACGTCGGTCGTTATCGGTCTTCTTTTAATTTTCATTATTTAAATTGGACTTTCGGTTGCCTGATTCTTCGACAGATTTCGATCGGAAATTGTTAAACGTTGATTGCCACGGACCAATCGCAATATTTTGAAAATATAATATTACGGGCAAACGAACATGATACAAATCAACGCGTCGAGTACGATTCTCCTCGATAAAACTCGCACGGTCCAACGAATCGACAACGGTCGCGTCGCGTCCTCCCTAAATTTAATTCACTGATTTCAATTTTACATTATTAATGACACCCACAACAAACTAAAATTCGTTCCGATACTCGTTTAAATTGCAGCCCTGGTTTCTCGCGAGCTCTACGTATTATATTAACGACACGATGGATCGCTATACAATCAGCACGTGTACGTGACATTCATTTAAAGAACGAAAGTCACGCGAAAATTATCTTTCGCTCGAAATGAGTATCGAATAAATGACCGACTCGCGGAAAACTGTTGTAAATTCGCGGAAATTCCAAAATTGAATCTGTTACAGATATCTCAAACGTGATTTATGCGATTACGCCGACTTTGGAAGAAATCAAATTCAAAATTTATTTAAAATATAATAGTTTGATTCTCGTAAATAATACAAAGAAGGTTCCACTGAAAAATCGTTGTAATAAACATGTTGAGGTGGTGATGCATTTAAATACAGTTTCTCACAAACTTTGTAACTACACAATACTTGGAAGAAACGGGTTTAGTTTTATTAATGAGAATGCTCTAATTCTCTAATATTTACCACACGTCTAAGAACATTCAAGACGTTTCTATAAAACAGTCCGTTTTATTCGCCATTTCTTTCGTAATTTGTTTAATTAAATAAATTTCACATGTTGTGCGATGGAAAATACATTAAAAAATAATATGTATATAATATTATCCAACTTGCAACCAAAATCATTGATTCCTAAATACAAAATACAATATAAAAGATGAAGAATCATAACTTTTTGTATTGAAAGAAAAATATAAAATGCGCACAATTTAGTTAGTTACTCAATTAAATTTATTTGTGTCAATGTCAAAATAAAAATAAAATACAAGTGAAGAACAAAAAATGAAAATTCATGTAACACTTTAATCGTATTGTAAAAATGCTATGAAAACTATAATCATTTATCACAAACCGTTCAATATGTATTTTAAAAATTTCCAATTAAAAAACCCAAAACGATATGCACTTTCTTGTTGCCAAAGATCGACCGCCTTGATTAATATGTATGCCATTTGGATACAACCAAAATGGGGAATCCCCTCTTTCCTCGGCACAAATTTTTGCTTCAACAGATTCTATTTTTACGAATTTCTCATTGTAAAACCCGTTTAAAAAAAGTATCGTGCATGTTGAGGGATAGGTGTATTCTTTC
This sequence comes from Hylaeus volcanicus, assembly GCF_026283585.1. Lineage (NCBI taxonomy): Eukaryota > Metazoa > Arthropoda > Insecta > Hymenoptera > Colletidae > Hylaeus > Hylaeus volcanicus. Next base: position 10,135,971 of record NC_071983.1, on the reverse strand, counting down.
GGACCTTATTATACGTTTCATCGATATCAAGATAACCCAAAACCATAATTAATTAGGGAAACATATGTTTCTCGGCGTACCACCGTCGACGATTTCGCTATTCGGAATCCAAAGACGACAATCGAAGTCAGCCTTCTCTTCGAGTGGCTGGTCCCACCGGTTTCACCGCATGAAATCTTTCTCGGTTTAACGTTCGACCTTTCACAAATCGATCTAAGGAACGACGACCTTTTGCGTAGGTTTTATTAGTGTTACCGGATGGTCGCAGTCGCCAGCCTTCTCCTGCACACGTACCATTAAGCGAAATTCATTTATGCGAATGCTTCCACTAATTAACGAACGTTCAATAAAATTGATCCTTTTATTGATTGACCCTTAACGGTTCGAGTTCCCAACGCGTGAACGGACTTCTTTTCGCAAACAGAGATTACGTTGTCGATAGGATTAATCGTAAGATGCCTTTATTTATTTTAAACTAGTAAAAATTTAGTTACGTCTGTTCTCTGGATTTGGATTACCTAATGAAAAAAATGATTTGCGAGCAAACATTTCTGTGAAACAAGAATTCTGCATAGAATAAATTCCAGGCAACCTGAAGTCCGTAAAAGACGCCACCACCTGCATAATCGATTAGGAAAAGATTAATAAAATAATGACTGCGGATCTTTATGCATTTGTAGGAAATTTGAATATGCAAGAATCTACAAAATGCAAACAATATCCAAGAATATAAAAAAGATTGAAAGTAAAGTTCATGTTATAATATTTGCAGAATAAAATAAATTCCTGTTTAGGTTAAATTTTTGTAGGCACGTTCGCGAAGATTTTATTTTGCATAAAGATCTGCAATCTAGTTTTAACCCTTCTCGATTTTCTTAATGCGTTTTTACACGGTACTCAAAAGATTAAATCGCAATGAAATTTCCGGTACCTCCCTCTCTAAGTGTCGCAACCCGAAATCGCCACCTGGACAGGTTTGACTGTATACATATTCTATCCAATTTGTCCTCGCAAGCTGCAGCGAAATTATCCCCGCCGTTTCCTAGAACTATCGGCGCGAAGCGAGCTGCTGCGTTATCTCAGATTACGCTCGATACATGTTTATAGACCTGAAACACGCACGGCTATCAAACGTTAAACGTGTCTAACTCACTCTCACTGTTTCCTACTCTCCCTCGCTGTATCTCATTGTCGTCCCCAATGTAAACACCAATCAGCAGATGAGTTTCCTATATCTCCCTCGCAAGCTGCAACAGCCCGAGCGCGACCGAGCTACAACTTGCGAGGACTTCCTATACCCTCGTCAAACAAATATGACGTCAGCACCGCAGCAAAGACACCACGAAAAATTCATTAGAAACTTCGCTAATTATTTATGGTTCTTCTTCTAAATACTTCTATATGCATTGCGACCAAATCAAGTGTAACAAGTGAGAACTACTTATTATTTACTACTTTATCTTAATACTTTTTTTAACATAAAATAGCAAAAAGTAAATTTCCAAGTCCTCAAAATATACACATCTGATGGACATTACATGCAGCGTAATATTTTGCTTATTGTCATTCTTCTACAATTATTACAGCTACTTGTTATACCTGTAATCTGTTAGAATAAGAACGATCAAAATTTTATGATTACTGAACTTCGTATTATATAAATAAATTGCAACGACCATCAGATTGAGACTTAGCCGAGAACTTAGAAGGTTGGTACTTTAACGTAACAAAATGACGAGTAAACATTTCCATTTGATCGAATATAAAGACACAGAATGAATTTCTACGCCTACAAGCAAACCCCGTGTACTATAATAGTTTAATAAAAGCAAGAGTTAAAGGTTCTATCCGCGTGGTAACCAGTTTGTTATTTTTTGTGTCGCCGGTGTGCCGTGTAGTCTGAACAACGAAAGGGGTTAAATCGTCGACGTAGCAGCACTCGAATCGGTCGGTGCTATCGATTCCGCGCGATTTCCGCAACGGACCAGAGGCGGAAAGTTCAACGCGACGTGACGAACGTTGCTATTCGAGGGAGTGAAGAGCCACCGGAAGAAAGAAAAAAGAGCAGGAGTAACTCTAGAGGAAGACGTCAAAAGGTAAAAAAGAGAAAGAGACGCGTACACCTTCGTAGGTAATTTTAGTTACTTGACAATTTGGCACCGTCTACGCCAAATAGAAAGTCATGCGCGTAGCGGGCTCGAGCCGCACTAACGCGGCAAAAGAAAACCAATGAGAAGAGAGAGAGGAGAGGAAGGGGTGGGAGGCGAGAGAGACTGGCAAAAGGCAAAACGAGAGAAGCAGAAAGGGAAAGAAGAGAGCGGAGAAGTCCGACGGAGGGCCGTCCGTACGCGTGATAATCTATTTGCTTCTTCCGTAGTGCAACGGGACAAGAAGTCCTATTTATATCGCAAAGAAGCCTTGGTTTAATGAGTCTAGCTCCTGTCACGAGTACTGAGATACGATCACTCAGTCATTAAACAAAAGCAAGTCGAATTACCGGGGAAAAAGGAGAAAAATCGGCCGAGCGTACGCGGTGGGGTACAAACGAGCCCATTTGTTGCACGCTCTCGAATTCGACGAACACGAATTCGAAACCGATCTGTGCTTACACGCCAACAGAGAAGATTCGAAAATTGCCGACGAAGCAACGGTGAACCCTGAGCGGAGACTGACGTATACGCTCGCACTGAAAATCGCCCTGCAGTCTCGCTTACCCATTGGTTTCTATAAAAATAAAATATACTATACGTATAAGTAAAACATGTTTGTCGTCGATGAAGAAACGTTCTATGTTTTTCATTGGACGATGGAGGGTGAAATGTAAAATTTTGTGGTATATCTAACAACTAGTGCTAACGTTTGTAAATGTACGTTCTGCTGATTATGAAAGTGGTCTTTATGTAGGAACAAGTAATAAGTTCAAATTTGACATGTTACTCGGATAGGTCACTCTTACTATTACGCGTAAGCATACGTAAGAGGTGCCTTGTAACCAAATTTACGTCCATTTACACTTTTTTTTTTGTTTTAAATTATTTATTTATACGGGTCGCATTAACATCAAGGTCATTAGCGACCATAAAGATTGAACATATCTAAATTATAATTTTACATTATTGTACTCGAGTATAATTGTAAATACATTGAGTAAAGAACTATATGAAATTGTTTTGAACATAATTACAAAGTGCGATATACATTTATGTTTTCGAGGAATAATAAGACCTGGGTTATGTTTTTGTCATTTACACTTTTTTTGTTTTCTATATACGCTGCGTCTGTTTCTTGTATATGTTTGTGAAATTCTGTTACTCGTCTTTAAGTTATGCCAGAAGGTTAAATTCCTACACATAAGTACATTTCATAAAATTGAATTGCAGAACAACGTACGTATAATGATATTGTCTATCGTTAATCGATTTAAATAAATATTCGATATACTCGTTGGATTCTTTGCCCATTCTGTTACTAATAACATTTGTTTATCCTTCTTTGTTTAAAATACTTTAAAATTAATCATTTCAATACGCAGCGCATAACTTAGTCCGATGTGTAACAGATTAAAAATACTAAGAAGCCTTGCAGAAACAAATAGCAGCTTGGATAGGTGTTGGCAAACATTGTTCGTTGCACTGTACCGATAGAATGGAAGAGATGATCGCTTAGCAACAAGTGCCGTGACTTCGATTTCAAACAAAAACAGATCCTTGACGAGAGACTGACCCGAGAGACCAAGCATAGGTACAGAGGCAATATTGTGTAAGTGGAGATAAACGTTGGATCGGTTACCTCGATAAGTGCACGATACCTAACCAAGTTCCCTGCAACTATAGTGGTCTCGCTACGTTTCTTTTAGGGAATTCCAAGTTTTGCAAGTGGAGGACCCTTACCGTGAACTACAACGCTACAAAAAATGCAGTTTTGTAAAATTGATGTACATGTGAATCTAATCGCATGGCTATTTTTTATCGGCGTTAAAAACAACTTTAAAGGTGTCAACGTTATCACGAAGAAATTCTAATTTCTCCTATTTTTGGTAATATCTTTGAAACCATTTGAAATGTTGAAAAAACGTTATATGTTTTCAAACAGACATTTCTTAAGAAAACACAATTTAACTCTAATACTAATTATCTAATCCTTCTATATAATTATCCCTATTAGACTAATCGTCTAATACGATATTGTTGCAACCGTTTCCACGTATACTTTACATACGTCAAATATCAGATTTTGTTTATGTATATCGGTTCACCAATTTTTTCTTGTTAGATGTTAGAAGCACGTTCGTGATATTAGAAAACGTTCGTGAACAAGTAAAGTGTGAATACTTTTTTATTCGTTACACGTATATCAATAAAAATTTGGACGCGGCCTGTAGAGTGTAATATTTCATAACCCTTTGCGCTATCTTCACGAGTCTGACATGAAAATTTTAGGTCAAACTTGAAAACCACGAGTCAGGCTCGTAGAATTTAGTGCAGCCATTCGGGCGCACGGGTTTGGCGAGGCTTTTCCCGAGTTTCAGCGTAGTGCAAGGAGATAATAAATGAATAAAAATGTTACCTTTCTAATCAATAAAATTAAACGTTAACCAAGTTGATTTTATTCATCATACATCATCAATATGAAATTCTGCCCCCTGGAAGACGCATGAGTTTATTGCGAACCGAGGAAGAAGTCACACGCAACGTGCGTGTCGCTTCCAGGCTTGGCATGGAGAAGCTATCACGTGTGATGCACGTTGTTCGTAGCACAAGTGGTTAAGATCGCGAGACGAATCGGTCAATTTCCCATTTGCTAAAATATGAGTATACCCCTTCCCACAGATTTTCAAAAGCTTTCGATCGTCTACGCTCTGTTCATATGACACATTGCTTAGATGTTAACACAAGAACTATCAAGCCAGTCAATTCGACCCATGTATTTTCATTTATTTTGTAAATTGCTCAGTCACTAACAAAGCTTTACAGTAATTTCCGGTGACAATTATCAGAATAGGGAACTGGTTGCACATTGAAGAGTTGCGTTGGCTCTTCTCAGTGTAATTAAACAGATATTGCAGTATTTATGATAGATACGCGTCGAACGACGGCTTCGGTAGGTGTAGGATTAAAAGTCTTCGGCGAATAAAGATGCGAGATTAGCAAAAGAGAAAAAGACGTTATCCGAGTTCCAATATTTGACTAGTCGATAAGACGAGACGATAAAAGGCCGATATCGGGCGTAGAAAGTGAATACGGGTTTAGCGAAGGTGATATGAATATCGAATTCATCGATTACCGATTACCGCCGCTACCGGTTCCGTGTGCATGCAACGCTTTGCTCCTCGGAAGAAAAACGAGCTGTTCGGCCAACAGGAACGAGGAGGGCGGAACAGGCTCGAAGAAACACACGTTGCACCTGCTGCTTAACCGAGATCCTTTTCCCTGAACGGAACCCCAGATTTTATCCGGCCAGTTAAAACTTCGATGCCTATCGCACGCTACAAGCCCAACTAACGAATTTTAACCAGCTCCCGTTTTTAATTTCAACGCCGCGTAGTGATTAGGTGTTCCGTCTAGTTTGAAGATAACAAAAAAATTGATTTTATTTTTACACTTTCGTCGAGAACCAAGTTTCGAAACCTTTATGTGCTAAAAAATCTGCGGTGAAATATTACTATATTACTATCTCCCAACAGTTTTTGCGTCATGCCCCGCCTGAACACTTCAAAGCTCCTGAATGTCTCCTGACAGTTAATCAATTTCTGAGAATGTGTAGTGTAAGTAAGTACATTCAAACAGCTTAATAAAAGGAACGTAGATGAGCTATTTTTAATTCCACTATTTCCGATGAATATAAATGTTATATTAAATACTTTAGTTAATGTGATCCTTGAACTTTTCTACTTTCTAATATCCGTGCTACTTTGTTTTCTAGGAATAAAAAGTTTTCATAAGAGACTTCAACAGTTAGCTGTACAATTTGCTAAAAAATTCGCGCAATTCTTACTAATATGATCTATTTCTTTCAATTTTCATGTTATTCCATGTTAAACATTCTGATTTAAAATATTTTGTTGAATTTTTAAAACAGTCATGCGTTCTTTTGTACACACCTTGTACAACGACGTATTACCCTAACAAAATTAATTACTTATACTAAGAAAAATGTTTGTAGCTTGAGAAACGTAAACATAGAAAGTTCAAAGTTGACGTTTCCAATAATTTCTTTAAAAAATTCAATGCAATTTGGTGCAATTCATGTTTTAGTTTGCGAACGTTGATAAACGTTGATGCAACGGGCCATCTTGGCTTTGAAAAGTTAGAGTTAAGTGTTCGAATTTCCACTTAATAACAATTAGATGTCGCTGCCATGCAGCTGCAATATATTAATTTAATAAAATTTAGAGGATATAAAGAAATTCTGTCGCTTTTACACACACACACCCCCTCCCCCGTTCCTGAGGAAATAACTTTTTCAATGACTTAAAATTGAAAACTTTTAACGTAGTAATGTACCTATTAATTTTCGAAAGTTTAAGAAGTAACATATTGCCTCATTCTTCAAACGTTGATGTAATATGCACTCTCGGTTTTAACAAATTACAGTTCTGTGTTCGAATTTCCATTTAATAACAATTAGATACGTCGTGCTGCTACGATATATTAATTTAGTAAAGCTGAAAAACTGTAAAGAGATTCTTATATTCAACCTCCTCCAACCGCCCCTTAAAACAAACGTCTTTCAATGTCCAAGAATTATAAAGTTTTTAAAGTAGTAACGCGCATATTAATTGTAAAATCTAAAAACTAACAATAGAGTTTTATTTTGTAGTGTGTATGTACTATGTTTGATTGAAAGAACGTTTGAAAATATTTTAGAAATTGAAAAAATCGCAAAGTACAGGTGCAGCGAAAGAGATGGCTTTTAATCCACGCAACCCCAAGATCCTTTGAGGTAGAATAAAATTTACGTTAAATTCGAACCGGTATCCGCCGTTGCAACATACTATTCACTGGTAAAACGCGATAGCTCAAAAAAGAAAATGGCTTCCAATGCTTCGATTGCATGCGTTACTCTTATTTCATGCGTGAACGCGCCAGATAAGTAACGGTAATAGCCATTATCAAACTGAAAATAAATCGAAACGCAAAGAACACTATTGGCTTTGCGTCAAACAGTTATCGATAATATAACAAGTTTGTTCCGTGCTGGTTTAGAAATTCATATTGGATCGGGTAGTGGTAAAACCGAGCAAACAGTAGAAGGAAGTCACGTTGCCGCTATGATTCGGTATTTGGGTCGACAAGAGAATTTTTCTCGCGGTAAATTGTACCCAAAAATTCGAATGGAAGCCCAGAAACGGAATCCGAACGTTGCAACATTTTCTCTCGGTATTTACGTACTACTTTACAAACTCGTCTACTTCTGCGTAACCTTTTTTTAAAAAAAACTTCATTACAACCATCCATGAGTCACGCTCCGATGTACGATAAAGATTGTAATAAATCTACTCCTCGATAATAACACCGCGAAAACGTTGGCATTGTACGCGTTTTCTGTAGTCACGTTGGAGCTTACGCAGAGGCTAGACACGGCGAGTGGTATCTAATTGAAATACGAACGCGTCGATGACAGAAGTCTGCGAATAAACTGACCCGAAATACGCAATCAACAGCAACAATCTTTTACACGAACGGCGTACCTGGCTCTACCGCTTACCAGCTACGATAACAGAACAAGTATCCGATCAAATTTATGTAACAGCGTGTTACCGTGTTACCCTGGAATTATTCTCGATAACCTACTACGATAACGTCATTGTGCTAAAATCACTGTCACTCGAATATTTTCGTGATGTTCCTCGGCAACCGTGCACGTTCCAGCGTACAAGATTCGTTTGTGGCTAAACAAATCGTGTTACACGGTACATTTCCGAGAAGTCACGTTCGGCTTGGCTTGTTTTTCGACGTCTTTTTTTACCAGCCGAGGAAAAAAGTTTTAACGATGTAAACAACCACGGTTAAGCAACCAATATTCCCAGATGCGCTTTCAAGGAAATATTCGTTCGACTAGGAACTAAGGAAAGATAGTATCTCCAAAGAATAGGTTCGCAAAATTAAAAAGATAATCGTAAACTGTCCACAGCCGCGCGTCCCGACGGCGACGACGCCTAGCAGGGTCGTCGGATTCTCTTCCTCGACTTCAAATGCGAGAAATCTGACTTTTTTCGGTTTTGCACGGTGCGAGAAAATACATTCGATGTTCATTGTGCTAAAATTATTTGCACGAAAATAACGATGATCTCCTCGCAACATTTCCCTTTGAGAGAAGTAGTTTCTTGGATTGTTATATGCGCAATACTTTGTACGAATTCAAAGCAAAACCAGTTTGTGTCGGATCTCCGTTTGGTTTCATTTATCACCATAAAAATCAACCGTGAAGCGCATTTTCTATGCATGGTACAGTTTCGCGGTGCACCTAGGATGTTTTTATAAATCGTTTAAATCTTTTTCGAAATCATCTTTGAAAAACCGTCGTCTGCTTGGCGACTCGTGCGTGGAAGGGATCCGTAGAACGTTTTCGCTTTAAAAATTTGATATGATTCTCGAAGCAAGATCATCTGCGACTGGATCTTGAGCTTTCCATTCGATACATTTAACCCTCTGAGTGTATGGACGCTTGCATGCGACTCTGTTGACAATCTTTTCGATCTGCTTGAGACAACAATCGTCACTGTTTTCGTTCTATTTATCAAGTTCGCGTATTTATAGTCATTAGCTTCCCATATGTAAATGGTAAACCGAATGGTAAAATTGAAAAAGAATTTTAAAATTGATTGGTTTTATCCGCGGATCGTTTAGCTCAGAATAAAAACTTGAATCCGGCAAACCTGATGCCTAGCCAAGAGAGCACGATAAAAACAACAGCGGCGCGGTACCGCGTGTTACAAAGCCACTCGTCGCACAAACACATACGCGTACACAAGCCCGGAGAGGTAACCCACACAGTGTCGCATGCAAGCGTACATTCGCAACACAGGCACACGATTAAAAGAGAAACTCACTCCAGAAATAATGCACAGTATCCATCCAAGTCGCGGCGGCGAAGGAAGGGTTTGCTTGTCCTGGATTATCAAGAGGCGAAAGAGCGCGAGAAAGACAACACCAGCGTGGCGTGTTTAAGTTCCTCGAAGGTTTATCGTGATGGGTGTCGTCGTCGCGATCGTGGTCGCCGTCGTCTTACGACGACGACAACGCTTCCCGCTCAAAAACTTTTCTCGGTCCGATGGTCGAAATATCCGTTCCCGTATCTCTGCACTGGGCACTCACTGGCCGAGCATCGAAAACGCACCGCGTAACGCGCTAAACACCGTCTACATTCCCCGCGGATATATTTCGCGCGGAGCTTTTCCCGCGTTTAGTTTTGTTGACGCACACGCGGCGACGGTAACGCGGCCAGAGTGAGACGGAGAGAAACGCACACACACATATAACACGCGAGTACCGAGCGGAGAAAGAGCGGGGAACGGAGGCAGAGGTAGAGAGCGAAAGAGAAAGAGAAAGAGAAAGAGATCGCGCGAGAATGACAGGAAAGGGGAGAAAGACAGACGCGTATGTAGGTAGTACGTCGACGCACGTACAAAGTCGAGAGGAACGGAGTACGTGCGAACACTTGGTTTGGTCCTGGCTAGGAGAAAGAAAATCCGTCGCTGGCACCGACGCTCCACCTCCAAACCGGAGAACAAGTACGAGTTCGTGTTATGTATCGTCGCGGCCGCGGACGAAGTGCGTGTTCGCGCGCGCACAGTTTTGAAAACAACGACACCGGTACGCCAAGCCGGTACTATATAGTACGTATGTATCTCTTAACGTTTCCTCCGTTTCCTTCGTCCGACTCTTTTTCCTATCCTCCGCGAATTCGTCTCTTTTACTCGCGCGGTTTTTCCGCACGCACACGCCGCCGCGGATCAATAATTCACCATACGAATCTCACCAGAAGCGGGTGAGCGAGCGGGCTGGCACGCTGGCACTAGGCAGAGGCACACGTTTCTGTCGTGGCGCGCTCTCCGTCGGGGAAACGCACGCAGCCCACCACCACCGGCACACCGATCACGCTTCGTCCTAACCTCCTCGACGAGTCCGTGGTATACGCTGTACACTGTACGGTGTACGCCGAGTCGTACACGTTGCCAGAGTGACTGCACACGCTTCTCTCTAACACATTCACGCGACGTCGCGTTCTCTTGACACACAGCTGACACAACGCTCGTAAACACGCGACAATCGGACAAAGACGGATGCACCGATGCACCACCAAACTCCACGGTAGATGCGATAGACCGGCACGACTCGAGCTCTTCGTTTATCAAACTGATCCCGCTATCGTTTCATCTCTCTTTCATTCGCTCCCTCTCCTTCTTATCTTTCTCCTATCCTTTCTCGCTCCCTCACGCATACATGCTCCCTCTCTCTTTCCCCCCGAGTGGTAGTAGGAGCAGCACCACTAGCAGCAACACGGGGCTAGCAATGCGAACATCACGGTCACCGGAAATACGAACCCGACGATCACGACACATGAGGAATATAGGAGGAATCGGTAGTATCTTTTACCGATTCGTAGCACAGTCGCGACCGTATAACCTCGGCACTCGTACACGTTCTCGTAACCGTACACGCGTTCACGCAGTCGGTTCGCCTGTATCTTCTCTTTTCCTCCTAATATTTCTCTTTATCGCACGGTTGGTACGTCGTCACGTCTCTTTCTTTCGCGGAGCGTCTATCGCTCCATCTGTCTCGCTCCTTTTCGTCCGTCTGTCCGTCTGTCTGTGTCCGACGGTGTGTATATCGCCGTCGTCGCTGCTGTCGAATCCGTTTCGTGCGCGGCCCCTGTGTGGGACGACGCCGCTGGGACACACGGGCGTGGACGAGTAGACGCGCTCTTTCGAGGACGTTTCGACACTATATTCTTTAATGTACTTACCACTGGGCGAGCTGACGTGGCGTCGCGCGCGCGCGGAGCCTTTTACACCACCGGGAAAATTCGCACAGTAATATTAGCGCGCAACGCTGCACCCCGGTAAATACGAGCGCAGTCACCACTCTTGTTTTTGGTATGCCAGGAATGGCACAAAGAATCTGGACAACGCACACGCCTGCTGCGCAGCCGGTCTGCGCACACGCTGACACCGCTTATGCGGCCGCGGGAGAAACCAGAAGCCGAGCGCGGCCGACGATTCGCGAACTCTATCGAACACGACCGACCGTCTACCCCCACTCAACGCTTTCGGAACCGTCGTCTCCCTACTCCCCGCGCGGGAGATCAGTCGCGTCACGCACGTAATAGAGGTTGGATGTTGTTGCTCGCTCACTCGTTTATCCTTTCTCGCTCGACTTTCAGAGGCACTTGTTGAATTTCAGGGGTTGCGTCTAGATTTTTCGGATGAACCTTTTCATAAATAACCATGTACCGATTCGTTAACCGTAAAACGGCTTCTATACTGGTACACGCACGTATTTTTTATACGATTCGACACGAAACGTGTAACGAATAATATCGTTGTGGGAATAACATTATAAGACTGTATGCTTGTTCGTATTATTTTTTATTAATTTTATTTGTTCGAACGAATATGCCATCATCGAAAAAGTAAACGAAACAAATTCGAATATTTTTTTGTTGAAACGTAATTTTATCTAAACGAATCAAATTGTTAATCGTCTGTTTATACTTGTTTCGATCAAATTTCTTTCGTTTCACGATGCGCTAATAACTGGAGTTGGCGATATCGTCGATGTCGTAATCTCCAAGTTACCGCTCGTAAGCTAATCTGTGGGCACTTTTTCGGTAACAGACCGACTGGAACCATCTGTGTACTTAACGGATCAAAGGGATTAGCCGATGGCAGCCGTGTGCGAGACGACTGACCCGCTACAAGTGCATTGGTTTATTGTAAGATTACCAAGTGACATTCATGCTGCTTTCTTTGGAAAACAACGTTCCACTCTTTGTCACCCTTCAAGGTGTTTTTCCTTCATACCTGTACGGTAATTTTCTTTAAAGCTAACTCGACTAGTCGAAGTCTCTTCTCGACGCGAAATCTTTACCATAGGTTTAGACCTTTTCAAGGGTTTCGAATCGTCTATACGATTCTTAATAGAAAAATTGCAAAGCGAAATTGAATTTTTCAATGCGTGTTTATCAATATTATCAAACTTCACAGGCTGGTAGGAATATTAATTTTTTTTGGTGATTCACATACATGGTGTTTCATCGTTGAAAAGATGCCTATTTAACTTTATTATTTTCTACGACACAAAAAAATGTTTTAGATGTACTGCGAGTGGTTTTAAAAAGTAAGTATGGTGCAGGAGAGATTGTTCAGCGGTTTCGTAGCTACTGATATTTGTTTTACGCGGAAACATATTATTTTTCTTGTACCTTGTAACAGAAGCTAGAAGCTAGAGCCTGTGCGCCTCTAAGACAGAGTACACCGCAATTGTCTCGTTTTTCAATCGCGATCAAAGGTTAACTGCAATTAAAATCTCACTTTTCAGTTGCAATCGAAGTTAATTGTAATTGAAACTAAAATTCGAATTGATCGAACGAATCAATTGAAAATTGAATTGACTAATATGCAACACTATATTATACAAGTTCACCGTTGAATGTGTCCTGTGCGCAGTAATTTAAGCGATTATTTGATTACCATAAACAATCCGGTTGAAAAGAAAACACGATCGAATGTTTCCCGAACTGTTCGAAGGAACGAGTTCACTCGTATAGCATTCAGTGTGTTTCATACAGTCGCGCGCACAGACATACAACGGGCGGGCAGAAATGCGATTTAAACATGACAAAACGGGTAACGTTCGTAAAATCGAATGTCACGTATCAAAATGACGCTCAAAGCGTGCCTTTTGCACGTAGACAAAAGCGGCCGTAATTAATGCTTTTATACGGGAGCTGTAGTGCAAGCTCCTTTTGTCAGTTGGACACATTGTGCTCCGCAAATGTTTACGAACGATCACAGAGTAGCGGAGCGTGCACGGTGACAGACTCGCCGCCGGGCTGAAACGTACAGTTTTCGTGCCGGTTTTCAGTGCGCGCGACACATTGAATGGGAAAGGCACGGTCCGATTTCACCCGCGAGGTTTAATTACTTAATTACGCTAACGCTCGATTTTCGTGACGTGTCGACGAACCACGCCGACTAAACGATTCCGTTAGTTTCACGGCAATTCCGTGCTCTACGCCCTCTTCGTTCGCGATTAAACTATGATTCTGCGATACACATTCGGAAATTCGTTTCACCGTTGTTCTCTTTAATCCTTTGCTCTGTACACTCGCTTTTGACAAAAGCTAATCTGCTTTAATTTGTCCATGAAACTCTTAAGGGAAGGAGACTCTAGTAAAACGCTGAAAGTAATACTTTATTCGGGAATTTATTGTGATCAAATGGTTCAATAAAATTATTTGAAATTTTGTACATGGTTATATACGTAATTGAAATTACGGAAAAAAAATGTTTATATTAAAATTCATTGGTTCTTTGAAACGCAAATTTGCGTAACGTCTAACGGTTGTTGAAGTTGTCTCAGAGTAAATATTCAAAAAGATTTCTATTGTTAATCGTTGTAGAAAAGGTTTGAACCTAAATGTAGTAAACAAAATATTAGAAATTCACGAAAACACCGTCTATACAAAAAAGATGTTTTTAGATGCAAATTGTGTTGTGAATATAGAATAAATAAGCAAATAAGCAAATAAGCAAATTTGAAATAAGTAGTTCGAGAAAAATGCGTTTCTTTTTTTTTTTCATTTTTCTTGAGTCTCCTCCCTTAAGTCACCTCTGATGTGATGTTTCGTACAATAAAACAAATTAGTAAGACACAATCTTATTCAAAAACTTTATTAGAAAGTACGATTGTCGATACGTTGAACATTATTATCGATACTTTTATAATAGCACCGATTAATCACTCTCGCGATGAAAGAAAATAACAAGTCTTGTTTTCATTTGGCTAATGAAGATCAAAGCAGCAAATTTTGTTGTCTTCGTTCCATTCTCGAATAAGAGATGAGAATTTCATGAAAATGCAAGCGCATTATAATTCTAGAGTTAAATGAAACGTCGTACACGTGATTCGAGGGACGTTCTGCGATGCACCGCGTTATGCAACGATGCATTTTGCATTCAGTCGTATCCGAGAACTCTGCCTAGTATCGAAATATAAGTTCATCGACATTGTCAACTGACTGCACCTGACCGTTGCAAGAAATTTGCAGTGTCGTCGGATCGTTATTGCATCGCCTCCGCGAACAGCGAATCAGTGTTCACTTTTTGTTCGTTAGATTGAACTATATTACCTGAGAAATCTGTGTACTTTTTCACAATTAATTAAATTACATAGAGGAATTTGTCACTACTTTGCTAATCGAAGATTTTTCATAAACTACAGACATTAATAAGATGACTCGAATTAAACTTTTTTCATAAATTACACATAATAATAAGATGGTTTGAATTAGGCTTTTATAATGTATACAATACGAGTATTAATATGTCATGACATTTTTTAAATAATACTCATCGTGTCATTGTCAAATCATCCAGGGCTGAAGTTTCTTGAAATTTTTATTATCATTAATACCACGGATAAATTTGCCATTTTGCATTAATTCCAAAATCTTCGAAATGGAAACTAAGATTTATTAAATTGTATTTATTTTTATATAAAAATATCGGTAATATCGACAAAATTAATTTTCAATTCAGCTCTGTACAAGAATATAAACATCATTCAAAAGTATTAACAGAAAGACGTGGTTTGCAAAAACCATTCGTAGAACGAGAAATTTTATTCATTTGTACCGGCAGACATAGTATCCCATTTATCACTTAAAATTTATTCCAATAGTAAAAATCGCTCTATTATATATTTGTATATACAAATTTATTAATGGAGTCGTATTATCCGTCACGAATTTTCTGGAAAGTTGAAAATTTAGATTAATTATAATGGTCTATTGTGCTATAAAGTGATTCAATATATTAAAGCAAACTTGTAATTATCGTTTCGCAGAACTTGTCGCTATTGTTCCCGTTTCGTTGAAAACTCCACTAGAGGACACGGAAGCCGACCAATTTCAGTTTACGCTTGAATTTGTGACGTCGCGACAATGGCTAAATTGTATTCGGATATCGTGTTCATAAAGCAGACGCATAATCAAATTATTACCGACATCATGACCTTTCGGGCTCTTTCGAATCTCTGCGTCAGACAGAAATGTCATTAAAATGTTATTCACTTTCGACGTTAACGTTCATCCGACACGAAACCGTACCAGTTTAGAATGCAGTATATAATGCAATTCTGTTTTTTTTTTTCATAAGTTTTGTACTGAACATTCAACAAAAAGGAAAATTTAAGCGATTCTGAACAAGTTCTGTCCAATCAGAATTTAATTTGGAGCACCGGAAGTAGTAAACAAATTTTTGAGAAAACAATGACAGTAAAATTTGCGGGAGTTTGGAGACGCGGTTACCTTGATTAGAGTATTGTCTTCTAGAGTAAAAGAGACAGTCAATTATCACAAAGGCAGTGTTATTTAAATTGCCTAATTTCTTTTTAGTTAAAGTAAATTTCAAATAAAACACTTGAAAGCGTTGGAAACTGCTGGTAACGAAATTGAAATATAACTCAGAGTGCAAAGGGTTAAGCTTTCCTCTCAATTTTGTCCGTTGCATTTTGTATAATGCACATTCGAAAATATATGTTGATTCGTCTCTTCATTTTGGTCACAATCATATCTACTTTTTTCAATTATAAATTATTTGACGAGTGACCCTGCCGGGTAAAGCTTCGGTCAACGTCAACTAAGGAGAAGCAAACCGTGAAAGCTTCTCACATCCTACGTTTTCATCTTCTTATTTTGTAGTCGCCATACCTAATCAACGTCAGGCGTTCTATCGCGTTCAATCGCGCCGAAAGAAACCAGTTTCCAGTCTCCATTAATATTAAAGCACAAAGACAGGAGTTTCCCGACGCTTAAGTTAATTTAAAGCGATGAAAATTCCAGGAATAGAGAAGATTTGCGATGTTCACGGCGGCATTTTCCTCGTATTTTTCTGAGAACAATTTTTGTCAGCGAGCGTCTTTATCGCGAGCTTTACGAGGTCGTCAGCCCCTTCGCCGTCGATTCTGTTATTTTAAAAAAGAAGTAGAGGCGTTCGATTCATCGAACCTTCGCATCACCTCATAAATTTCAAAACATTTCTTATAACCAGCGGATGTTCAGCGGGAGTAAGATTCCTGGCGGATCTTATCGCGACGAGGATTTACTTGGCGACAACCTACGAAATATTAAAATATCGCGTAAACGGTGCATTGGGAAGATTCTTGCGACGCCTGCAGGACAGAAATGCCGTCTGCAATATCATTTTATCGCTTTAAACTTTAAACGTGTTTCTTTGTCGAGGACGATGGAAAATGGTCGATTTTGGGAAAAAAGAAGGACTCAAGAAATATAAGATAACTATGCATATGGAAGTGATTAATATTAACAAAAACATCAAATTAATTTTCGAGTCTCATGTCACTGCTAAAAAAGATACATAATCTACATTTTCGAAAGCCCAACTACCATCCCCGATCACCAACCGAGATGTTCTCAATCGTGCAAACAGTCCTTAAAAAATAACAATAAAATCAGTCAGTTTTAGTTATAAGGGTGCAAAGTCGAATAACTTGACTGTGACACCTGATGTACTAGTCTTACAATTGTTCGTATTTTACATTCATTTAATTCTTACTGTACATTATTTTTTATGGCTCACTGGCTCACCTTATAGTACGAGTTCCTCGGGATTGTTAAACTTGTCCTATAGCTACAATCAAACATAGTTAATAAAAATAATATATATATACAATTAAACATAATTAATAAAAGTAATCAAGAACTGAGTGTTCTTGGTTGTTGTAGTTCCATTATGTTGTTTCTGCTTGCATTCAACTTCTGCTTTATTCAACTGTTTCTTCCGTGACGCAGATGAAATTTATTCTGAATACAAACGAAATTACTGTACAGGTACATTATAAGATAACGCATTCGTATAATTGAAATTACGTTCGACCTCAGTGCAGATAATGGAGGATCACCTAAGAGTTCGTATATCTTGAGCTGTGGTTCATTCGTTCGCACAACTCAGATGCCGATAAACGAGATTCTACCGTACGTTAACCCTTCTACATTGTCTACATTCAAGTACGATTTTATAAGACTAACTCCTCAGAAGGCCATCCAAAGGTCAATGTATTACAAATGTTTAAATTGATCTTTCGATCAGCTACTATATTACAATAATAAAAATAACCCGTCCAATTTAAATAAACGCCAATGACCTTAAAATCTCGAAAAATATTACCTTGAGATAATCTTGTTGTCTACCATGGTATGCAACCCTCTAAACCAAATAATGTTTTCCTCTAACACTTTTTTTCTATCGCAAAAAACATGCGAGATACTTACGATGCAACAGTTACGCGGGACGCTCTGCAATGTGTGTTCTATATAGAAAAAAATGAGAAAAATGTTTTTTTATTTTTCATAAAATTGCAAGATAGTAGTTGATAAAGTTTTTGAACAAAATTTGATGCGGTTTTATACTTATGACGTCATCAATTACTGTTTGTATACAAGTAGCCCATATTTGGACCAAAACCTGAAAAGCAATCATTTTCACATTTATTTTGGATCACATGATTTGTAAAACTACAATTGATTATTAGTAGATCGAATTGGAGAAAAGGCAGTATTTTGTGTCGTGACGAGTACACTCGTCATGCGTAAAATTTAGTTACCAATAGTTATTTAAGAGCATGTTTCGCATATTAATTTCGGTAGCAGACTCATAAGTGGCATGAATTTTTGGGACGACGATTCGCTATTACTCTGTGTTTGACGACTATACATGTCGTAGCGTGATTCTCACGGCACACATAGGCGCGCGGTTTGAAAAGAGGATGGCACAGCCGATTGGTTAAAAAGAGTGTCGGAGGTGAGCGAAGATGTGAGAGCAGGAGTACTGATATCGCATCGGATGATAGCCGAACAAACGGGGAAACGAGGAAACGAGGGTCTGAGCGAACGAGGAAGAAGACGTAGAAGCGTAAACGGGAAAGGTGGCGCAGGAAGGGTAACCGTCGGGAGACGCGTACCTCACCTGGCATACCAGGAGAGTATCGCGACACATTTTGATCGAATTCTTCTCGAGGTCGTGGAATGCCGGTATCTCCGGTAGATATTATTACATATTTAGGCGGAACGGTGCGCTCTCGGGGGTAATACACTTAGACGTATTCTCTCCCTGCGCGTTGCTGTCGGGGGCTGGTGCTGCTGGTGCTGGCGATGGTGGTAGTAGTGGTGGTGGTGCACGGGGATATGTATCCAGCTTTACTCGCGCGCACCGCTCTATACCCGTGCCTCTCTGCTCCGACCTCGAAGGATCGCAGTTCTGCGCGATATCCTGCATATCTCGGCATACCGTCCTCGTCGTTTCCGACATTGTTCCCCGGCCCCGACCCCGACCCCGGTCCCGGCTCCAGCTCCGATCCACCAGCGAATAATCCTACTCGTTCGACGTCTACCGGGCCCGGCTTCTCAGCTGAATTCCACTCGATTCTGGTACTGTGCTTGCAGGGTGAGAATCCGCCGCTGTCCACGATAATTGAACGCCTTCTTTCCGAATGCGTCGTCCGACATCTTGATTCCTCTTGAACCCTTCCACGCTCTTGAAATAATTCAACCGTTCGTTACCAACGCGGTACGACGAAGAGCTCCAAAAACCAGCGACCACTTGCATTTTTATAACTATTAACCTTTCGAGTGCCAAGGAGCGATTATCGCTCCTCTATACACTTGCAAAAAGGGCCAAGAGCGATACATCGCTACTCGAGGCTGTAAAGTGCAATTACTACTTTTCTTTTTTTAATTAAAAATCATAATTAAATAATAATTTAAGAATTTTATTATAGAAAGTATATCCTTATTAATACTTTCTGCATTCGAGTTTCGTTTCGAACGAGTACAGTTGAAAACGAACCACTTTAACATGCGTAGTTAGTAACTACTAGTTACACAAACTATAATTTGCTTCTGGAATAATTGACCGCATTTCGCAACTTAATGTTTCATGGAGCTAATCGATTTGTGCAACGAACGACTCGAATGTAAAAATTCTGACGTTCCCTAGACCTACTCCCTTATCGAAGACAAATACTTTTATTATTAACGTGAAAAAATGTCACTCCGCAGATTAAAGTTCTCGTTTTAAGAAATCAATTATTGTTTGCAAATGATTCGGTATTTTAATCTCCCGTCGCGAATAATAATGTTTCTTTGCACATATTTTTAACGAATATTCGTGACTCGACGATCGTACACACATTGCAAATGCTGCGAAACGGACAGCAGCTTTTATTACCGGACCAGAGAACAATAGCGCATCGATACAAGTCTATCGATATACAATCGTCAGGGCAAGTCGATGCTCGAGTTGATAAATACCAACTACCTACTTTTCATCGACACATTTCACAACGAACGGTCATCCGGAGTTTCTATTACCGATATTGCCATTCGTGTGATCGAACTCGTCGAGTGTTCGCCATTTGCCCAAACGTCAACGTCGCCTTCAACTTTCGGGGTCTCGTTCGCGTAGAATTTTCATCCTTGCCGATTCAAGTTTAGAAAGAAAGCAGTTTTTAATAACGGAGCGATACAGGATAAAAAAACGGAAGCACTTTCTGGTAAGTTTTATTCTCTTCTTTAAAACAATATATTGAATTTGTATCCCGCGAAGTGTGTTTCGTAGGTTACGATGTATCGAAGCGTCTCGTTTCTTGCTCTAGAGGTGTCGTTCAGTTGGTCAAAAATGAAGTTGCGACTACGAATAGGATTTTCTTGTTTAATAAATCGCAAATGGTATGAAGTGCATCCGAACTTTTTATATTAAATGAAAGGATACACTGTTAAGCCAGACCTAGATTTGCCGTAGATTTGCATTTTGGGGGTGGAAGAGGGTGGGGCGGATCTATAAGCTAGACCTAACCGCTAGATTCCTAACACTAAAACTTGTATTTTTGCGTTACAGGCGTCAAAAGTTACTAAATGGTGAAAACAAAAGTCAATAATTTTGTGTGCTCCAAAATAATGTTTTGCCGGTTTGGAATTAAATTTGAAGGATGATATAACAATCAATCCCATAAATATTCGCACCCTCTGTATCTATTGAAAAACTTTGACTAAATTAAATAGTAATTTTAATATTAACAAATGAATTTTTATATATACATCAACATATTTATAACGTTTAATTTAAACATAGAAGGTACGAATATGTATGAGATTGACTGTAGGAGGTGAATTTCAACTCTTTCCGCGATTTCTTTAAATTGATAAAAACAGAAATACCCAAGTATTATAGTGTTAAATCAAATTATACACAAGGGCTACGAAATGGTATATCATATGAGCCGTTCATTGCACAAATCGATTAACTCCATAAAACGAAAAGTCGAGAAATGCGATGAAATAATGTACATTGTTATTTTAAATTCCCTTCGCAATATAAACTCAAATAAATATCGTAGAATGCGTAAATACAGATGTAGCTTTCATCTAACGGTATATAAAGTTAATAAGAAAGAATAG
Organism: Hylaeus volcanicus; assembly: GCF_026283585.1. Classification (NCBI taxonomy): domain Eukaryota; kingdom Metazoa; phylum Arthropoda; class Insecta; order Hymenoptera; family Colletidae; genus Hylaeus; species Hylaeus volcanicus. The sequence continues at coordinate 10,115,271 of NC_071983.1, read as the reverse complement.
CTAAAAAATAATCGTCGGTAGCGTTACAATTTTTATGTAACTGGTGGAGTTAATCGATTTGAGCAGTGAACAGCCCATATGTAACATAAAACTTGAGTGCCCTTCTTCACTTTTGATATTCATTAAAAAAGATAATATTATCGATTATTTCTGCAATAGGTATGCTCCGAAAGAATAATCGAAACAAAATTGTTCTAGAAAAAGATCTGCTTCGGAAGCGTTCGTTCCAAAGTATGTAGAAGAAATTTAGGGGAAAGTGGGTTCAGATTTCTGGAAGATGTTCGCGGATACGGAAGATGCGTCTGACGTCGACAGAGATTTTTACAACGCTCTGGCTCTGCTACATTCAACGGACGACGACAGCGCGGACAGACTTCGTAAAATGTTAGATGCGACCATCGAGAGGAAGTGCGGTTTTGACAAAACTTTAATGGCAAGCATGCCGAAGAAATTTCTACAAAATACCAAAATTCGTGGGAAAACGTTCTCGAGCGGCAAGTTCGAGAACCTCCACTGTGTCGTCTCGCGGAGAACCGGAAGTGCCTCGAACAAGTCCGCGAATCTGACATTTCTCGTGGATAGCGCCATGGAGAAAAATTGGAATACTGTACAAATATTGGAGGCAGAAGTTGAAGATTACACCGAAAATGGGGACATTCCGAGGATTTCCATCCCAGACGAGGGATCGGGAGATGGACTCGTGTGCAAGGTATACGTCTAATTAATTATTATAATTATACAATTTCATTCTTCTTCATAGGTTCTTCATAGTTGATGATAACACATTGCTGACGGTGTACAGTACATTTTATAACACGGTAAAGCGTTACATGTATCTGCGAAATGGATCAAACACGTTTTTGGGAAATATGCGACTATTTAAAACAATGTAAATGTTCTATTTAGTGAAATCTTTTATTAAAAATTGATGGGTACAGGTATTAATATCTATTGTACACGTAGTATATAATTAATATTGTGTAAATCAACCAAACTAAAAAATTGCAAATTGCATTTTTAGAGGTGGTTTTTTTTTCAGAAATTAATTAAAAGCAGTGAAAAATTCAAGTAAACTATTTTATTAAATGCATATTAATGTGTAAAAACAACATTTTATTATATGTTTTGTTTATACAAAAAATCGTAAAATTAGTGCAAAATTTATTCTTCTTCCTGCTTTGTTTCCATAAAATCGACATCGTCGGTCTCTTTAGCGATCGGAGATGTCTCCTTATTTCAGCGCACCCCTCAATTAACGATTCCAATTTTACTTTGTGGAACGAAAGGTCTGCAACGGAGCAAAATTGGGGCCACTGATTCTGCTGGAGTGTCAAGACTGTCAGGAAGTCTACCACCCCCTTTGTCATCAGCCTCCCGTCGTTGACATCGACGTCTACGATCCTAGAATCGTCTGGCGATGCAGCAACTGCATGGATACCGCTTCGATAGACGCTGCTGTCGCTTTCGATGAAAGGAAACCGAAAGAGTTTCATCAGCACAACGACGAGAGCAACAGGAAAGAAGCTTTTACGAAAATGGACAAATTGGAAGAAGCGGACGCGCATTCTTCGAAGAACGAAACTTGTATCGTCGATCAAGATTTATTGGGTAAACAAACGATTTTCAGCGTGTACATTCCTCTTGCTTTCATTGCACGTGACTCGAAACGACCATGTTTTTAGATGTTTTTCAAACGACTGCTTGCACCGAAGAAGCTACAGTATACGCGAAGGATTCTCCTCAGGGAAACCAGAAAACTATGAGAACCGCATCGTCGAACCAGTTGAAGAAACGAATCGGATCGAAACTTTCGGTAACCCGCGCTGTAAGCAAACAATAACAATGTTCTCAACTGAAAGCATACGAACTACTTCCTGCATTTTCTGACTAATTGATTTAATGTTTCAAATACTTTTGAAGACTGATATAGTTCATTGCGAGTTGAGTAATTTCGAATTTCAAAATTTTGATGTCAGATTCGTAATCAACGACCACAGAAATCATAATATTCCAATTTTTTCACAAATCTAATAAATTTCTAATATACATATCGGCTATATTGAATCCACCATTTTGAATTTCGAATTCTGATGTCAGATTCGTAATCAGCGTCCAAAAAAACTATAATGCACTAATTTTTATATTTACCTGTCACCTCGTTCTATTTTTGGCTAGGTTTTCGCGATTTTAGGGCACTGTGCGATAGTAAAAAAGAAAAGTTGGAACGATCTGTTCATGCACGGTACGCTTTATTTATTAATCGTCCTTTACATGTATCATACAAGGCGAAACCCATCTTAAAACGATTTTTCAGCTTTTAACAAATGAACGCAATCTCACACTTAATTCCCGCGAAAGTACAGTCCGATCACAGTGCAGGGCACGTTGCTTAAGCCGATTACTGATAACATACGTTAAGTTGCCAGCAACTTATTCGACGCAGCAACGAATCGTTCCGATTGGCAGAGAGGAAAAGCAACGGTGACGCGTGATCGAGATTCGATCAACCCTCTATTTTGGTCATTTTACATACTGAGAAGTTTTCTGTCTCGTTCCGTTTGCTCGTTCCTTCTCTGTATTAAGGTCAACGGAGTTCAATTACCTTCGGCAACCATGCCGAAGTTTTAATCAGGCTTGATGCTCAATCACTTTCGCTCTAATTGATCGTGCGTACAAGAGGAGAAGATCAAGTGTGCACGTGAAGCGCTAGAAAATTACCGATCGCCGTGATTCGATGCCCGATGTGCATACACCGCGACTATTTCCTCCAATTAATTATAGTTACGCAACGTGGACAATTGTGCAAATTCTTCTACTATTATTACGTTTACGAGTGCAATTCATTTATACTTCGCTATCAATTTCTTTACATTTTATCGTCGACGCAGTACAGGGTCCCGCAAAATACATAGGACGATTTGTCGTGAATGCTACAATTACGAGCTGTGAGCTATTACTTTTTTCATAATTTAACTCAATTTTCGTTTTACGACGGAGGATTTAACTCTTAAAATATAAATGAATTGAATTTTGCATTTCAATTTAGTTTCATATCAACGACGCAGATTTGAACTTGTCGTAAGCTCTGGGTATACCTGTATGTATTTTGAAACACCCTGTAATTTACAACGTTAATTCACAAATTGCAATCAAGTACAGTAATTCCCACCTCCGAACGACAAAATTGAAATTGTCGATTAACTTAAAAGCGGGGTTGTAACCCAATGTAACAAAATAAATTGTGTACTTTTTTCGCTGTTATCGTTCTTTACGAGAGAACGCCAGTACAAAATGCTTAATACGAAACAAAATACAAAATAGGTGGCGAGGTTACAGGAGTTTAAATTAACCCTTTCAGACCTCAAGTATTCTTTTTTCTCGTAGTAATGTGATTTCATTTTTAGGGTTAACTTGGTCTAAAATTAGTATGGAAAAAATATTTAAAAAAAAACCCTAATAGTGTAGTTTTGGAGGAAAACTGATCTTTCCTCATGTGAACAAGGACATTCGCCCTAAACTATAGTGTCGATAATTTTTAAATGTTGTGTCCTCAATTGCGGATGCCAGGTCTGAAAGGGTTAAGCCACATAGCTCACGAAAATCGTGCGGTTACTCGTACATACATCGAGTACTTACTTATATCTTTATAAGAGTATTTCTGTTATTCACGAGTGATAGGGTTTATATATACTTAAAAATAGTCCTAACAAGATTACGTTTAATCTCATATTCGTCGAAGACAAAAATCTCACCATGTTCGTCGGTAATACTGTCACGAAAAAATACAACGAAAAATGCAAAAAGGGTAATGTATATTAACGGATGAAAATGATCATAGGTGACTTGTTCACGCTACGCAAATTTAAACGATACCGATAACGATTTCGTTAGTTAAATTCGATGTAAAAGTTGTCGCTCGAAAGCGGGAATTGCTAGAGTATCGATTCGATCCCAGTTAAAAAATTATTCTCTTGGCCTGCACTATGATTTACAGCATAATCGTTACGAGACCCAAAAGTGCTGATACGTCGAGTGTTCGTTGACGGGAAGCGTCCTGACAGGAACGAATTCTGTGATAATACGTGTAAGCGGATCTCCAAATGAATGGAAGCATTGTCTAAAACGATTAGTCTCAAAAATAAAACTTACAGAATAAAGAAAGTAGCGCTACTCTTTAATTGCGTTAGGTAGCCGGTAGAAGACGATGACGAGTATAGTTCGTAGACTATTATACACAGAAACGGAAAGACGGTAAAATAAAGACAGCCATTTGTGCTGATTATCACAGAATTGTCAAATATTGTTCCGGTTTTTTTTTTTCACAACGCGGTCGATTCATTCGTCCGTTGAACGCGTTTGTGAATCAGAACGAGTGATTCGGTAGCAAAATTATGTTGGAAAATTGGCGCCGTGGAGTAGTACGTCCGCATAAAAATTTCTTTCAGAATTTTCCATCCCGGCGAAGAAGCGAATCGAAGCATTTTTCTAATTCTTCGCCGCGATACGCAAAGAAACACGCTTATCGGCGCAACAGGGTGTTACGTCGTTGAAGTTTCAAGTACCTATCGGGTCGATATGTTTTTCATTACCGGCGTCATTATTGCTGAACAATTTAATTTGGAATTATACAGAAAATACTGCGCAGACCTCGAAAGATTGCTCCTGAGTGATCGCAATGGTATTAAATTAAGTTTTTTTTTAAATATCACGTTATAGAGAATGACAAAAGGACACTTTTTTTATATTTACAGTTTATCCATCTGAAGTTTAGTTTCAAAAATAAAAATTCGAAACTTAAGTTCTCCATCTCGAAAGTCAATTGCATTCGCAACGGCGAAAATGAAAAGAATTTTTAGCTGACAATTACCCATTTGTCGAATTTAAAAAAAAATATCACTTTATATAAAAGAAACTGATGTATTTTTATTATTTGAAATTGAATCCAAGGCATTTTTTCAATACCAACAGTTTTTTTATTAATGATTAAAAATATTAAGAATTTAATTCTGAAATTAAATAAATACAAAAAAATTCGTAATAAATTAGAAACTTGGCATTGAAAACAAGCTTATAACTATAAATTTGTTCATTTAAATGTCGTAACAACAAAGACATTTAATTAATTAAAATTTCATATACATTTGTCTCCGATTGTGCCTCCCATACATCCTAGAAAATGGATCTGAATCTAATTTTGAAGGACGAATATATGTATACGCCCTCCGCAGTGAAAGAGTAAACTGTTAGTTTTACGCGATAGAAAACAGCGACGCAACCTTTCCCAAAAATTCCGATCACCGAGTCTCGTTTCCATCCACAGGCAATCTTTCCAGCTCCCTAGTTTTCCAACACACGCTTAATATCAAGTCTACGAAGCTCATTCTGGCACGCAAAATTTCTGTATCGTTTACAAAACCGAAACGGGAAGAAAATATACTTTGCGTGCGCAGTTAATAACATTACGTAAAATATCAGCTCACAACCAAATATCACTATTCTAGAAAAATAGTCGGAATAATATCGTTAGGAATAAGAGTCTAACAAATATTTCTATCGATACTTGTTTTTCTTTTTTTCTTTTTCTTTCTTTTTTTTTCTTTTTTTTGTTCAATGACATTCATCGACATTTCTCTCGCTAATAACTCTCCTTTGATCACTCTGAGGGTGTGAACGTATCTTTACGATGAATTGGAACGTCCCACAGTGGTCTGAAATCGTAAAAACCTGGGCAAAATTCAAAAAACGAAAGTTCCTGTATCGAAATGAATACAACGCCATATTGTTTAGTGACAAGAAGTGCATTTCAGGTAAAATTTTCAAGAAACTATCTTTTATACCCGACATGGTAGGTCAGTTCACAGTTGCAACTTGTACAAGCATACACGCACGCTATGTCTAGCGCACTGTGAATTTTGACCTGTGTTTCAGTGAGCGTGATTTTTTGTTGAAGTGATATATTTTAATTCTGTAAAATAGAGATATTATTCATCGACAATGGGTATATACTAAACATGAGTTTAAAGAGTGCTCGCGAAAAACAGTAAATTTACGAATAAAATTATTTTCAGTGAAGGCAAAAGTTATGGATTCCGTGATATCCCGCGTTGTTATTACGCTCAATCTTTAGCTTAGGCTACGTAGTATTGAAATATTAGAAAATAAGCTGCGGTAATCTGCAGTCTTGGTTTTCTGATCAATTTTCGTTTAGACGCGCACGATTATTTCGAATGGCGCGCGGCGGTCAGCGTAGTTACGCGTCAGATACATGTCGGCCATATTGAATCCGTAATTTCGAATTTCAAAATTTTGATGTCAGATTCGTAATCAACGACCACAAAAGCCATAATGTACCAATTTTACGCAAATCTAATAAATTTCTAATATACATCGTGACCGTGTTGAATCTGCCACTTTGAATTTCGAAATTTTGATGTCAGATTCGCAATCAGTGACTGCAAAAACTATAATGCTTCAATTTTTATATTTATCTTTCAACTCGTTCTATTTTTGGCTAGGTTTTCGCGATTTCAGACCACTGTGCGTCTTCGTGGTACAATTTCACGTTAACTCGTAGTGTAATTTTGAGGTTCGAGCTAAAACTCTTCTCGCGAATGCTAAGGTGCGTGCATGCATGCGACGAGAAAAATTGACGTATAATTATAATTGAAAAACCGATTATCGAGTCTTTCGTCGGTCGCTACCCGGATGCCTGCAATTTCAAGCGACTCGAACTTACTGATATATAAAGTTCTTCGCCTAAGTTTTTAACTACACGTGCACTCGCTATATGTACAAATCGCGGGGAGGAGCAATGTGGAAAAAAGTGGATATCGTTATTCGTCGCTCGATGCGTCCAATGTATAATTATTATTGTAATTATAGTGGCCCGTCACTCTGCTCCAGAACCCGCTTTCAACTACTTTACATAATGAATCTCTGCTCAAACCGCAGGGGACATTCAGCCTAATTCATGACAGAGTCATCGTGCCAAGTGGCTGACATCAATTAAATAAAGATTCTGACACATGTCAAGGTTGCTCCAACTTGCACTTCATCAACACGTTATATTCTGGCACCGACGTGACATTTTACATAAACCGTATCAGATTTCTTTGTCTCGAGTCGAGTCGAATCGAGTCGATTGTAACCTCGTCGAAACAATCCAATTGATAACGTTACACGGTAAGTACAGGAGAGCCTACCATAAAATTAAGATGATTATCTATCGAAACGAACCCAACCGAGTAACCAGATACTCTTTCGATCTACCAATAAATAACTCCAAGTTATTCGTCGACCAACTAATATAACTGCATAATTATTCATTTTTCCAAACCATTTCGAAAGAAGAATTTACAATTGTCTCGCTTTCAGAGTATTCTTAGTATCGATATCTCATATTCCGCCTACATCTACCGATGAACAGCCTACAAATATACAAATTAATTTGACTTTCCAAGGATAATTAAGAAGAACGCACGATAAACAACCGATTGCAATTGAACGTGTAAAACGGTTTAAACGATTACACTGTAATTAAGAGGTAAGCGATTCATTAAAGATATTTTGTACATCGATTTTAATCTACGTAACACCGTGGGTGCCGATGCCAGTACAGTAAATATATGCAGAGTATCTTTAATACATCACTTGGCACGGATTTTAATGTCTGATAATTGTATCGAAAAAACCAACTGTGACGATCGACGTTTCCCTATCGTGTTTACAAACGGATAGAAACAATCTTCTGTTTTATAACGGAACTGTTATGATATGTAATTTAAGTGATTCAATATTTAAAGTTACCTTTTTGACCATTCGTCGAAGTGAGTTGCTCAAAATTCAACGATAATATTTCAAAACAAACAGTTGTTACGCAATTATTGTATTTTTTATAAATTTATTTTCGTAACGAAGCTCTGAGAAAAATTAAAAAAACTGTTCAGACATCAAAATATACCGTACAGGGAACGTTTGTATAACAAAGTGCGCAATAATGACACCTTTAAACGTTATCTAAAATCTATCCATGTCTATTTGCATTTAAAACAAAATATATAAGGAGCGTCACACTGAAATATATCATTTATAAAGCTAAACGATGTATTCAGCTCGGTGTCTTCAAGTATTACACATATTCGTACGATTTTATAAAACTGATTCCGATACCTACATCAACGTGTTTCATCGTAAACTTTGTTTCGCTTAGAAGGTGACTACGTGATAAGTTATGCGCCGATGTTCACGAGGCTTTGTAGCTGAATCAACAAATAATTATTAATTAATAATTAAGCAATAATAATCAGAATTTTTATCTTTATTTTCGTAATTATAATATGTATTGTGCCTAATTACCGAAGTTAAGTGGCCTGAAATGCACTATATTAACTCAAAAGGAATTGCATTCTCACGAATTCATTACAGAAATTGCATAGACACGATTGAAATAAACCTGTTACCATATCTAAAACATTTCCTAGACTTTGAGGAATAATTTTTTTAACAACGGTATTTATAATTCAGATCTTGTCGGTAATTAAGAATCAAAAGTTCGGCAGTCTTTTTATTTTTAAAGATACTCTCTATCGTACAACAATACGATTTTGTGAAATTTTGAAAGTTGTAGGAATGATAGTATTTAAAAAAGAAACAGACTTTATTGCAAAACTTTTTTTGAATGTCTTGAGAGCTAATTAAAAAGACATTAACGAAAACGAGATTATTCAGAATCAGAGATTACGTCACACGATACATTCCAATGCATAATTTTAATACTCGTAACCGAAGAAATTAGCTATTATAAGAAAACAATATTTCAGTAAATATATTAAGTAAAACATTTACGATTTACGTTATCAATGTAATGTAACTATTCGATGAATTTTACCCTTAATAAAAAAATAAAGAAGGAGTTTTACAAATAACAAATAAATCGATAAAACAGATAACTATCAGAAATAGGATTAAGAAATTTAAATATAAAGTTTGATATTGGTAAAATGTTTTTTAGTTTCCTAGCTGCCTAGTAAGCCTCGTTAAAATAGGCACGCGACATACCATGTGGTCTCCTTCTTAATGTTCTCTGTCAAATATTACTGTGAATACCTTATAGAGGTATTAAAAGAGAGTATGTCGCTCTCGGTTATAAAATTTGGTACAAACAGTTATACGAATTAATTTCTTAAATTTGTTCCATAATTTCGGACGTTATTTAAGCTTTGGTCAGAAATATATTATACAAGATAATTATTGGTTTTAGTTTCTGTTTATGTGTTTCGTAATTATTCAAATGCCAATTATGTGTTAATTATTATGTTGTACTTAAAGACTGTATGTTAAACATAAACGTAAGTAGTAATTCTTATATTCGTAACATAAAATTGCAATGATCAATTTCAAACGTACAGGACCGATTATGCGTTCCTTTTTGGTTGTATTATATTTTACATAATGTACAACCCATGTATACTTATGCACGGTAAAGTATATTGATATACAGCTGTACATACAACGATGTACAATATTTCTATTGTACCTTAAATTAAGTTTTGCGTACATTTATTATTCCATAAACGCACCCCCGTTAAAGACAAAAGTCACGTTGACGTAAATGCATCCTACATGCTAACAATGCATAAAACTTCATGACGTGACAACGTAATATCGCTTTAATACAGATCAAAAATATAACGACTAGAATTAATTATCGACTAGAATTCTCACTTTGCAAAAATGCTCTAAATAAGCGGGTCTAAAACTCTTGATAAGCCAGCCCGTATCGCGATTTTTCCTTTACACGATTAATTCTTTCTTCCTCTTTCAAATGAACTATACATAGAACCTAAATATGGAATCCCATTAGTTTTTGGACTTTATAGTATTTAATATTGTTTGTATGTAGGATACATATTTATCTAGTACCACTACGAGTTTACCACTACCCAAAAGGCCATTAAAGATTTCATTGCCTGGGAAAATACCAGTGCCATACTTTGGAAGCGCTAGATTTGTTATTCTTTCGGAAAATAACTGGAAGATACATGTTCTTTAAATTAAAAATTATTAACAACTAAATGCAGCAATTTAGATAAAACTATTTTAAGTATTTCTAATCTAATGTATAGCATTGGATCAAACTGGTATTACCTTGTTTAATTATAAATATGAGTTATTTAGAGAAATGTTGTGCATTGAACTGTGTATCCACTTAGTATGTAACATTTTTTGAATCCTTATCAAGACAAATATTTCAAAAAAACCATTTAAATGTAGTAAATATTCATGATACGTACATACAAATATTATCATGTGTCAGCATTTAGTATACCAGTAAATATATCGTAGTCAATATTTTTAAAAATATTTTCGCTCAGACATTAAAATTTCGAGAATTGTTCACAAAATAAATAAATAAATTTTATAAAAAGAGTCTACATTATGGAACATTCAATAAAACTTTTGGGAGTTTATAATCACTTATTATTTTCAATGTCGTATCATGAATTAATTCTGTGACATTTCTCTCTTTTTATTCCTTTCATAAGAAGAACGGTATTTAAAAATAATGATTTTAATTTTACTTTTTGACCGTCTCAAACGTTATAGACGATAAATGTTATAAAATATCACAGAATTCATTAAATGTGCGGTAACTATTTATAAATCCTTTTAGATTCTTTTAATACAGACATATTATGTAAAAAAATGTTCTTTAGTATTTGCCAGCGGATACCCAGCTTTGTGTAATATGTAATTTCATTTTAATTCTTGGCAATAGCACTTCCAGACAGTGGCAGTAGGCACTTTGATTACAATAATAAGATAATGATGAATATAAAATATTATGACGCGTTATTCCGCCTTTAAGGCGGATATACCATTCCCAACAACCAGATGCTCCTTGGGAAAGTCTAGAACTACGGTAACATGAAAACCCATGTTTGCAGAGGCAATCACATACTCGCATAAGGAAAACCAACTAAATGCTGTTAGAGAAAAAACATTTTAATAGGTTTTATGTTTAGTAACTTTAACTATGAATCTAATCTAAATTCAATTGTGCCCTTTACTTATGATTGCTACTTATTAAATATATGTAAATGATATTTCTAGTATATGTTTCACTTATAGGGTACATCTGAAACCGATGATCAAATTGTAGAAATATATTCTATTCATTCTAAGGATGGGGATAATAAATATGGACAATGAAATGATGAATTATTTTTTTCCAATAATAAGTATCCAATAGTACTCGTTATCAAATAGATTAGCATAATATTGAAATCAGTAGCTTTTATTGGAAATATGCAATCAAAACTATAGTAGAAATTCCCGTATCTGTACCCCCATTATCCGAAATCCATAATATACGGACGTTCTATTATCCGCACAATGTGTCTTGTCATGTCGAAGCATTTGAGTCATTTGAAAAAGGACTTCTACGGTTTGAGACACAACGAAAATGTAATTCTACACAGCTGCTTACAATAAAAAATTCATATGACATACCGGCTAAAAAGTAATAGGACCCTTAGATGTTGAAAGAAACTCATTTTTGTTCGTTTCTACTTGAATAAATGATATTTAATGCGAAAGAAAATAATTGTTCTATTATTCAAAAATTCCACTATCCGGCCATTTTTGTCTTCCTATTAGTTCGAATATGAGTCTCTACTGTAATTAATCATTAAAAAAAATTCAAAATTGAAGGAAATAATTCTTAATAATATCCATAACCAAGAATTTTTACAAAAATCTGTCGTAAATAAGTACTTGCAAGTGGAATAAATGGAAGTTATATCCGTCTGGTGAGTCTCAGTTCCACGTTTATATGGTTCCTCATTACCCTTATAATGAATACAATACACCCTTAAATTCTGGCCACCAATTTCAGAAATTGCCCATATATTTACCCTTCATAATTTCGTATAATATTAGTGCATACATGTATTACATTTATATTATAAATATATAAATTCTCTTACCCAGATCGTGACACAGTAATCTGTGTTTTAGGAAGAAAATTATAAGTCCAATAGTACTAATAAGACTTGTTACAAAAAGTGCCTGTTTGTATTGAAGACTTTGTGCATTTGGTGTCACAAGGCGACCCAGCCTTACCGCTGTTAGCATATATGTAAGGGAACTAATCATGAAGGCAATGAAGATTTTTTCATGCACCGCTGAAAAATAGGTTTTTACATATTTTTCATTAATCTATTTTGTGAAACATTATAACAGATAATACACATGTAATTAAAATGTACATACAATTATTTGTTAGTAAAATATATATGATAGATATCGACTATCCAAATTCATCACAATACAGATTATTTGATTAGATCATGTCTTATCGACTAGCAAAAGCTTTTAAATATTTTTAAAAAGTCGAAATATTCATATCAAATTACTTTAATTACAGCATCAATGTATAAAGGTATTAATATCAATTATTCTTAGAAGGAATTCCTTAATCGTTTTAAACATGTAATATAAATCTACATTTGACCATGGAATATAAATATTAGTTTAATATTTGAGTCAATACCATTATGGCAGTTTAGTATGTATATACATTAAGAAACATTTAAACTTATTAACAAATACAGTATTAATCAGTTATACCATAATTAATATGTACATTTAATTATATAGCATCACTTATCAGTGTTTTTCGTAGTAAATAAATAAAAATATATCATCTTATAGTAAATAGAAAACTATTCTTTTTTCAATTTTACTTACAATAATTCTCTCTGTTGGAGATATATGTAACACCACATAAAGCTGCTACTTCCGCGATATTCAACCAATAACATAAATTTAAAAGTCTACATCCCGTAATTCTCAAAGGTACATCTTCGATTGCTTTGAGTATATTATAATAATACGCATGATAAACACTGGCTATAATTAAACGAGGACCAATATGTAATGCTATACATATACGCCACAAGTATCGTTGAGGAGATACACCAGTAATGGCAGAAATTGATGGAAGTACATTGTAAACCTAGATTATAAACATTCACTTTTAGTATAGTTAACATGATACAAACAACTACAATTATTTAAAATATCAGATTTATATACATACCCTACAATGTGTTTCGTGAATGTCATCTTGTTGAAAAATATACGCAGTGACAAAGCAGAATAAAAGAGTAATCAGAGGTAAAGATACTGTTGCCAAACATAATTTTTTAAATGATATTGCCACGTATATTGAGCTTTTGTTGCTTCCCACATTATTTAACTCCATAGTGATATTATCTAATATTTTGGCATTTATGCACAAAATAAGAGTGAGGACAGTATTAAATAAGGCTACATTAAGGTAATAACTGAGCCTTATTTTAGGTTCAATTGAAAGTTTTAAAAACTTCTTTAAATTTCATAATAAATCTGTAAAAAATTAATTGTATATTAGTAACACAACAATAAGAACAACAAGCCAATTAAAAGACAAACATGCTACATAAATTTATATATATTAATATCCTACGTATAATTCTGTTATATTGATAATCAAAGACATTGGTCATGAACCTATTTATTTAGTTTTATATTACATTTTAAAATACAGTTAAAATGAACATGCTTGAATTGAATAAATTACACATACTAAAGAGGAAAACTTAGCAAAAAAATGACAGAAGCTGTGTGATGTAAGATTTCGCCTCAAAACTGCTTATTTAAAACGATGAACATATTCGGTTAATTGCCCTATTTTCGGAATTGATTTTAGGGATAACCTACTTTTTCTATTTATAGCAAACAAAAGGTACTGTCACGGGTAACGCAAAGTTCGTGACATTTGGCTGCAGGCAATTTGCGATATGAAAGTAACACTTCTACACACGACACATGCAACAATGCAACTGAACTTTGTTTATGGAATAAACAATTGAGCACAAAAGCTTCGTTAATCTTTCTAACAAGTCGCCAATTGACATTTTTAACTCTCTTCAGTTGCTTTTTTATGACATGCGAAAAATCATTTCATTTCAATTGTTATACCTGCACAATATTACATTCGAATACGATAATTAGCAGCATAGTCGTTAACTTATATCATGAGTAGAGCAGATCTTATCCGAGCATTGCAGTTTCTCGTTCGGAAAGATAAGTTTACACACAAGTCAGTAAATGAAAGATAAACAGCATACACGACATCCAAGTAAATATAGCTGGCAAATAACTCTAGTTCTGCTGGAGTTTTGCGGAATGTTACGAATTCGACTCAATCACAGTTTATTGAAATTGTTATAGCTTCGACGGCAAATAATTCATTCATGTTCATTTATGATCTTCATAAGGAAAATCGAGAGAATTTACCTTATTTCTTGTGTACAAACATGTCGTCTGCTAGTCCGCACAAATTGTTTCAAGAAATGCCATCTACGATTTATACATACACCTCTCAAACTCTTTAACCTGGCGCGAATTTTCAATTCTCTCATTAAGGGTTTCGATGCAACTTTTACTCTTTGGAGTTAGGTGGATTAAAAATTGTTCCACCTTTTGCTTAGTTTAGCTACAAACTAACGCTAGATGTTAAATAAATGATATACAAATTTGTCCAAATCAAAATGCATTAGTAAGTGGTTGGCACTATCCTTTTCTACAGCTGGATTTTTTTAATAAACCATGTCCCTCAAAGAGGTAACTGATTAAAAACAAGGGAAAATAATAAAAATTTCTTACAGGAATTACATGCACTCCATCGAAATGGGCCTTTTACTATTTACAAATAATTTTCTCTTATTCTCTTCTTATTTTTAAAGGTATCCCCTATCATATGACATATAGATTTCTATTGACCTGTTTTTTTTTTCAATACCTCGGGAACTAATTTAAAAAGAGATCGAAGATCGTGCGATAGATAATGTGTATCTACTAAATTTCTTTAAATTTGATCAAAACAGTTTTGAATTATTATAGTATAATTTGAGTTATGAAATAGACTTAAACTTTATTAAACATACAATTATAATTGTCCTAAACAAATATTTGTTATGCTCGCACTCTTTGACGTGATTCATTTTCAACTTCGTATTCGATTTCGACCTTCGGACGGGTTTTCTTTTGTGTTTTGTCTTTCTTAACGACTTTCGGTCGTTTTGTTTTCTTACTCGTCGAGGGCATTTTATCCTGTAAGAATACAGTAATTTTACACGCATTCATATATTAATTAAAAGAAAATAGAAATATTCATCTTATTACCTCGATATCACTTGTTTCAGATTCAAAATCATCAGACAATTCAACTTCTTCTTTTTGTCCGGAATCGCTATCTTCATCCTAATATAGTAAATATATACATGTGTATTAGTTTCTAGGAATTTCCAAGACATAATTAATTCTAGATATTTGCTTTTGCTTAAATGTAAATAAAAATTGTGGTGTATGCATAACGACATATAAATTACCATTGATAGTTCTTCAATGTTGAAATCGTCATCCTCATCTTCCTCATCGGTGCCTGCTTCTACATAATGTGGCTGATTTCTTTCCCTTTCCCTTTCATCTGCCTCTAATTCCATTTCTACTTCCTTTTCAATTTCTATCTCTCTTTCGTATTCTTCTTCGCTCTCACCTTCATTTTCACCTTCAACTTCAACAGCTTCCACAGCTTTGTCGAACACTTGTTGTGGAAAATTGTAAATACTATCATACTAAAAAAATTACAAATATTCTATAGATATACAAAAAATTAATATTACAATGCAGCGATACAATTCAATCCAGACATAGTTACAGTTACAATGTTACAAGTGCTTACCATGCCTTGTTTTAATCTTTCCATAAGTTGTTTTTCTATTGATGTTTCTAATCTAGCAGCAATTAAAGCTTTCTCTTCTCTACGTCTTTCTCTTCTTTCGATCTTCCTTTGGATCGGTACAATTTGTTTCTGTCTCCTTAATTTTAATTTTCGCATGCGTATGAGATATTGTGTAATTTTTACAAATCTTTGTTTACATTTTGCTTTTATAAAACCTGGCCAATATAATAAATTCTCATTGATCTGACTTATCGCCTTCTCAAAACTTCTAGATAGCTTCACTTTTTCCCATGCATTTTTTGGAAAATGCACTCTGCATAAAATTAATGATACATGTATCATGGTTATAGATTTGTTATGTGTACGGTACAATGAATTTACCATTAAGACATATTGTTTGATATTAACTTTATTACCTTTCTGCTGTTCTCATATAGAGGTATATAATACCATTTTCTTCCCTAATTGTGGCATATTGACTGTTTGCAAGTGGACAGGATGCTCTACTACATAAACCGGTAAGATTGTATTCATTGCGACAGAACTTCTGTGTTTTTGCACTATAGAAGAAAAATATAAAAAAAATGTAATATACATAGATTACTATTAATTAATATATAGATAAAAAAATTGTACTTACTTTACTTTGAAAGAACAAAAGGACTTGTTAATGACGCTCCACACAACCTATAACAATTTAAGGTTCCGATAAATGTCAATATTTATTATAGATTACTCGTAAACAACTTACATCGTCATGTTGCATTTTGTTCTTTTATTATGTTTTAACTTACAAAATATTTTTACAAATGATATTAAATATTTTTTGCGAGAGTTTCTTTCGACAAATATACACGTGTATCAACAGGTTATATTTAGTTTCTTTCATCCATTTTCATCCTTTATGGTACATTAATAGATGGCGTACGTGTTCTTACATTTATGACGTCATGACCATTGCACCCCTTTGAGTACATAGTCAAAGTGAAGCTATCTACTCAAAGACTATGGTGGCTCTATTCGTGGGAAAATGCCCAAGTTTCTGTAAGATGGCACCATCGATAAATGTTGTGACGTAGACGCGGTTTCTTTTACCGACACGATGGGTTATACATGCGCGTCTCTGTTCAAACCAGTTTTCAATTATTTGTATGAAACACTTATAGTTATATATTTTTAAGAAAATTTATTTTTTATGCAATTGTTATTTGATTTTATTATAGATACCTGCTCTCAACAATATGTCCCCCATCAGGCTACAGATTATTTATCGAGTCCAGACATTTTTTGTTTGCCGCAGAATCGCCTTATATACAAAACAGCGAAGGTTGTTTGTTAAAATTATGTTTAGTTAAACCAATAAAAAATAAAAAAGTATGAAAAAAAAATACAAAACAAAAAATTTGTGTCAGTCGTCTTGTTTTTTTTTTTTTTTAATGTTTTTTGAAGAAAACTCATTGCTGTTTTGTAGTTTAGACTTTGTAGAACAACTTAATAAAAACAGGTTCGGTACTATCAGATAAAGCATAGCTGAGAAAAATGTACCGAAACATGTCAAATTTTACATACCAAATTCGGAAAGTGGAGATTCAACAGTATGTTTCAATTATGTTGTTACATCGGCGGACTGTTCATTAGATTGGAAAACGCACCTATGTACAAGCCACCGTTTCATCAGTTTCTTATATTACTTTCACCGACAGTGTCCTCAGTTTATGCCGATTCGCGTGATCGAAAGTGTCGACACGAGGTACGACAATGAAGAAACTAATCGTAAGTATTCCGATTTCACAAAATTCATTATGCCAGACTACGAGAATTACAACAATTGTTTTAATCGAGTCACTAATCAAATATTTTCTTGAAACATGAAATTATAATTGATTCATCACTTTATGTACTTTTGAGGAAATTCGTGTTAATCACTCGAACGATTTCAACGTTAATGATACGAATACGTAAAATACGACAGAATAACAACGAAAACGTAGATTCGAAAATATTTGAACGTTCTCTTGGAAAGGTTCCTTGCGTTTATCATACTCGATCGCTAAACTACGCAATCGGTTTGGAATTTTATTACACTCAGATCCTGTAAACTAAAGTCTATAATTATATGACTTTTAAGTACATCAATCGGTTTATTAATTTTACTTTTTAAATTTTGCAAATTGATCGAAGCTTCTTCTTATTATAAAGGATTTAAGTAAAAGTAACGTAGGCGATTGCATCACCGTACATTTCGATGGATCGTAATGCGTATTATTTGGGAAATTAGTAAAAGAAAAGATAACAGTAATTAGAAAAACAGTGAGCACGGGAAAGGATACGCGATGATAACTATGGATTGATTGAAAATGAAAAACTAAGATTTCATTATACTTTTGAAACGATACAGAGAATTTTGAGAATGTTGATTTTATACTAATACAAATAGATCCGATTAATTTATGTCGTTCCGAATTAAGCATTTTGGAGTGACTCGATTGCGATACCTAATTAAACAACATTATTTTTAAATCAGATCGCAATCGTTCTGATTAGTCCCTGCCTGGGGGACGTATCGCATCTTTTGTCAAAAGACTCGACGACTACGACTCCGCCACCGCCGCCTAGACCTTACAATTTTCAGTATCATGCAGAACGATATCCTGGAAGAATTGATCGAGTTCACCAAGAAAATGGAGACGGTGCTGGACACATTCAAGGTAATGAATGCATGAAAAATTAGTTATTACGCGTGGTGTCCCCTTTTGTACCGTATAACTTTCGCAAAGATGTTGTTTTTACAGCTTCGTTCGCTCGTGAGACATTCAACCACTACGCTTTGAAAGAAAAAATGTGATCTGATAATTTGAGATTGAATCTTCCTTTATACGTTTCAGGTTCTTATTCATTTATCGACCCTAAACATAAACTGCGAACGGTGCAATACACAGCCGACGAAACTGGATTTCATGCTTCCTTAATAAATTACGAAGACACGATTACTCAACCCGTTGATTCCGAAGCAGTGAAGCTTGCTAAGGAGAAACATCATCGTCTTTACCAGAAGATAGCTGAGGCACATTCTCACGGTACTCCAGCGAATCTCCCACGGGTAATAAACAGTCAATTGTTTATACACATTCCTTAACATGAAAAAAATCATCATGTTTCATAAGTATATTACTGCGTGTATTATAATATATATATTCTAGATATAAATATAGATGGATAGAGTAGGGAACAGTAAGGAAGCCAGATCTCATATTCCCGTATCCATAGATGTACCACAGCTAAAAAGAGAAAGATAACTGCGGTACTGTATTTGTCTTTGTCTTCGTGGACTTAATTAGATCATTTTCATAATTAATGGCTCATGTATGAAGCTTCAATTTATCATCGCGTTTTTCTGTGTCACTCGCGAGGAGGCGTACTCGAAGGAGACTCTTCTGGACCCTTCTTTTTATCGCTACTGTCGATTCGAAACGGTTGCTTTCACCTGACAATCGTATGTCGTTTTACAGGATTCCACGAGCGTGGGGAGAGCGAAGGCCAGACATAATCAACTGTACCAGAAGATTGCCCAGGAACACGCTGTGATCGCCGCTCAAAGAGAAGCAGAACGTTTAGCCTATGAGGCCACTTCTGTTGTCAATGATGTAAATCCGAATCATGCATACTGACGATATTTCGTGGCAAAAAAAAAAAACACGAAAAACAAAACATTTCCTTGATACTTTAACTACAACTAAGCTTTCTTCCATACAAAAAATAATTTCTGGCAAAAAAAATATAACCGACTACAAAAACCATTAAAACTACTGTGCTATCTGGGTAGTAATGAACAATACGTATATTGTTGCAAATACAATCATCAGGAATACATGTGCAACTAAATGTGAAAGGATTAAGCGCGATCGGTAAATTCCTTGCCGAGTTATTATTGAAGAGATTATGAGTCTGTGATACACATTGAATTTGTTTAGTATTTCCCACACCCATGAGTATAAAAATCTCGAAGTCGATTTGGTGCATCTTTGTTGTAAATCTTTAAGAAGATAGTCTGTCGTGTATTAGTTTATTATCTTTCAATTGAAAGCAATAAAGAACACAAGAAAGTTTTTAAACTGATAATGGAATCCTTGCTTGTTTCATATATTTAGAATGTTACACTGTTAATTTATAGTTTCTAATGTTTCAACATTGTTCATCACATTCAACGATGTAAGGAGGAGCACATTCGCTATGTTTGACACCGAAAGAATACTTGGGATTTGGTCTGGGGGATTTAACGTTGTACTTTGGACCTGGACTGCGACAAATTACTTTTTCACCGTGCCTAACCGCTATGCTATACTCTGGCGCCTTTATTGTAACCAAGTCTACACTGTAAGGACTAGGACCTGGTACGGCGTCACATTTTAGAGCAGGTAGACGTTTTCCTCTATAAAATACACATGAGGATCAATAATCGAAATCATTTTTTAATAGTTTATGCTAATAGCATTGTATTATGGTATAGTTTTAAAAACTATGCATTTCATAGTAATGAATTCAAAAAAAGACCATGGTAAAGCAGTTAGCACATTTCTGTTATCTCGCGTAACAGAAACGGTAGTACATACATAGAAAAAGCTGGACTGTCACTAAGAAGTTGCACAAAGTAAGGTCCAGGTGTACCACAACTGCCTCTGTGTTTTGTTCGGAATTTTAGTGAAAACGCAGGACCTTTTGGAACTGGTAAAATGTATTTTGGACCAGGTCCACAGGTTGTGTCTAAGATACAGAAATCCTAATGTAGAAATCCTAGTACTGTGTAAAAATTGTGACTAAATAAAGATGGAAACTAATAGTATCTGTTTTTAAATCGAAACAGGAGATTCCATAATTTTACAGTATGTAATCAAACTGTGGTTCCTGCCACGTTTAATTAAAAGATTAATTCAATTTGATATCACCAGTTTAGATTGCACAGTTTTTGTTATAAGAAACAATACTGTAAAAGTGAAATGAAAAATACCAAAACTCTTCCCAACTAATCCAAAAGAAAACCCTTCGCGTTTTGGATCCTTTATCAAATACTTTGGTCCTGGTCCTTCGCATGTTTGTAAAAAAGGATGTCTGAAGCCGAATGTATATGCCGGATTCCGATACCTAGAAAGACAATGTTCTTGATAGCCCACAAGTGTTTTGAGTCTATATTTTGGACCAGGGCCTACAAAAGTAAATATATATTATAAAATTAAGTTCTATATACTTTCGCCATGTGCAGATAATTATAAATATTTAACACTACAGAAACATCTTTTTAGGTCTATCGCAAAGTTCGATTTAATTATTTACTTCTAAGTCCGCATATGACAGTTCCTGTTTTTTTTTCCGGTTTAGTTTCTGATTGCGGTTGCGGTTCCGGTTTCGGTGGCATGTTTGTACTTGATAATTTACATTTCTCCAAAGATTAAATTACTGTAAAATTTTAGTGGTGTTATTTGAACGACATCATAAACAGTTGATTTGTATCATTACTGAAAATCATGAACATATCGGTAATTCGAAAATGTTCACATACATACTCGGTGTGATGTTATAACCTAATATATAGGTATTGAACACCATAGTAAGTGTCCAATATTTCTCCTAGACACCTGTTAAATTTATTTATTATGAAACAAGTATTGTAAAATAATAGATTGTACTAAATTGTTTTACATCATATATTTTATGAATAATTATGCTAAATGTAACATAATATAAAGAAAAAGCAATTGTACAATTAGAATAATTAACACAATTACTATTATTTCCCCATCGCAATTTAAATTTAAAAAATGGCAATTAGAAAAAGTTTGACAAATTGATCAGTTCCCATATGTAGCAAAATATTTGTCGGTATATAATAAATTGTGAAACAATTAATTTATCTTTAAAAAAATGATTGTTTAAAACAAGCTTTGTCTGAGCAGGAGTACGCACAAAAACACAGAACTATAGTTAACAGTATCACATTATAGATAGACCCAGCAGTGTATAACAACACAAAGATAATATTATATTTACAGTTTTTAGCCGATAATCTTTGTTTAGCAAATTTTGCTATTTTTACTATACCATTAACTATATATTACAGAAAACAAATTGTGCAGATTAAATTGTTTTTGTAAGAATATAAATAATAATAATAATTTATTTAAAAAGTACGATAAATTAAATTACGTTAAAATTGAATATCTTATAAGTATTCTGCTGAAGTTGTTTTTAATACGTTAGATAAAAACATTAGCGTAAAAATAAAGTAATATTTCAAAAAATCCTAAGTATAATGCATATTTACGAAAAATAGTAAAGAACAAAATATTATGATACAAATCACAATACATATATACTCTCAAGTTTATAATTATCATTTCGATCCTTGCAATTATTGTATTATTTACATGCAACGATATGCTGCACACATTCTTTATTATGTATCGCGTTAGAGTCGTTTCACAGTAACATACTATGCCTCTATGGGACATATTTAATTAGAGCCGATTGAGTACACGGTGATTGCATCTATATAATGTGCCAATACGCTTGCTTTGCTGTTTAACGCTTTATACAGAATAAAGATATTCTACAAATACTTAAGTATACCACCTATAAATTAAAATTAGTGCAATACATTTTCTTTTTGCTTCTTTCAAAATTTTATAATATTATAGATATTTTAAATTTGATTTTTAGGTTTAAATTACTGAAATTAAACTTAACGATGATATCTAAACGAAATCATATCTTTATCTGAGAGGACATGTCTGTAGCAGAGGAGGTATAGAACTTAAGGAGGCGGGTTCTCTTAAATTAAGTTTATGCAATTCGTCGTCTGCTTTGTTGTTGTTCAACTCTTGCTGTGTATACAAGAACTTATTCCACTCATCGATCCTTGGATGTGCTAAATGCTGTATTTAAATAAACACATATATTAGTCGGTTATAACCTTTCCAAATGTTTTGTTGTTTGCAAGCAATAAAAAAATTACTACATTGAAATAGAGACTTTTTTATGATAACGTATTACCTCAGCAACATCGTAGACCCAAATCTTTCCAGTATCATCGCCAACTGTTACATGTAAACCACTCGGAGTCCACGAAACTTTGTTAAGGGCTGGGCATCCTTCGATCATAATACTCGCAGTCGGCACTTCGGTATCTTGATTGAGATTCCATAAATCTAACCTTCCTGAATCGTCTACTGCAGCAAACAATGCTGGATGGGTTGGAGACCATGCAACATCGTAAACGTAATCGCCATTATGTTCGAAAGAGTAAAGAGGTTTGTTCTCCTTCAGACTCCATAGCTTAATTGTCCAGTCGAAGGAAGACGTTAAGAACAGATGGGAGAAATCTATTCCACCTTGCACACCGTGTGCGCTAATTCCAGTAACTGGTCCTTGATGACCTTCATAGGTTTCTAGTACTCCAGCTTTCGTACCATGACGACAAGCTATTAAAAAAGCAAGTAAAATTACGATAATTCTTACGAAAAATATGACGATTGTAGAATGATTACATTAAATTTGATTTCAACAATTATTATTTACCAGAATAAACCGTTCCATCTTCGCTGCCGACTACGAAATTATTAACATCGCCATGGGGAAACGCTAAACATGTAGCAGCGATTGATTTCGATTGTTTCGCGTAAAGTTCTAGTTTCTCCTGTGGTTGCGACAACATGTCTAAACTCCACGAACGCAATTTTCCGTCTGTTGAAATGCTTATTAAATTGTGTGCGTTTTGGGCCCCAACAACGTTTAAACAGTAGACAGGATGCTACAAGTATAAGCATTGAAACATTTATAAGAGCGAGATATGTGACGTTTATTTCGAAGATTGTATAAGTCACTTTTTCCAAAAAATCAAGTTAATAATAAAATTAATTATAATTTAACGATATACATAATCATTAAATATCTTGATTTAACACTAAATCTACGACAGGTCAAATGATCGTTTTCAAACTTTGATATACAGTTCTTATATACAATATATAAATTATATACAAATGTTTCATGCATTATTCAATTCAGAAATATTTTTACATTCGGTTGTAAAAAGTGTCTTTAAGACTATTCATTTGTTCCATCACAGTAGAAATAGGTACAAATGAAACCTTAGCGGATTTAGTGTTAAAAAGAATGACTTATGACACTTTCAAAATAAATGACTCATATATTTTTAATAATTAAATAACTTACAGTATGTGCGTTTGCTGAAAGTGGTGTGCGTTGAATTGGAGTTCTCTTTTGCACTCTATTATCCCAAAGGACAATCTGCCCAGAGTAAGTACCTCCTAAGATTAAATTGGGGTGAAATCTTGCAAATGTGATCGACAGTACCGGAGACTGACAGTGAAAAATGAATTCTGGCGTTGTTTTTTTAAATTTTGTATTCCAAACTAAACAAACTCCATCAGGGTCGTTTGGAGTGTCATCATTGTTGTTGTAAGAAGCCGCAAGAAGTTCTGGAAACTGAGGCGACCAATCCATCGAAGTGACACAACGATTACGAGACCATCGATCGCAAAAGAATGATCTATTCAGCCACAGACGTTGATGGCTTTTCTCATCTCTGAACAAAATACGGATCAACGTTATGAAAATGAATGAAAGTAGATTACTTTGCAACTTATTCTTTAAAGGCTCAACTCTGATAGTATGATATTTTGTCAGAGGTTTTCTCAAAGACCGTTCTTATCAAGAAACACAATTTAAAGTTGATATCAAATGCTCTTCACTGTTACTCACATTCCATCTTCGCCATCCATGTTGCCAGTATAATCGGTATAAATATCAACAGATTCTCCTAATGCTCTTTCTACAATTCTACTGGTACGATCAAGGAACCGTTGAAACTCCTCGGACAGTATTATCATTTGTTTCTCCTCTTCACTGAGTTCTTGTACTACAAATTAGTATTTACATGAAGATTATTATAAATTTAATTTGTTCTATTCAAACGAGGAAAAATTAAACATACAAAAACCATCTCAAATGTTTCGTAAGGTTTACACTTCCAAAACGAGCATTTTCACAAAACTTTGTCTAGACATTTTCCTACGTGTCCTCAAATTTTAGAGCATATCCATGTTAACAATTATCAGGAATGGGGCCTCGATCTACACCTTTTAAAGGGTCTCATATTTTTTAAATACTAAAATAAATTTTAACGAATACTTAAAAAGAAATTATTTCTGATTCACTAATATCTCTTCAATGATTTAAATAATTCTTTACAAAATCCTCCCAAGAAGTAGGGAATATTCTATAATAGTACCAAATTTCCTCTTTCTGATCTCATTATCAAAAGGACCTCTAATCGTTCTTCAGCCCTGGGCCTTAAAAACCCTCGATCCATTCCTACCAATTATAATAAGAATTTGACCAATAAGGGTTGTTATTAGCTATACTCATTTATTCCTACAAAGTACCTTCTTTGGGTTTTTCCTTTTCTTTTTCTTGCTCCACTTGCGTAACTGCAGGCTGCACTTCTTTAACTTGCGGCAAACCATGAGGAAGAATTCCAGGAGGAAGCTTGCTTTGAAAACCGTCCATGTGCGGCAAGCTGTTCTCTTCATCTTCGGCTTGGCCATCATCAAATGTCAAAACTGTGGTGAATAAGCTGATTCCGCCACGAATACCCTAACTTCAATACATCTATCTACCTCTGGCAAATGCCCTACTTAAGAACTCGATAAGCTACATTCTGTAAAAAGACTGTATCGTCTCGCAACATTTCTAAATTTACTACATAAGTATACTTCATCAATGGCTTATAGAAAATGTTTCAAATAACATAATGTATCAACGACCTACGTACAGAACAAATAAGGATAATTAAAAAAAAAAAAAAAGCGATAGATTTGTGTAAATACTTCTGCGAAACACGTAAATGTTCATAGAACATTATCAATTTGACAAATGAAATTTATCCAGTGCATGTAGCACAGTGGCGTGTAAAGAAAAACGATTTTGTTTGCATGTTAACGTAAATCAAATTAAGTGTCGACACATAAACAAACTGGATTAACGTCAGGTTTAAAAATAAGGGATGCAACTCTCTTTCAAAATCTTTCAAAAAAATGTACGAAATTAATGAAAACATAATCCATCAGGAAATAAATACCTAATCACACACAATATTGGAAAAACTACTGGAATCAGGTTGGATTACATGCACTGATATTAGTTACACAAAAAGGTGGACTGCTTGTTGGTGGATTATATAACGAAAAATTTAATTTTTATTAAAAAAGAAAAACGATTGTTATGAAAATTATCTGAAACGATATCTCTCCACCCTTTATTTTAGAATAAT